>NC_082595.1:108140270-108449333 GCF_030936135.1 Gavia stellata | reverse complement strand
GGTTTATATTTACAAAAATTGATAGTCGCAGGTATTTGTAACCTCTTACCTCTTCTTATCACACCTCCTTGCCCGTTCAGTACAAGTCCACACTGGGCCTCCACTGAGCTCTTAAGTAATGAGGGGAAAAAAAGGGAAGAAAGGAAAGAAAGAAATCAGATACAGAAGCCCACATAGCTTTTGCTTTGTTACACGACTCGCACAGGAGCAATAGTTAAGGTGAACTGGAAAACCACAGTTACTCTCATCGAACTCAAGTGTTCTGGTGAAATCCCAGCGCCATCCTGCAGCCTACCCCACGAAATGCAAAGTAATTCTCACTTCCATTGCCATTGAAATACGAGTTTCGCCTGAACTGGGGAGTTAGACCAGCAGTTACGCGGCAGGATAGAGAGACAAACAAGTGGTCTTGAGGGAAGTGTGTTCGCGCCCTACAGTTGCACGCACAAAGGTAAAAATACACTTTCACCCGGTATTTTTGCATCTTTGGCTGGGTATTTTTATACATTTGCAGCTAAATTCATGCATATGTTCGTGACACATATATACCGACTTACAAAGTGCGCAGAGAAGTAGACAAAGAACAAAACAACAGACGACCTATTGGGCTTTGCCGGCTACACAGAGTCGTAAGGGCGTTGTAACAATGCGTGGGTCCGCACATAGGTGGGAATGAACACGCATCGGTGTGCGCACACACACGGGCACCCATGTATGAGTGTGGGGTGAAGAACCATCCAAAAACCTGCCTAGGGCTTCTGGTGCACATCCAAAGAGATCTCACTTCTTTATTCTCCTGTTACAAGGCTGATTATTTGGGGATCTTCGCCCTCCTTAATAAATATTTTTATTGGGATGATAAAAGACTTGAAAGGGTTGGGTTTTCTTTGGGTTTTTCCTTATGTTGGGGTTAAAAAAAACACAACAAACCAAACCTAAATCTTTGCCCAGTGGAAATGTGTTAAAGACGCATTTTCCTCTACAAACAAACGAGGTATTGGACATGAAAGAGGCCTTTAAGGGTGTTAACCTACTCAACAGCCCGTGAAGAGTTAAGTAAATGCGGAGAGAGTCGGTGCATAATAAAAACCCCACTTTACAAAACAACCTTTACAGTCCTGGCTCTCTCCCCCACTTTCACCATATTGGCGCTGGCCCTGTAAGACCTTCCTTTTCAAGGCTCTTTTTTATTTTAAGTGTTCTGCTTTAAAGTGATTATGAAATCAATATGAAAAAAACTTGGCGACTGAGCATAAATTAAAGCGGTGATGGGAAAAGGTGTGACAGTTTTCTTTGTTGCCCATGGAAAATCTTTTAGGGCACTGAAAGATGCCACTCCAGCTCCAAGACTGTTTGCATCTGTTAGGCTGACTTAAACCGCCCTCGAAACTATTGGACATTCACTTAAAATTCTGTGCAGGGAAAAGTATATTTACATTTGTTGCATTTGAAATGAGTCATATGCTGATGAACGTTTTAAAAAGAAAGACTAAGGAGAAAGGGGAAGACTGGTTAGACCACAATTTTGGTTTAAAAGTATTTGAGTACAGTCCTGTTTCTGTTCGCCACTAAAACGCTTCCCCCCAAGCCCAAGGCGATACTCGCAAGAGTCCAAGTTTGTTCTGAATCATCTAAATCGTAACGACAGATATTAATATTTTCAACTTCTCACCGCTCAGCCTTTTCGATACCTCAATGCACTCCCTCTTCTGTTCGGGAAAAGAGGGAGGAGGAAAAATAAAGAAAAGATTAGGTACAAAGACCTAAGTCTTTTACTTTCGAATAAAGTGTGATCGAAAAATTAGTATTTTCCAAAGAAAGGCTGTTCATTTTTTGCTTCTTTAAATAAATAAAAAGAAGAATGTGCCTCTAGCAGCTTAACCAACCTCTTCTTCTTTTTTTTTTTTTTTTTTTTAAAGGGAAACATGTTGTTTGGTCGGATGACATTGCATAAATGACCAGTTGAATGGCACTAAGTCGAAAATTGGATAAACTATGGTGCTTTTTTGCCCGGGACTTAGGCATTGTCTGCTGTCTTGCAAACGTTCCTAATCCCCTCTTTTGAAAAATACAAGGCTTTGTGCCTGCCAAAGAAAAAAAATTTGTACAGATACAAAAAAATCAGCAGCAGACGTGGTTATAAAAAGGAGTAAATAGGTTTTAGTTGGGCTGAGCAGTGAATGGCAGCTTTTTTTTTTTTTTTTTGAGGGGGGTAACATAAGGAGATCCTTGTGAAAAATGTAAACAAAAAATGGCCAGAGAGGATAAAATTATATAGTGAATTTTAATGGAGAAAGCTAGGTTTAAATAGTTAGGGTTTCCTCCTCAGAAGATACAAAAGATAACGTTCTTTGTTGTTGGGTCGTTGGATTATTTTCCTCCTTTAAAAAAAATTAAAAAAGGAAAAAAGGGAAAAAAGATTTCTTTTCTCCAATATTTATAGAGATTTGGGGATTTTTTTTGTTTGTTTTGTTTTGTTTTTAAGGGAAGAAAATAAACCTGCTCAGTTTTACAAACTTCGGGGGTTTTCCCGAGCCTTTCACCGCCACCTCTTTTTGGAAAGCCCAACAGAGCGATCTTTGTATGACCGGGAGCGAGATTTGGGGGAAAAGTAAGTACAGGAAATACGGTCCCGTTTGTCTCCCCGCTGCCCGGGGAGCCTCGGTTCCCCGGCTCGGCGGGGGAAGGAAGGTTTGCTTGTCATTTGGGGGACTTTTTCAAACGGCTGTTAGAGACAGGAGGGCGTTGTTTGCAAATTTGGAAAGAAATTTCATTTAAGCAAGCAGCTCGGTTGAATTTGTAGTGCGGGGAGAAGGATTTCTGAGCGGATAAAGCTGCGGGTTGGATACGTAGAACTCGAATTTTTTTTTGATGGGTCCAGATGCCGCTTAGGGGGGAACAGATGAATGGTTAGACACATAGAGAGATGGATTCAGCTTTATCTGCTTCTATCTTTCTCCCTATTAACGTCTAGGTCGGATATTGCGAGGGATTTTTATCGCACTGCGGAACGTTTGCTCCCGTTTATTTCTTCCCTGCCTCATGTCTCGGAGTTCCACGGGAGGTTTGCCTTTGTATGTATGTCGGAAAGCAGATTTCTTTCCTGCCCTGCCTTTTTTTCTCTTCTCCTACTCCATCCCTTCCTCAACACATCTGCCTGCTCTGCCGGTGCGCGTTGCCTAAACGGGTCCGTTCGCCGAAAGAAAGGAAAAGTTTAGGAAAAGCAAGGAGATGGCTTGGGTTGGCTTGCCTTGGCTTGGGTTCGGCTTCTGTGGGTCTTTGGGAAGGGCTGGTACACGCACCCACGGACCCGCACAGGCACACACGCACCCCGAGATCTCCGGCTGAGTCCCACGGTCTCAGCCATCACAGAGACCCAACCCACGCGGGGAAGGCAGGCGCGAGGTTGGTTTTTTGGTTTGTTTGGCCAAGAAAACCCACTTGGCTTTTATTGCCACATTTTTTGTTGCTACTGTTCTGGAGGGGACGGGCTCTGGACGGGATTTTGGATGACTCTTCCCTCCTTTGTATGAGCTATTCTGAGAAGAGGAAAACGGGGAGGGTGGGGGTGGGGTGGGGGGGGACCAGGGCAGGGGGAGGGGAGAAGAAGGTGCCTCGAAAGGAGATCGCATGCGATTTACCTGCAAATCGTCTGCTCCCGAGGCTGCAAGCCCGAGGCTTGGTCCTGGCAGGAGTCTTTGATCTGGATGCATCCCGTATTGGGATCCATGGCTCATAAGAGACAGGTCGTGGCGGCGGTAAGCATCTAAGCACCCCAGCTCTCTCCTCTGCTCGTCCAAGCAAGAGGACTTGAGCGCCCGCGCATTGTGCAGGTTGATAAAATCAGTGGGTTCCCCATGGTGGATCTGCTGGTAGTATTGCTGGGAGTGGTGGAGAGAGTTCAAGGAGTAAGCGTCGGGGTTGACTGCCGGGTGGCTGTGTTGGAACTCGTAGTGGAAGGACTGGTGGTGCAGGGGGGTGTACTGGTGGTTAGTGGAGAAGTACGGGGAGGCGAACTCGGTGCCCGTGGTAGAGTAAGTGAGAGGAGATGAGGAGGAATAGGCGACGGTCGAGTTGGCCACAGACTCCAGGCATCCAAGCTGCATCAAACGGTAACTGTTTGATCCGTCGTGACGTATCTGAAAGGAAGAAGTGAAAAGAAGACCCCAAAACTGGAGGTTTGTCATTGAAAACCCCGGGTGCGGTTCTTCCAAGCCCGCCGTCCTGCATGGCTTCTCCCCCCGCAGAAGCCTCTAAGCCTGCGAGCGGCGACCCCGGCAACAAAAGCTCCTTTCCTACCTTGGGCTGGTGCCATAAAGCTCGGTTCAAAAAATCATAAACAGCCCAGCCTGCCCTAAATACCGCCGAGCGACAGGAATCCACGCACTGAAATAAAAACTACCTATCTTTCTACCCGTCCGTCCATCCTTCTAGCCATCCACCTCCTGATCACAGCTGTAATATCTGGGGCTGACACAAAAAAAAGTCATCAAACAGAGGAAACTACCGAGAATACACACAAGTCCCGTCCCTGCGTTACAGCCTTACACGTTGAGAAAGCCTTGCCGCCTGCTTGCCTTCCTTTCTTCCTTCCTTCCCCTCTTTTTTTTTTGAACCCCTATTTTTCTTTCTTTTTAAAATAACGAATCAGATCCAAAACTCTCCCCCCCTCCTTTTCCTGCGTTTCGAAAGAAAAAAAAAAGGGGAGTCCTGCTTTTTAGTGAGAACTCCCCATTCCTGGCGAGCTGGTGGTGATTTCTCTCCACTTCATTATATTATTAGGGGTATTATTCTGATTTTCGTTCTGGCAACGGTTTGAACGTGGTAATGAGTTGCCCTTTCTGGCGACAGATGTCATAACGAATTTTCTCTCTATACTTCTTTAAGTTATCTCTGAAGCCGGATTATAATTAAATGTAACGGTCCAATATGGATTTAAAAAAAAATGGAAACAACCACACAGGCACATACACACACACATATGCACACACAGGCACACACACATCCACACACGCGCGCACACACACACACACGCACACACACTCTCACACACACAAAATACCTCTGCATCGTGGACGAGACCTGGAAAGGTAGTTGACATTTTTTGGTTCTCCGAAAAAAAAAAAAAAAAAAAAAAAAAGAGGAAAAACCCCAACTCTGGATAAAATTTCCCTCTCCAAATTTAAAAAAAAAAAAAGAAAGAAAAAGGAAAAAATTGAAAAATCCAAAGTTCATGTATTTTCCCAATTTTTTTTTTAGAAAAAATCTCTACAGACAGAGAGAATTTGCAATGTATCTGCATAGATCAGATCTCTCGCTTTTCCATGCACCTCCTTAAAAACCTGTAGGAACAAAATTTTCCCTCTGCACAAAAGCTGCTCCCTGGATCAGATTTTGTACTTGCTGGGTATTTCTTTGGCTGATGTCGTAGGTCCCTTGGTAATATAGAAGTTTTGAAAATTAAGCATCAGCACTGAGAACTGGGAGGACAATAGATAGAGGAGCTTCATCCCAGGAGACAAGGAATAAATATTGTATCTTCGCCTAATAAGGAACTGTAGGTTCTTTCAACATTTTTATACATTTTTTCCTCCACTCTTTAGAATGCTTTTTCTTACCCAGGCTAATATGGGAGCTAGTCTGATCGAAGGGGGTATTTTGTGTACATTTTATTGGGAAGACATAAAGCTAATATATATTAATATATATTATTAAACCATCCTTTTCAGTAGGTAAGTGCTCCTTCCTGTTGATTATACTGCTTTTAAATACTGACCAGAATCTAAGATTGCACATTTGTATGTGTGTCTGTTTAACTGTATTTTTTTTTCCTAAATGAAAACTATGTGGTTTGTTTTGGTTTGGGTTTTTTTTTTTTTTTTTTTTTTTACCCTTGCATTTACATCGAATTTAAGTCCACCCCACACTCCAACCTGCTTTTAAAGCTTCCTAATATGCTGTCTTACAGGCTTCTTTAAATAGCATTTTCAAACATAAAACTAGGGTGAGACCACACAGTATCACTGCAGTGACATATTATATGGAATTATACATAAAATACATATAGATCTACGGAATTACACCTGCCTATATAGGGGAAAGAAGACCAGGGAAGGGGACGGGTGAGCTAAAGAGCAGTGAGAGCCGTTCTCCCTTCGACATTTCCAAGTGCCGGCGTGTTTTAGCGGAGGGGTGCGGGGAGGCTGCGTGGCCCCGGGTGGCAAAAGGGGTACGTGAGGGAGTCACTCCGTGACACCGGTCCGAGGAGTTGCCACTCGAGGAAGAAGTCCTCCCTGCCTGCCCCCCCGCCCCGTCCCTCTGCCCCTGCCCCCGGTAGCGGCTCCGCGGCCCCCGAGGTGGCTGCGGGCTCCGCCCGGGGGGGGCCGCCCGCTGCCGGGGGAGCCCGGGGCGGCGGCGGGGCGGGTGGGGGGAGTCCCCCGCCCCCCGAGAAGACGCCGGCCCGAATGGCATTTCCTGGCGGGGTGGCTCTGCGGCTGGCTAGCTTCCACAAGCGATAAGCCTGGAGATAGGAGAGGGTGTAACTGGCTTTTAATTGCCATTTAATTGGGGTGGCTTTTGAGCGTTTGAGCCGCGAAGGTGTCTTAATAACAAGCCGCGGGCCAAGAGGCATGTGGCTCTCTCCCTCTCCCTCTCCCCTCTGGTCTTTTTCTTTTTTAAGGTGCGGGTTTCTCGGTATCCCTTCACGCAGGCGAACGGGAGCGGCCATTCGGCCTCTTCCCCCTCCACGGAGGGACAAAGGCACACGGGTGGGCTCGACAGGCGTTGTCTGCAGGGGGGAAGCGCGGAGGGGGCAGCGGCAGAGCCCCGGCAGCTCCGCAGCGCGCTGCAGGCAGCGGGGCTCGGAGGGAGCGGCCCCCCCGCGGCCCCCGCCCCGCCTTCCTGGTGGGGAAAGGGAAGTGGGAGGAAAATGGGAAGGGAGGGAGGGAGAGAGGGAGAGAGGAAGGAGTAAAGGGAAGGAGGGAGGGAGGAAGGAAAGGAGGGAGGAAGGGAGGCAGGAGGGAAGGTAGGGAGGAAGGAAGGAAGTAATAAAAGGAGGAAGGAAAGGAGGAAGGAAGGAGGGAAGGAAGGAAGGAAGGAAGGAAGGAAGGAAGGGAGGGAGGGAGGGAGGGAGGGAGGAAGCAAGGGAGGAAGGAAGGAAGGAAGGAAGGAAGGAAGGAAGGAAGGAAGGAAGGAAGGAAGGAAGGAAGGAAGGAAGGAAGGAATCACAGAATCACTAAGGTTGGAAAAGACCTGTAAGATCATCAAGTCCAACCATCAACCAACACCACCATGCCCACTAAACCATGTCCCACAATGCCACGTCCACACACTCCTTGAATACCTCCAGGGATGGTGACTCCACCACCTCTCTGGGCAGCTTATTCCAGTGTCTCACCACTCTCTCAGTAAAGAAATTGTTTCTAATATCCAGCCTGAACCTCCCCTGGCGCAACTTGAGGCCATTTCCTCTTGTCCTGTCACTAGTTACATGGGAGAAGAGACCAACACCCCCCTCACCACAACCCCCTTTCAGGTAGTTGTAGAGAGCCATGAGGTCTCCCCTCAGCCTCCTCTTCTCCAGACTGAACAACCCCAGCTCCCTCAGCTGCTCCTCATAAGACTTGTGCTCCAGACCCCTCACCAGCTTCGTCGCCCTTCTCTGGACACGCTAAGGAAGGAAGGAAGGAAGGGAGAAAAGGAGAAAGGAAGGGAGGAAGGGAGGAAGGAAAGAAAGAAGAGAGGGAGGGAGGGAGGGAGGGAAGGAAGGAAGGAAGGAAGGAGGGAAGGAAGAAAAGGAGGAAGGAAGAGAGGAAGGGAAGAAGGGAGGGAGGGAGGAAAGAAGAAAAGGAGGAAGGGAGGAAGGAAGGAAGGAAGGAATGAATGAATGAAGGAAGGAGGGAAGGAAGAAAAGGAGGAAGGAAGAGAGGAAGGGAAGAAGGGAGGGAGGGAGGAAAGAAGAAAAGGGGGAAGGGAGGAAGGAAGGAAGGAAGGAATGAATGAATGAAGGAAGGAAGGAAGGAAGGAGGGGAGGAAGGGAAGAAGGGAGGGAGGGAGGGACGGAGGGAAGAAGGGAGGGAAGGAAGGAAGGAAGGGAGGGAAGGGAGGAAGGAAGGAAGGGAGGGAGGGAGGGAGGAAAGGAGAAAAGAAGGAAAGGAGGAAGGAAGGTATTGTATCTTTCTCTTCATTCGGATTTGCTACAGTTCTAATGTTAATGAAATAAAAATATTTCTTCCCAACGTATATTTGAGAAAATTCGAGGAACTCTTCCAAGTTCAGATTTGGTTTGTACGCCTCGAGATTTTGGTAGTTGAGAGGATAAAAGAATACGTAGAAATGGGCAAACTCTGCACTTTCCGACGCCCCGTTGGAGCCTGGCGAGCGCAGTGTGAGCAGCCACAGCAGCCTTGAGCAGGACGGCTTAGAGATGAGAAAAAAAGAAGTTAAGACACCTTGAGCACACCCTCCTGACGGAGGGAGAAGTGTTCCTTCCCTTCGAGAAGCAAGGCAAACCCCGTCCCGCACAGCCAGGTCACCGCACCCCCCCAGCTCTGTGGATTTCCCCAGGGCGGTTATTTCCACAGTGTTACTTCAGTCCTGTCTGGGTCTTTTTTTTCTTTGGGGTGTGTGTGTGTTCCTTGATCTCGCCAAGACAAGCCCAGCTCAGTGAGTAAAGGGGGACACACGGCGAGGGGACACGGCCGGGGGGCCCCGGGTGCAGCGCAGCCCAGTCCCTGCCGTGATTTACGGCGCTGCAGGGCGGCAGCGCTCCCCTCCAACTCACCTCCGCAGGACACCTTCTCCGTCTATGCCATTTTTTTTCCAGAAAACTACTGGCGTGGGAGAGGTGTGGAAAGGATTTGGGCGCAGATTCCCTTCTTTTGAATCCTGTGGGTGCCGTGGTGCGGTTATCACCCCCACCCGAGCGCTGGCTCGGGGCGGGGGCTGCCTGGCCCCTGGGAGCGGGGGGGAGGACACGCACGATGCTTTCCCAACTCGTTTCCCGAGCTGCCAGGAGATCACCCCGCTGCAAGGGATCCGTTTTGCGAGAGATGTCCCCCCCGTCCGACCCCTTCCCCCTCCCTCCCCACGCAGCCCGCAGCCACACCACCAGCCAGCTCGGAGCCCAACCTCGCTTCCAACAACAACAAAGCCACCGACATGGTTTTGTTTGGAGGAAAGTTTATAAGAAACCCGGCTTGCCAGATGCACGGTACTGGTCAGTTCCATCTGTTAGCTTCGCCTACAGACCCTAAAAAATCATATAGACCGTTTGCGCTTTTAACTCCCCCCAATCCAATTAATAACGCGAGTCAAACTGCAAAGCACTTATTAATTGCTCCGAAAGAAATTCTTTCAGGAAAGTTAATTGGGAGCTTTCTGGTTTTCCAACCAGCGCCATAAACTAATGGTCAGAGCAGACAGACTTGGCGTTGAGTTTCATTGTGTCTGGGCACGTTGTTTATCCCCTGCTTAAAGTTTGCTTCTGCTCCCAGGCTACAGAATGGGGTTTTTGGGTCTGTGGTGTGGTTTTTTTTTTTTTTTTTTTTTTTTTCTGAAGGGGTCTGCAAAAAAACTGACGGAGCTGCTGGAAGGGGTAGGAATGTGGGGGAAAACCCCAAGAAAAAACAAAGCTCCCTCTCTGGGATCATCTCAGTTTCCCTGGTAGTTCACTGCAGTGGGCGAAGTGGCTGGTGCTGCTGCAGGGACGGAGTCTGGGCTTGACGGCTGGCTGCTGTGTGAGAGCAGCTCCCCAGGCTCCCAGAGCTCCCTCACCTCCTGCTTGACTTGCAAACGTTTTCCATCATTTAGGAGCCTGAAATTACAAATTTTCCTTTCTTTTTTTCCTTCCTGCCTTAGCTCCTGCATTTTGCTGGTTGCCCAATAATTGTTTATTTTATTTCCTAATTAAAAGCCTTCTCTTATGCTGAGAGTCACCAAAACTTGGTCCTTCCTGGACCTAAACTTCTGATGACTTTTCCTGGAGTTTCCTGTGTCTGAATGAGTCCACGGAGCAGCTCAAGCCATCGCAGGCAGCTGGGGCCAGCAGTGCCAGGACATTCCTGGAGCAGGGTCCAGCCTCTGCAATGCCCTTTTCTGTGAAGGATCCAAAGAAAAGTCCCTCTCCAGCAGCCAGCAAAAGCTTTTTCCTTAATACTCTTTTCCATCCCCTTTGTCCTGCGCAGTTCCTGAAGTTTGGGGGCTGTGAGCCTTGGGGACACTCAGCTGACCTAAACCAAAAGCAGCCCTGGGGTCGCTTTGGTGCTTCACTGGGTCCTGCCCATTGTTTGCAAATCTATTCTTGTTGATCCTTTGTCTCATCTCCCCTGGCAAATCTTTTACTCCTTCTCCTGCTCCCCTGGTCTGCTGAAATCCTCCCTCTTGTCTGGCAGAAGGGGTGAACCTGAACATGGGTCCCCTCTGTGCTGAGCATCACCACCCCTTTCCCCTCCCCTGAACTTCACACGCAGGGAAAACCCTGGGAGAGGCCCAGACCTCTGTGGGTTGGAGGGAGGGAGCTGGCAGCACCCCTGAAATACACACACAGGCTACCCACCTTCATTTTCAGGCAAACCTGTCTGTGTGCCTGCCTTTCCACTCATCCAAACAAAGAGAGACAACCCCTGTCTGATAAACAAACAAACCCTATACACTGTCACGGGGAAACAAAAAGAGACCATAGTGAGACATTTTTTTTTTTCCTCTTGTTTCCCTTTAAGAATCATTATTTTGGGAGTACAAGTTATATTATATTGCTTTTTCTTTCCCAAGGAGGAAAAAAAAAGAGAGAAGAAGCTTTGACACCAGAGTTCACAGACTGTATCTGTGGACAATGAGTGTGGGAAGTTTTGGAGGGGGTTTCTTCAAGTTGCAAGAGCAGAGATGTCCTGCAAAAACCTGCCCATTCCCCTTCCCTCTGAACATAGCTAACCTCTCTGATGCCCAGCACCATGTTTCCTCCTTCTTGCAAATTTGTATTCTGCCTCACCGCAACAGCCGAAAGGCAACATAATGGGACAGAGAAAATGCATTTGCAAGCAATTAAAATGCTATGAATATATTAGTCGAAAATTAAAGGGGATAACTGGTGTCTCCAATCATTTTTTTGATGGCAGCAAGTCTTCCCGCTTGCTGAGGCTTTTGTGAGGACTCAGGGGTGGCTATATTTCAACCCAGGTGCCTGGCATCACTCAGACTCAATGCGAAAGGGTGAGGGGAGATGGCTTCAAAGGTGTCAATATTGATCAATATTGCCTTGCAAAAAACCAGACCCGTGCTCACTGGGAGTGAATGCCATTCATTACCAGTCTGTGCAAGGATCAAGAGGGTAGAGTTTGTGGCTGCTGCATTGCAACATGACTTTTCAGACATTTGGTAAGGGTGATCCATTGACTGCCTGCCAATGAGAGACCCTCTTCCCCTCCTTTTTCCAGTTCACCTTCCCTTGTCCTCATCTTCCTTAGTCTCTCTCTTCCCTGCTGGCTGCTGCCTATTGCTGGCCAAACTGGGCTGTGAGCCCCACAGTCCCTGTCCCCACCCTATTATTTCTTGTGATGTGTCTTGGTGATGTGACTTCCCTGCTTTCTCCTTCAAGCACCCGGTCCCACAACCACAGGTTTACTTCTTACACGGAGCTGCTCCTCATGTTTATCTTCTCCACTCAACTGCTCTTGCAGCCATCTCATTTCTCCATCTCCTGACTGTTTCCCCACAGCTCCCTGAGCTGCTGAGTGCCCCATCCCATCTGTCTTTGCTCTCCAGCCAGACCCCAAGAAAGCAGCTTCTCTTGGCTTAGGCTCATAGAGGCGTGGAGAACTTACTGGGGAAGCTGCCTAGGGCCCCTTCTTACATGGCTCCTAGGGCTTTACCTGCTCCACAGAGGCCTCTCCACCTGGTCCTCCTTGACAATAGCCTCTGGTGTATCTTGGTCTTTCACACACTCCTGCTTTAAGGCATTTATTTCATTGCCACTGCTGTGTTTTCAAGCTGTCTACCCGCCTTTTCTCTCTCCTTTAGGCACCTGCATCAAGAAAAACAGGCTGCCTCCACTCTTCCCCTTTTGGGACTTCCCCCTTTCAATCTTCACACAACACTGCGGTTTTGCCAGTGCCTTTTACTGCCATGTTCCTAATTTCTTTCAGCATCTCTACCGCATCCCTTGGGGGGGTAACATGATGACTGTCTGTGGCAGCTGTCCTCTCTCCAGTTCTGCAAACACCCAGATGATGAAAAACCTCCCTCCCTCCTTCCAGCTTTCTCCTGAAAGCAAAAGCTACTTTGTCTGGCAATTGCTCCTGCCATCTCTTAGAGGCCATTTTTATTTTCCATTGACCTCTTCTGTACTTGAAGAATGTCCTATTACTTTATTTATCTTGCTCTCTTGTGCAGCTCTTTCACTCCCCAACTTGGCTCCTCTCTCATATCTTACACTTACTTCCCTTCATCACGTAATCCTCCCAGACCTCTTTTCTCTTTACCTGATCTAGCTCAGTCATGCAGGTCACCTTTTTTACCCTTAAATCCTTTTCTGATTCTCTGGCTATCTGAAGGTATTTACTGCTGTGGGCAACAGAATCACGCTAATTTTGGAGAATCCTTTAATAATCTCTTTCTATCTAATGAGTTGTCAAATTTCTCATATTCTGTGTGTTTTGCTGTTCTGAAAGGGGATGTTGGGTTATAATCACAGACCTAATTAGAGTCTAATTACTCTTCTATGTGAGAGCCTTGCCTTCCTTCACATCAGTAGCTCCTCAGTCAATTCCTCTTTGCTTGTAAGCAATTGATGCTTTTAAATTTTGGGAAAGGGAGCAAACACAGATATCTCAGCGATGTTTTGTGTCCTCAAGTTTATATCAAGGAAGAAGCCAGAAATTCTCCCGTAAAGAATCTTTCTCTATGATAATTTTTTTTTTTTCAAATTGTGATTATGTATTTTCTTGCTCTGACCATACTTTCTAACTGCTTCACCCAGGATTTCTCCAGCAATATTGCTGCTGTAAGTAATTTCCACTATTAATGCCACATTGGAAAACTGTTAAAAGGAAACACAGACATAACCATCTCTGTCCATGAAATGGGATGAGGTTAGCAATTTAGCGATAGAGCAGAATGAAACCTGGTTCTGGAAAACCACATGATGGTGAAAAGCTTCAAAATGTGACTTGAAAATTGACAAGAGTTCTGGTTCAAATTCTTGCTCCACTTCTTGTGATACGGAGATTTGAACATAGTCCTTCTAGACCTAATAATTTGTGGAAAAGCTTATGGGCTTCAACAGGGACATTCCTCAGGACCAGAATGGAACAATGGAAAAAATCAGAGTTAAGAGAACTCTGACATTCCCACTTGGCTCTGAAACTGTGAAGTCCATACTTTCCTTAAAATAGTCTGATTTCAACAAAATTTGTAAGACACTTTCACTGACTTTTTTTTTAAACTAGCTACTAAAGAAAAGTTATGAAGACTACTTCCATAGAAAGTACTATAGGAAGCTGTATGGGATATTCCTGCTCATTGATGTAGCATAATATCCGTACTCAACCAAGGCAACAGGAAAAATCCATATGTGATGGGGATTTTGTATCAGGCCATCAAAGTTCAGTGGGAACTGTCATCACAACCTTATATTTTGCTGCTCAGGAGAAAACACGGGCAATGAAACTGGAAATCTTATTGTTAACTAGTGCATCTAACTAAAAGTGGGTTTTTTTTGCCAGCCTTAGCCCACAGGGCAATTTTAAACCAAACTCTCCTACATGTAACCAGCTAAACAAGGCCTTTGGAAATTCTCCTGATCACAAACTGGCTAAGATGACATTATCCACATTATTTTCTGGATGCCTTTCGATATATGAGGCAAAATCTTATCATTAAACTTCTCTCTGGTAGTGGAGAATGAAAACATCTGTCGACTGTGATGTATTAAAGATGTACCTTATATTAGAATCATCCATAATTAATGCAGACATTCCAATAAATAATACAGTGTCAGGTTCTTTGGATTATTGAGTGTACTCCACTGTGCTCATATACTTATGCACTGGCAGTAATAGTGAGCAAGTTCCCTTACCTAATTAAACACTGCACTCTACTACATGTTTAAATACCATTAAGGTTGTGTCACAAACTTAAAAGAGTAAATTCAAAGGTAAGGCTGACATCTTTGTCCTCAGCTCATGAGTCATGTATTGATGGCTTCTTCCATTTTTTCCCCACCTGCGTGTCTGCATGGATATACATTTTCATGGATTTTTTTTACCTCTTACACTTAATTTGTAGCCTTAACACTTTAAAATTAGGTGTAATAGTATTAATATTTTAAAGAGATTCTTTCCTCAAGAGCCTGGAATTGCTCTGAATAGCTCAAATAAATCTGTATTCAGGTTAAGTAATATATAATTTTCACTGAACACATATATTTGTTAACATATTTGAAAATGGAACTTGTATTGACCCAAGAATCCTGGGTAGGTGCAAAGAAACCATTCTATATTTTTTATTGGTTCAGTATTCAGGCATTTGCTATTAAAATGCATAAGATGTATCCCCAAAACTGAAACCAGCTACTTCAGAGACATAAGATTCCACTGAGGGAATAAGCATTTATGCTTTAAAAACATATTTTAATTTCCCAATTGATCATAATGGCTCATGCATAAAATCAAGAGATTTTGGAATTTCTATTACTTTAAAATTGGGCATTAAAATTCATTTGGCAGAAGAGGATTATTTATTTATTTATTTATTCATTTATTTATTTATTTCCAGAAATAAGATCTTGTCTGCAGGATCTGATTCTGGAATGATATCTCTGACAGAGGAGACATCATTCACAACCTGACAATAGCTACTAGAGGATTGATAATGAATGTGCTGATAAAGCTCACTGTGAGCTCCATTCTGCTTCCTTGACTCACGTCCGTAATCCCTCTATAAGCCAGTTGTCTCTTTGACCTCTATGGGCCTGAGCACGCTAGTGAAGGTGGAGGGGTCAGGCACTAAAAGACTAGTGCTCTCTTGCATGAGGGACCTGATTCAAAGATCATCTGAAGTCAATGGAATTCTTTCTCTGGAATTCAAAGAGCTGTAGAAAATGTCCTAAACAACTATTTGGATTTGCATTGTGCCTAAAATAGAAGAAGAATAAAAGGGAAAATAAGAAGGTAATAATGTTCACCTAGAAAAGGTCTTTAAAAAACAATTTAAAATGTTAGTTCCATAGTCTGAAATCTGAAAACCATTTATTACATTTTTGAGAACCATGACAAAAAAATCCTTTTCCTTCCTTCCTTCCTTCCTTCCTTCCTTCCTTCCTTCCTTCCTTCCTTCCTTCCTTCCTTCCTTCCTTCCTTCCTCCCTCCCTCCCTCCCTCCCTCCCTCCCTCCCTCCCTCTCTGCTGTATAGTAATACTATTATATAGAGTGTATATACGTACTAGTGCTGTGGACAGCCTAATTATTCAGTTTCTGAACTGTGACTTAAAGTGTGATTTTCAGCAGTAATTTCCCTCAATTCAGATTGTCTGGCTGTTCTGAAATGATTATTTGCAGACCAGTGAACGAAACATGGACAATCAACAATTTTTGATTGTACAATAAAATGACTGCAATTGAAGTTCGATGTTTGCGGTAGTTTAAAAACAATGGGCTATAGCTTACTGACCCCATTCAGCAAAGTGCTTAGCTGAAACAAATGCTTAACTTTATTTCTGAGTGTAGAATTAAAAAAAAAAGTGCAAGGAAGTGCATTTAGCACCAGTAAGGAACATTCATTCAGGATAAAAACAGGAACTGGTATTCAGGTTAGCAAAGACCAGGATATAACTTTGGTTCATATGTTTTAGGGGCAAGGGACATGGGCCATGTATTAAATGGTGGTCAAATGAAGATATTATTTATCATAAAAAGATTCCACATTGCTATTTCTAACAATGCTCATGTATATATATTTCCATTTCATTAATGAAACAAATCTGTCACAAAAATAAAGACCCTGTCTCTTCCTCTCTATAAACATATATCACATATGTACACATGGTACAGATGCATCATGCACTTCTATGTATATATGATAGAGAAGAAGAGAGATTTTGCAATTAATTTATACAGCTATTTTATATCTTCTTTTTAGACGAATCAACACAGCTATGTTAATGTAATTGATTCACCTCCCATCTGCATCAGCTGAACCTCTGATCTGCTATTTTGAAGTATAGAAACACACTCTTTACACACTTGCAATTCCTCATCACATCAATGGAAAGTGCAGAGATACTGTTAGCAATCTCATCTGCCTTCATATATGCATGTGCATAGCGGAGACTTTGCACCTACAGTCATATCTCCCCAAATTACTGTTTTGGTTATTGTGCATCAAAAGTGCATAGGAAGAGGATATATTTCCCTCAGCTGGAAATATGAACATTCACTTTCCATGTAACCTTAACTTTGACCCTAAATTTGCAACCCTTAAAGATTAGCTTAAACAGAAGATCAATTTTGTTTATAGCGATGAGCATTGATTTTTCACCCTGCAGTGCATGACACTGGCCTGGCTATTAATAGAGGAGAAAATATTATTCCCTATGGCTAGGAAGTTCTATAACATAAAAAGAAGCTATATATCATAGAATCCTAGAATGGTTTGGTTTGGAAGGGACATTTCAGGGTCATCTAGTCCAACATCCCTGCAATGAGCAGGGACATCTTCCACTAGATCAGGTCGCTCAGAGCCCCGTCCAACCTGACCTTGAATGTTTCCAGGGATGGGGCAGCTACCACCTCTCTGGGCAACCTGTGCCAGGGTTTCACCACCCTCGTCATAAAAAATGTCTTCCTTATATCTAGTCTGAATATATATAAATAGATATGTGTGTGTATTTTTTAATATTTATATTTTTAGATCCATACATGGAATGTTATCAACAGCTTAATGCCTGCTGCCCTGCAGGACGATTTCTAAAATGAGAAGCTACTTTTCTTGTTTTCAAAGACCCCCACGAGTTAGGCCAGTTGTTTGTAGCAACCCAAAGGAGGAAGAAGGCCTGTTTAGTCTCCCTCTTCTTTCTTGCAGCAAGAAGCAGGCTGCGATTTGGACGCTCCCCCCGCCCCCCCCCTTTCCCTCCCCCGGCTGCGGGGGGCCGGCGGGGAGAGTCCCCCCTCAGCCCCGCCGACAGGAGCTGTCCATTCAGCACCCCGCGCCCACGGGCTGCCTGCCCGCCCGCCAAAAAACACAAAAGAAGGGAAATATTAATTAATTAAAAAGAGGGGGGAGAGCTAAAAAAAAAAAAAAAAAAAAAAAAAAGCCAATCTGCTCAATCCTCTGCCTGCAGGCAGACTCTAACGGAAACCACATATGCTTTGCCTCTCCCTATAAGAAATCTTCATTGGGGCATTAAAATACTTAAAAGGATTAGTCGTTAAATACTTGTACATTTGGTTTAATTCACTAGGAACGCTATGTCACAGGGTTACATCAGAAAGCTGGAGAGTTTTAATCTCACTTGCAGTATTTACCTAGATGTTTTATTCCTTCTGCTGCTTGTTACAGGGATAATATTAATATCCTACTTGTCCAGAGGGAGGCAGTTAAAAAAAAAAAGAAAAAAAAAAGAAAAAAAAAAGAAGAGCTGGCTGCTGTCTGATGGTATAAAAATATCAAAGAGACTTTTAAGGTAAAACAAAACAAAACAAAACTATGAATTGGAGCGTGACATTCTTTCCCACAGCCTATTGCTTATCTCTGATGATGATGATGGAGGAGTAAGGAGCTGTTGTCTTAGGAAAACAGGATAACTTAGTAGACCACACAGGTCTTGGGACATGGGAGGTGGTGGCTTTGTTTAAAGCCATCTCCTTTTTTAGCCTCAGTTTCCCTGTATGACAGGTCTGCAGCTCCTTTGTAATTCCTCTTTCAGTGTAGTAGCAAAACCCGCACTATTTTTGGCAAGGGCCCAAAAGAAGTTGTCTTCAACTAGTAAAGGAAACAGGGGCCATAAACCCAATGAAGGCAGGTACAGAAATGCCTTACTGTGAACTTCTCAATGGGGAGGGCAACTGGTGTGTAGGCGGACATTGTCGTGTGAGACTTGGCTCTTTTTCTAACTAATGACAGGGACAGACTGTTATAGCTTAAACCTTCCCTCATGTAGAGGTTTCTGCACTTAGTCCTGGCATGCCTTCTGCAGCCTTACTGTAGCTATAGCTATTCAAAAAGACCTCAAGTAATGAGATATCAGTGAAATTCTTTGCTTTTCAAATCAAGAATTACTGTATTAATTTTTCAGGCTCTTTGGGTGAAAAATGAACTAAGAGTGAAATTTTGGTCCCATTTAAGTGAATGAGTGCACTGCCACAGGTTTCTGTTAATTTCATAAGAAAAAAACCTCAGTGGACTGGTATACATTTATTATTTCCAAGAAAGAAGCCCTGGATTTTTCATAGAAAGGTAAGAAGGGATTAAGACAAGACACGTTCCGTCATCAAGTTCTTTGTTTGCTTTGTAGTGTCTCAACAGCAGAATGACCCATAGCCAACTATTTTCACTGTATCAGTCTACACCATGAAGAGTAGTCTCACTGGAAATTCTGCTGTGATTTCAACAAGGCACAACCTGATCTCATGGTAATTCCTCTCGGCCACCATCCTGAGTAAGGCAACCTCCAGAAATAACAACATAGACTGCCCTGTCAAAAAATATAATAAAAATACAGTGTCACTGGCTTTGTGTAGAGATACAGAAGAAAAATTACCAAGCACACTCCCCATCTCCAAAATGTGCACATATCTGCCAATAATCTGGAACATAACGCCAGTGCTGCGATTTAATCTCAGATTTTAACCAGATGAGCTAAACAATTCATTGTTCTACAGCGGTGAGGTAGGGGGTGAGGACTGGGTGAGGGCTGGGTAAGACTCAAATTAGGCACCTGGTTGTTTTGCATTCAGAAGAGAACATCCTATTCTAGGATTGCCTGATCATTCTTCTTGCAAACTATGGAAGAGGAGCATTCCTGGGAACTGAACAGAAGACTTTCTGAATGCCTGAATGATGTAAGAAGCATAAGGAAAACTGTTCACTATACAGTGACTCAGGAGACATTTTTTTGCCTCCTGTAATCTATTGCTATCGTTTATTTATTTTTGTGGAAACCCTCCCTCTGATTTAGGGCATTTTATACCTCCTAGATCTGTCAGCCTAATTTAATTTTTGGGGGTGTCTGAATATCACCCTGCCCTTGACATAAAGGGTGTCTTTTTTGTCAGACTTAGTGCCTTATTGTGCTTTTTTCCCCCTCAAAAGCAGAGAATGGTTTCTTGTATTCAAAGCATAAATGCAGCTGCCCATGAGACTGCTTGGATGAGGACTAGATGAGAGAGTTACATTAGGGCAGAAATTCGGGTCACATCATATCAAACTGAAAGCATCAGGCCAAAGATAGGCTTAGCTAATAATATTTATACACGATCGTTTTAAATGTGAAACACCTCCTGCCATGAAAGAAATGCCCTTTCAGTCTCAAGTCGGTGCAGGTATTTTCAACAGGGTTATGTCACCGCTTCGTAAAATGCGACGCATTTGCATCTTCTTTGCATTATTTATTGTTATCCTGCAGGCTGGATTGTCACACTAATCATGATTTATGTCACTGAGTTTTATCAGCTTCTGCTAGATTGTATTTTCAAGAGATGCCCCTGGACTTTGGGAAGAGGAATGTCAGTGCAAGTGTTTTACACCTGTTACACAGCATAGGTGACTGCTGCTTGTTGTCAAAGTCATGCAGAAAAATCTCCTTCAGCAGCAGCTCCTGCTATTGTGACCTTAACACATCCTTAGCAGACAGACTCTTTAATACTTTCAAAGCCTTTAGAACCGTGTTACAGAAACACTTTATAAGTTTATGCTTGACAGACCAAGGGGAGAATTTTCCAAGTCACTGTGATGTGTGCTGCAATATGTGACACAGTAGGCAGCGCATGTGATTAGAGGACAGTGGATGACTGGGGCGGGGGGTCGGCAAATGTTTTGGGATGTATATGGAAGATCACTCTTGCCTCTGCTACTGACTTCCTGTGTCACCTTGGACAAATCACCAACCAAGTTATTACTATGTTCCTCATGTTTTGCATATGTGGTATACCCATTTCTTCTCTTTTTATGTCTTATCTCTTTGCAATGTTAGCTCCTCAGGGTGAAGACTGAGTCTTGCTGTGTGACTGTACATTGCTTGAGAGAATGGGAACCTTGATTTGAGCTTAAGGCCACTCAAAATACAAAAAGTGAAAGTTTTGCATCTTTTTTTGGAAAAAAAAAAGAAAGAAGTGTAACATACAGGATGAAACCTTGAATGATAAATCTGTTTCAGGTCTTGATTTGGCTTCCTCATGTGAACGAGGAGTGAACTCATGTGAATGAGCACTGAACTCATGTGAATGATGAGTGAACTTCTTCGCATTTGCAATTTTGCATTGTTTGAAGTCCTAAGCCAGGGCTGAGTTTTCTTTCTTCCTTTCAGCCACCAAGAGAGCAAAAGCTCTGATGAGAAACGGGAGGAACAAGTGCTTAAATGCCACATGGTCTGTGGAGTGGCATTTTATTTGCATAAGTGGATCATCTAGGACATTTCTCTTAGATAACAGCATTCTAACCTGGGGTACCAGATATACCATTGGTGTAAATCAGCACAACTCCCAAAGGACATGTGTTGATTTTACACCCACTGGACATGTGGCTCAGCCAGCCTGTGATTTTTAGCACTTAGTCTTCTTCATGAACAGAAAATAGCGTTATCATTTGCCTGTGATAAGGATATCTTTAATCAGGAACTGGGATCTACTGTACCGCTAGGTGCCAAAAAGGCAGTCCTTAATTTAGAAGCATCTCAGTGTAGCATAGAATTATTCCATGTATGCAGGAAACTGAGGGAATAAAACAAAGTCATATTGAAAGAATGTTAAAGTGTTGAATTTTATGTGGACATGACTTGTTTAGGGATATGTATTTGTCTGAATTCTTTCCAGAGCAAATTTAACCATGGAGGAGGATAATTCTTTTGTTTTCTTGAATATATATATATTCAGTTGCAAGTGTTATCAGGGAGCCGAATTCTGATTTCATTTCCATCAGTAGGAATAAAGAGCAGGTCAATGGAGCTATCTTATCACAAAGCTAAGATGTGCATGCTGACTATTATTCTTGAACAGATGTAGAAAAGGAGAGTTACTGGTTTGATAGCCCAGATTTAAATTATTTCTAAGAGCGTCCTGTGGAAAGAAAATGAATTTGAAAAGATATTGCAAAGGAAAATTAATTTACATCTTTTGTGCAGAAAGAACCTGTTGAATGACATTTAAAAGAGGATTAAAGCTGATTTTTTACAAGCAGTAGAATAATCAGGTTTCTAAGCTAAAGTGGAATTAAGGTCCTTCAATTCATCTGCAAAGCTGACTGAAGTTGAATCATCGTTTGGTAATTTACATGTCATTTACAGGGGCATTCATTGTGCTTTTAGTACTGTAAATATGATCTGAACAGCTTTTGATCTTTTGCAGCATTTGCAGGAACATATTATTGTTTCTGAGAAAAAAAGGAAGAGTTTTATACAAAAAAAATCCGTAACGCTTTTTTACAATGTCAAAACAAATGTGTCAACCAAATGGTAATATCTGCACTACTTTCATTTATCTGCACACGGTGGTTGTGAGGTTTAATGATTGTTTGTCACAAAAATACATTTTAAGAGAAGCAAGCAGATTGCTGAGTAGCAAACATGCTTTATGGAATATGTAACATTGTAAACACATTTTTGTTTCAATAGGATTTACAGAGGATTGCAAAATGAATGTGTTCATACAAAACAAGAAGTAGACAAAGTTTATATTTTCCTATGTAAGTATTTTGCTTTCATTTGCTCTTACTAGAATGATTCATTTGGTACCATTAAGATTTACACCTTCATACCTTTTTGTACTGGGCTAGTCTCACCTTTGAACTGGGACTCATTCTTCTGACATATATTTGACCACAGCTCCCACAGCAAGAAAACCCTCCCACATTTCCCACAACTGCCAACCTTGTTTATCCTGTCAATTCTCTCTTGAAGGATCAGATCTTTAACTGTGCCAAAGCTCAGGGAAGTCAATGAAAAGATTCCCAAAGGCTTTGAGTCAGACTCTGGCAGCAAAGCATCAGTAACTTCAATAGAATCACACCAACTTACTCCAGTTGAAGATTTGACCTGGGGTTTAATACTGCACTCATCACCATTCTGAGATTCATCCTCAACACTTCTTGGAGGTACAAAAAAAGAGATGTTCCAGAACCGGGGTTTTGACTGGGGCTAGGGTAGAAGGTGGCAGTTTTTATTTAGATAGATAACAGCTCAGTCAAATAATTTACTAAATAAACTATTGGGAAAGTTCGGATATGCTTATGGGATGATGATGTCTTAGAACGAATCTCTATCTGAATAGCACTGCTGGCATGGAATACAGAGGGAATAGTGATAACTTTTATCATATGTTATTGACAACTGATTTATTCTGAGATCAGTCAAATTAATACCTAGAGACTTCTATAAAGTTTATTTTTTGTCCGTCAAATTGTTTGCCTCTTCTTGCTGACAAAGGTTCAAGAGTCCCTTCAGGAGCATGACACGGTAACCACACAAAAAAGACACCAGTTGGTGGTCAATCAGATAACACGGATAGCTTTAATGTTACAGTTATAAGACTCCATCTCATGACACAAAAGCCAATTAAAAGAATGTATTCTTAAATTATCCTTAAATAGCTATCTAGATTCCAGTCAATGGAAATGGACAGGTGCACCCAGAAGGTTTTTAACCCTGTTCACCTTGGGCACCAATCTTAAGATCTGATGAATCACCTTTTGGAGTTCTTGCATCTTTCCATTGACAGTAGAGAGCTTAATGAGCATATTATATCGATTTTCTTGCTTAGGGGGCTGAAATTAGGTGGTTTGAGTCCCAACAATAGTGATTTAATTTGCTATTTAAAGGTAATCTTTTCTATAGTCTTAGGGGCTATGCTGTCTTATACTGGATGTTTCCTTTACCTTAATAGTAGGATGGTCACTGGATTTTAAGTTTTAAGCCCTCATTAAGCCTCAGGGCATATTTCATTAACAAGGATTCATAATCTGAAAGCAAAGCAGTTCTAATCAGGTGAAAAATACTGGATCACAGTCTGTCCATTATATGAAGAGCCACAGGCTTAAAGTTTTGGAGTGATCTAAAAGGCATATAGAGGTCAAAATCCCCTTGACATTTTTAGGCTCAAAAAACTACGAAATCCTATTAGCTTTGAAACCAACACCTCATATCTGGCTTTACATATCCTCGTGCCAGGTTAAAGCATCACAACACATCGGAAATTCATGTCAATGTACATTGGTGTTCATATTCAGATTTCACATATATCTGCCTAGGAGAGGTGTAGGTAGTTCAGTTTCTTTCTCCAGTTCGTGCTGCCTAGCATTCCCTTCCCTGTTCCTGGAATATTTTAAGGATTTATTATCAGTTTAAATCCATTAACTATCAGATTTAGATGTGTAGAGCTCCTCAATTTCCTAAATGATTTCTTGCATACCTGTTCAGAATTTAATCTAGAAATTTTTATTGTCTGTTTTCCAAAAAACCCCCCTCCAATTAATTTCATAATTTTAAAGTTGTGTTTTCCTACAGTGTCTTTCTGTTTCTCCCTTGTGTCCTCAGGTTTCATTTCCTCCATCAGCTTACAGGTGGCATCCAGCATGAATAGGATGGCTGTGATATCACTTGTACAATATTTATAATACTTAGCACTTTCTTGCCTATACCAGCTTCCTATGGTATATACACAACATCACCATCTCATTCCATCCAGCCACTCATACTTCAGCCAAGAATTCTACAACACCTGGTTTGATGGTTAGTTTCCTCATACAGACAACTTGTAGGTGAGCAACCTTTTCTTCTTTCCACAAACCTGTCCAAAGGCAGCAGGAGCTTATTTCAGAGGTGCCATGGCTGACCTGTTCTCATATGGACACTGATTTCACATCCAAAATTTCTTTTCCTTGTCTTCTCTCCTCTCTTTCTTCTTTGTCTTTCAAGACACGCTCAGATCTTATTTTTGGAATGCAGCAATCAGTCTCATTGCATTGCTTGCTCTCTATTAAATGAGCCTTTTGGGGTTACCAGATTCTGGTAGTCCTGTCTCACCAACTTGGTAGCACTCTGCAGTATGCCCACAAAGACTGAGTATATCTCTAGGTCATGCTGCATCTATAATAAAGTAAAGAAATTTCCCTTCCCCAAGAGCTGAAGGAATAAGAAAGGACAAGTGCTTGCAGCGAAGAAGAGACTATGAGACAGGAACATCCTTTGCCATGATCAGGTATCCTGTGTACCTGGGGTATGACAGGACAGAAGAGTGCATGGTATCTCCAGGCACAGACAATCCATATACCTGACATCTGGATGCCAGGCAAGAATAAGTGAAGCAGTAAGTTGGATTTAATCCTTTGGAGTTAAGAAATGAAACAAGACATAGTCACTGTTGTGTCTTTTTCCATACAGGTGTTACCTTGGGAAGAAAACTAACCCTACCTTTCCTGCCCTTTTGATCTGAATACAGACATCATGCCCTAGGATCTTCTTCACTGCATGGCTAAAGGTTCAAATGAAGGTATGGGTGGAGGAGATCTTTGAAGATGTGGGAAAATGTGAGTTTCTGGATTTTTTTTCAAAGGTCTTTGTGTGTGTGTGTGCACACGCGCACATGCACGTGTATAAAACGCTCTAAAAAACAGCCAAGTGTCTGACTGCCCATGCTGGGGGCACATCCTTCTACTGTTTAGGTAGATATTGATGTTTCTGAGAGAAAAGTGGCCATAAACAATAGGGAAAATGATAAATCTATGGTCTCTTTTTCTTGCTTATCCAATTCCTCTATCTTGTTGGAAGAGATGGCCTTTTAGTGACCATAAATCATCAGAGGCCTTATATATGTGGGGGCTCATCTCAAGCCCATGGGAAGCTCATCTATAACTTTTGGCTGCCTCAAGAAAAACTTATACTGCTCATCTGTTTCAATGAATATTGATATATGACTCATATCCCTTCAACATTTCTTCAGATCCTCAGCCCTCAAGTGAATACCCCAAAGGAAATAATTTGCTTGGTCAGATTTCCACAGGTTTGATCTTTAGTGATGCTTGACAACTTTTGTGCCAGAAAGCAGAATATTTTGTGTTTTATTACCAGTCAGCTGAGTTTAGTTCTAAGTGACCAATAGGAGTTATCTTGGACACCATCAGGGCCACACTCTTGACTACTTCTACTTTTCCTCCTTTTCAGCATTTTTCTAGAAGATATTTTTGGCAGTTAAAGGAACTAGAAATGCCTCCACCTGGCCTCCTCCATACTGCCTTTGAGTTTTACACTATTGTGAATGAATGGCTGTTTTCTGCTTCTTGTCTACCTTAGGCGTCTGTTTAGGCTTGGGGGAATTGGCCCTTGGAGATGCCTGTCTCTCCAATAACTCTAGAGGCATTCCCCATGCTTGCCTAGATGAAACAAAACATCTGACTTTCAAATGGCTCTGTTTAAATGGGGTGAATCCCATCCTAAGTTGGCAATTTTATATTTTGGAAGCTGCAAATACAAAACCTTCCTCCACTTCGTCTGCTCTTGATTGTCCTTTTCACTGCTTGGTACTTTGTGTTCCTTCTTGTTGCAGATGACTGCCAACTGCTTTTCATTTACCAAACAAATAGATTATGGCACCATTTCAATGGAGTGATTTAATATTCTATTTCAAGATAAATTCTCCTCAAGTTTTTGGCTTTGATTCATTGATGTGGGGATATTGCCATGCTAGTAATTATATTTTTTATAAAGCATCTAAAGACCTTTGGAAAGAGTTGCCTGAACTGATTGTTTCTCTCATTTGTAACACTACTCAATACACTAAATGGCTCAGGGGTATTGTACAGCAGTCCTGACTCACTTCTGCCTTGCTTTGGGTTTACAGAACTATCACAACTGAACAGCCATTGCACTACCAGAAAACGAAACAAATGATGCTGTGGTTAAATAGAAGCAGTTGGATTTAGGAAACCAGGGTTCGACTTTGTCTTTTGGATGGACTTTCCCATCCTTACTGTCTTGATATCCTTTTCCAACCACGGGTCCTTTGCTGGTCATCAGACCTAACCTCATAAATGAATTGTCTCAATTCAGTGCAACTCACTGAGATGACCATTTAGGATACAGGTCCAGCATTACTGTTGATATCCTTGGAGACCTTACCCAGGAATGTAGTACTGAGAAAATTTTGCTTGAAATAGTTTTTCCTTCATCTGTAATATTTGGTGCAACCACTTAGCAATTCTAGTCTTTTTTTCTGTCTCTTCCATTAGACTGAAAATCTTGACCTCCTGAAACCAGGGAAGAAAACTTACTTGCAAAAATTTTCATAATTTAGGATGGGAAAAATGGAAAAGACCTAAAATATTAGGTTTAGATGTCAATCATACTACGGTGGCCTCCAGGCTTATATAAATCTCTTACCAGTTAAGACCTCTTTCTTCTTTTTGATCCCTTTTTTTGGAACTATTACCTGAGAATCATGCAGACTGTTTCACTTTTCACCAACAGGGGCTGTAGAAACCAATTTTTTCCTCTTTGGAACTCCTAATTGTAGAACTCACATCCACAAAAATGTCATATTTGTAGGAATATAAATATAAACAGGAATATAAATATCTGAGCTAAATAATACCAGAACCTATTATTACTACTTTCTTTCTTTCTTTTTTTTAAATTAATTCTTCCTAGATGAATGTGAATTTTTGTAACTACTTAGATCAGAACTGAAACCAGTTTCATTCTATGTTCAATTTACTGCTAATCATGTTTTTTGTTGTAAAAGCTTCTGTGTAAGGAAAAAAATTCTGAGTGTAAGAGCAGAATTCACACCATTTGTGAATATTTGAAGGACATCTATTTTCTTTGATGAGTCCTGTCTCATAATTGTGGTTTATGGCTGTAATTCCCAAGTGGAGAAAACTGATGTACGTATATATATGCATACATACCCTCACACTACACTCTTTGCCAGCAAGTAGGAAAGACTGATTTTATGCAACTTTTTGTATGATATTCCAAGCAACACAAGACACTGTGCCATCTATTAGCATGCCAATAAAACTGTTCTCTGAAGACTAAAGGAAGTGGCATTTCTTAACTGAATTCATCCTCAGCCGTTACCTTGGTAAGGCACCAGTTTCATATCTCTCATGTTAACTCAAAGGAAGTTTATATTGACAAAAACCCCACAGCAATTTCCCGGGTCACTCTCTAGCTGGTGGAAACTGCAGCAGATCCGTTCGTTTTCCTTCCCACTATCACGGCAGGCTGCAGGCATAAGCACAGCAAGCAGTTTCCTAAGGGAGCAGATGCCAAAGCCGTCTCACTTTCTACTCTGCCTATGATTGCGACTAGGAGTCGAGTGAAACCAGCCGTAGTGACAGTAGAACATTTCTAAAGCAGGCCAGATTTAAATGCCAAAATTCAAAATAAGCCTCGTGCTTAATTACTCTGTTAGACTATTGGCTGCATTATAGCAGCAATTCATTACAATTCTTAATCTTCAATCCTATTCACCTGGTAAGATGACAATAAGAGTCCTCTGGAATTGAAAAATGAGATTATCATAGTTCATATCATGCTTTTGTACTTGACTGTATCAGGACCTAAGCTCTAATGAGAACAAAATGGTTTGCACAGGTGTAGCTGAAAGAAGAATTTGGCTTTGGGTTGCCATTCTCAAAAGCACGGAGTTTTTTTATGGCAACAATTCACATTCCTCAGACAGAACTAGGCTAGCTAGATTATTTCCTGAAAATAAAGAAGCTTGAAAAAGAAGCTCTTTTTCCATTACAAAGAGGACATCAGCCAAAGATTTAGAGTAAACTGCTGATGAGTCTTTAAGAGGTGCAATGCCAACCACAAAAATGGAAACAGGAGAGAAAATGTACAGCACCAACAAAATTTGTGCAATAATTAATCACAAAATACTTTGTCATCAAACTGAACTACAGCAATGCAGCACTGGGTGAATTTTATCCTCGGAGTCCTTTTTCACATGGGGTACTGTGAGACTTAATTAATGAGCCTTTGTATTGTGGTTGGAGATCCTCAGATAATAGAAATTGATACACAAGTGGAAAAACAAACAAATGAAAAGAAAGGGAAACAGGAAAATAATAAATCTCTACATGAGCTTGCCAGAGTTAAGATGCCATTACTTCAGCTGTGATTAAAGGATACAAGCTTTAAGAAGCTGCAGCAGTGAGCTTCCTCTGTGGCAGAACACTGTGGTTTTATGACATAAAATAGTGCTGTTGAGTTGATTAGCAGCAGTGTCCCTTAAAAAAAAAAAAAAAATCTTCCTATTCACATTCAGCTTGAATAATTAAAATAGTATTTACAAATGCTGCTAAGATCTTTTGTTATTTCGTTTGGCATGTGTTGCTTCTTTTTTTTCGTAGGGCTAATAAGTAAATTGCAAACATACATTATTCTTCACCATTCTCCACTCACTTTCCTCCCACTGGCAACCAATCTACCAGAATTTTCTTCCATTCCCATTAATTGGTCCTTAGAGAATCTCCCTCGCATACCTTTGCAGTGACAGTCAGTGAACATTTCTTAGTAATACTGAGTCAGAAGCCCTGTGATAACTCGCAAGTCACATATTGAACTGGAGCTGTACTACTCCCTTCCATTATGTTTAATGCATGAGGCTTCTTAAATGGCATGGCTCAGGTGATGGATCATACTTTTACTTCCAGAGTATCATGAGTTTCTCTGGTTATTTCTTTAAGATATTTATATATATATATTTCCTAATGTAAGGATTGCCTGGCAGTCCATATCAAGCAAAATAACATGGCAAGCAAGATAACATCATGTTTTTTGAAGCTATAAAATCACAATGTCTCAAAGCGACCATAGCTCTACAGGGGAAAGGTAAAAAAAAAAAAAGTAAAAATAGCCATATGTCCCAGACACTGATATTTTTAACGTGTTTGAAAGTTTTGGACTGGAAAAATTTCAGTACAGTATGGAATCCACAAGGTCTTACAGAATTTAAGTAATCCATGACATTTTTTATTTTAAATGCATATTGCTCAGCAGTGCTAGGAGATCCCAGGTGAAATCAGGTGTCTGCTGTGCACACTGCTGTACATAGACATACAGAAAAACAAAAAGTCTTCACTACCCTGAAGACTTCACAAGCAAAAGAGGTGAGACAAGCAATTATTCTCATTTTTCAGAGGAGGAATTAACATGCAGGATGATGAAGTGTTACTTAGAGACAACCTTCTATATATGTCCAATTTATTTGTTGGGTGAATTTTAGTAAGTTAGGCACTGAAAACTGTGGGGTGGTTCAGGCTGGTGCACGCTTCCTGTAACTGCTGTCAAAACACAAAGGTTAGAAAACAAGGGCGGAATTTATTACATCTAACTGTAGGAGTGGGAATAATTTCACCCACCTCTGAGTGCACTGAATCTACAGTAGGTCTTTGCTCACTTGGTTTTCAGCTGCCAGTCCAGAAAGGTGAATGTACAATTAAGTTGTGTCACATCTGCTAGCCCCAGACACAGATGTCTTATGCCCTGTAAGGCATCTCAAATACCACTTTGTGCTCTGCAATGCATTTTGAGCTTTAAGCTAAGGAAATTAGTTAGATCAACTTTATGACTATGGAGAGAGCCAATGGAGAAAGCTAGACACCTCCAGAAGCTGATTTGGTCCTTCCTAATAGAGGTATCTGAAATAGATGGGATGGTTCACATTCTGGAGGTTCCTAGCACTCTCCAGTAAGAGCAGAGAAAGGCTAGAAGGTTGGCTTACACAGGATACGTATCACTGAGGTACCTAAATTAATCTGAAATGTTCCTCACATAAATGACAGAAAATAAGCAGATAAAGTGCCTTCTCCTTCTCCTCCTCCTTCTCCTTCTCCTTCTTCTTTCTCCTCCTCCTCCTCCTCCCTCCTCCTCCTTCTCCTTCTCCTTCTCCTTCTCCTTCTCCTTCTCCTTCTCCTTCTCCTTCTCCTTCTCCTTCTCCTTCTTCTTTCTCCTCCTCCTCCTCCTCCCTCCTCCTCCTCCTCCTCCCTCCTTCTCCTCCTCCTCCCTCCTTCTCCTCCTCCTTCTCCTTCTCCTCCTCCTCCTCCTCCTTCTTCTCCTTCTCCTTCTCCTTCTCCTTCTCCTTCTCCTTCTCCTTCTCCTTCTCCTTCTCCTTCTCCTTCTCCTACACTTAGGATTGGAGCCATGAAAAGTCACCTGACATTCTTATCTTAAGATACATAAAGACAGTGAGGTGTTACGAAAGAGCAGAACAGTTCTATATATCAAAAAAAGATCTCTTAACACACTTGACCGCAGACTCTTTGATAGAAGGGGCTATAACTAACATAAAGTCTGTACAGAAGTTATCACAGTGAATTCTTTGTTAAGCCTTCTCTCTGCTGTTGCAGTAGGAGTGGTAAGCAGTAATATTACTGGAACCAATAATTTGTGATTGAAGGGTGGAAAGCACTCATATTGCAAAAATTACTTTTTGTAAAAAATATTAGCAAGAACTATAGCTATTCCACAAACAACCCAAACACATTTATTGTTATATATAGGAAAGCTAAGAATCAGATATGTTACTTCTCATATTACTTTCTGTGCTCTTTCTCCAGATGGACTGCATCTCCCTTTAGCGTCTCTGTACCTATAAAGAATGCCTGGGAATAATTCTCTAGCATGAAGGTGATGGGCTCCCAGATGCAGCTGGAAACTGTAATTTTGTTGGTAGCAATTGTCACTGTGCTGAGTTTCCTTACGGATGTTGTTCAGCCATGGATTAGGAATTTGGAGATCACTGTTTGGCTTCTAAAGGTGGTGAGGAAATATCAGTGTAGTGAGGTATGACCATTTTCATCTTCATTCCTGCAGGTCCTCATGTTAGGGGACAGCCATTGAGAAAATATCTTGAGCGTGAGAAGACTGTGCATTTAGTTTTTGTATATACATAGCCAAATATATGTACTTGCTTTTTTCCTCATGCCTTTGAAACTATTTTGTTTGGCCCAGCTGGGTTTTATCTGGCACCTATACCAGCATACTAAGCAGAGCCAGGGTTTGTTCCTAAACACTGGAACTTAGTTACCTGTACTATTTCATTATTAATGCATCACTTTGGCCTGATCCAGCTAGCAGCCTCTGAAATAATTCCTAGGCATGGTCAAGAGTTAGCATGAGCTAGAAACCATTCTCAGCAGGTTGTTCTTGTGTTGTCGCTGTGTTTAAAAAGGATGTGGCCAGACTGTTCCCAGTGACCTCAAAGTCAGAGAAGAGACTCTGGGACTCTTTATTATATCCGTAAAGATGCAAACGTTTCAATTCCAAATAAAACAAAAAGAACATTCTTCCGTCTTCTGTAGCCATAGATCAAGAGATTATAAAAATATGATCCATACTCAGTGTTTTAAGAGGAAAATATTAAATTCCCTGCCAGTATTCCATGGGAAAGGGTGCTGGATTCACACATGTGCATACCAAAGTTGTCCTCCTAATGACAAACCACTATCAACATTCTTGGTATGCAGTTGAATCCCAGATGTCTGGGTAAAATCATTCCCATGCACAAGAACATGATCCTTTATCAAAAGGGGCCAGTGATCCATGCAAGCCTGTATGACTAGCATTGCCAGGACATTCTAGTTTCCATAGCCAAAGGCAGCAGCATGGCCAGCATCAGGATTAGTTACCTTGGCTCCCCCGATTCCAGCCTGGATGATTATATGACAGCTGGGTCAACCTGCCTTTGGCATGAATCTGGAGGGAGGATTCATTTGGTATCACAGGTTTATGGTGAAATGCCTTAATCATTGCTACTGCTCCTCATGAATCTCATAGTTAAGAATGTCAGTTATGCTTTGAAAAAAATATTTGTCCTGAAGCAGCACTGTTTCCTTCTTTCCTTTTTCCCTTCTTACCTCCCTGTAACAAAAAATCAGTTGCTATTTTTGAGTCTAAGACATGACTTTTACAGTCTGTGTAAATCAGTTATTTCTAAATTCAAACGATTTATGATTTTTTTCAACAATATGACAAATGAAAAGTGTCCTTTCCTGAAAAAGTTTTATAGAAAGTTGGTTTCTTCAACTTGGTAACAACTTGGTCTATCCACACACGAGAGCTGAGGGAGCTGGCAGAGGAGCTTGCCAAGCCACTCTCCATCATTTATCAACAGTCCTGGTTAACAGGGGAGGTCGGGGATGACTGGAGGCTTGCCAACGTGACGCCCATCTACAAGAAGGGCTGGAAGGAGGATCCAGGGAACTACAGGCCTGTCAGCGTGACCCTGGTGCCAGGGAGGGTTATGGAGACGTTCATCTTGAGGGTGCTCACAGGGCACGTGCAGGACAACCAAGGGATCAGGCCCAGCCAGCACGGGTTCATGAAAGGCAGGTCCTGCTTGACCAACCTGATCTCCTTCTATGACCAGGTGACCCGCCTGGTGGAGGAGGGAAAGGCTGTTGATGTTGTCTACCTGGACTTCAGCAAAGGCTTCGACACTGTTCCCCACAGTATTCTCCTGGAGAAGCTGGCAAATCTTGGCTTAGACAGGTGCACTCTTCGCTGGGTAAAAAACTGGCTGGACGGCCGAGCCCAGAGAGTTGTGGTGAATGGGGTGAAATCCAGTTGGCGGCCGGTCACAAGCAGAGTCCCCCAGGGCTCAGTTTTGGGGCCGGTCTTGTTTAATATATTTATCGATCATCTGGATGAGGGAATTGAGTGCTCCCTCAGCAAGTTTGCAGATGACACCAAGTTGGGCGGGAGTGTTGATCTGCTCGAGGATCGGAAGGCTCTGCAGAGGGATCTGGACAGGCTGGATCGATGGGCCAGGCCAATTGTATGAGGTTCAACAAGGCCAAGTGCTGGGTCCTGCACTTGGGTCACAACAACCCCATGCAATGCTACAGGCTTGGGGACGAGTGGCTGGAAAGCTGCCCCGCAGAAAAGGACCTGGGGGTGTTGGTCGACAGCCGGCTGAAGATGAGCCAGCAGTGTGCCCAGGTGGCCAAGAAGGCCAACGGCATCCTGGCCTGTATCAGAAAGAGTGTGGCCAGCAGGAGCAGGGAGGGGATCGTGTCCCTGTACTCGGCGCTGGTGAGGCCGCACCTCGAATACTGTGTTCAGTTTTGGGCCCCTCACTGCAAGAAGGACATTGAGGTACTGGAGCGTGTCCAGAGAAGGGTGACGAAGCTGGTGAGGGGTCTGGAGCACAAGTCTGATGAGGAGCGGCTGAGGGAGCTGGGGTTGTTCAGTCTGGAGAAGAGGAGGCTGAGGGGAGACCTCATCGCTCTCTACAGCTACCTGAAAGGGGGTTGCAGAGAGGTGGGTGCTGGTCTCTTCTCCCAAGTGACTAGCGACAGGACAAGAGGAAATGGCCTCAGGCTGTGCCAGGGGAGGTTCAGGCTGGATATTAGGAAAAATTTCTTTACTGAGAGAGTGGTGAGACACTGGAATAAGCTGCCCAGGGAGGTGGTGGAGTCACCACCATTCCTGGAGGTGTTCAAGGAACGTGTGGACGTGGCATTGTGGGACATGGTTTAGTGGGCATGGTGGTGTTAGTTGATGGTTGGACTTGATGATCTTACAGGTCTTTTCCAACTTTAGTGACTCTGTGATTCTGTGAAGCTCCAAGACACATCGGTGGATTCTTCTAATGAAGGACCACTCTTCCATTTTTTTTTAAAGAGCAGGAATGTTCCATTTGAGCTGAAATCAAGGCCATGTTTTACAATGTTATGACTTCTGAATTTTACATTGTGAATGCAGTGTGCCCTGGCAGCCAAGAGGGCAAACTGCATCCTGGGGTACATCAACACAGTACAACCAGCCGATCAAAAGAGGTGATTATCCTGCTGTATTCAGCATTGGTGTGGCCTCATCTTGAATACTGTGTGCAGTTCTGGGCCCCACAATTTAAGAAGGGTGTGAAGGTCCTTGAATGTGTCCAGAGGAGGGCAGCAAAACTGGTGAGAGGGCTGGAAGGATGTCCTATGAGAAGTGGCTAGGGATTTTGGGCTTGTCTAGTTTGGGGAAGAGGAGGCTGAGGAGTGACCTCATTGCTCTCTACAGCTTCCTGAGGAGGGCAAGTGGAAATGGTGCTGATCTCTTCTCCCTGGGATCCAGTGATAATATGTGTGGGAATGGTTCAAAGCTGTGCCAGGGGAGGTTTAGACTGGACATTAGGAAGCATTTCTTTACTGAGAAGGTGGTCAAACACTGGAACAGGCTTCCTAGAGAGGTGTTTGATGCCCCAAGCCTGTCTGTGTTTAAGAGGCATTTGGACAATGCCCTTAACAACGTGCTTTAACTTTTGATCAGCCCTGAGTTGGTCAGACAGTTGGACTAGGTCCCTTCCAAAATATTCTATTCTATTTTATCCTAGCCTAGCCTAGCCTAGCCTATCACAGAATCACAGAATCATTAAGGTTGGAAAAGACCTGTACGATCATCAAGTCCAACCATCAACCCAACACCACCATGCCCATTAAACCATGTCCCACAATGCCACGTCCACACGTTCCTTGAACACCTCCAGGGATGGTGACTCCACCACCTCCCTGGGCAGCCTCTTCCAATGCTTCACCACTCCATCCATAAAGAAATTTTTCCTAATATCCAGCCTAAACCTCTCCTAGCGCAACTTGAGGCCATTTCCTCTTGTCCTGTCGCTAGTCACTTGGGAGAAGAGACCAACACCCACCTCTCTGCAACCCCCTTTCAGGTAATTGTAGAGAGTGAGCCTAGCTTAGACTAGCTTAGTCTATTCTAAAATCTCCTTCTATAGCTACAGGAGAGACACTTTTTGAAAATGTCATCCATTTAGGTGGGGAAATGTGTTTGAATTCTCCACTTTGTATATTCAAGGTGTACAAGTTCTGTCTAGTGAAGTATTGTCTTTCTAGCCATTCAGTTTATCATTTGAGTTTGGATCAGGTTGTGAAGGTGTCTAGGTACCACCAGTCAGCCAATGTGTGGTAAGATCATCTGCAAGAGAAACTGAATATAAAAAACAGGAGGAGGGGGTAGCATGGGAAAGGATAGTGGCCTTAGACATTAAGTCTCATGGTACTCACACTTTGTCTACAATAATTAATAATTGCCATTAAAATGATCTGTAGCAAATCTGCATTGGAGCTATCCTCATTTAATTACAGTGTTTTAAGGTATGGTATGTGTATTAAGGTGAAAGTTGATATCTTAAGCATAGTTGGGAAAAATTGTCAGATGAACCAGTAGAAATTACTGCTCCTTGACATTAATCATGTGCATACAACGGTTTTCTTTTAGAGACCATATTTTTGAGATGGAAGCTCCTGATGCCTAAATTGGGAGCTCAGGGTAAGTCATTAATGGAAAGACATCAACAGTCAGTCTCACCTCACATAACACTGGCAAAAAAACCCCGCCAGGTATTCATCTAAGCATGTCACGCTGACTCCTTCTAGAGCTAATAGAAAGAGATAGACCATGGGGGACTGATTCCTATCTTTCTGAGATGCTCCCATATGTCGTACTGAGTTGCAATCTAGAAGAACTCCTCTCTCCAACTAGAGAAGGGGAATCTAGGCACCTCTATTAAGTACCTGATGTTAATTGGATGTTAAAAATTTATATGGCTTCAATGAAAGGCTGGGAAAGTTCATAGAGGAGAAATCCATAGGTGTTTCCTAATGTGTGGGTAATACGAGTCAAGAATTTTATCGGCCATGAATTGCTGAAGGATGCAATAGTACTCAAGGGGAGTACTATTTAATCTTGTTCTATCTTCTGTTCTTCTCAAGGCACCTGTTTTGGGGCCATTTTTGAGAGACAGGTATGGAGATATACAAAGGTGGACTTGTTTGATCAGGCCGTATAAAACTGCTCTTTCTTTCTGATCTGAGCCTACTGGTTTGTGCTGGTCCTGATGTATCGTATCTCATTCATTCCTTAAAGCTGAGTGATATGGGACAACACATTGCAGTAAATCAATCATATTGCACTGAATTGACAGTGCCTGAAATGATGACCATTGTAACTCTTGAAGTTAGACCATTGTAGAATGTGTTATACTAACACTGTTTCTACTTGCTGTTTCTGTCATAACGTTGGCTGTTGTGGAAAAAGTCATTACACTGTAAAATTGATGTGCATTTAGACTTGCTGTCTACGTGACTCTTAAAAGCAAGTGTTGCCTCATTTTGTAGCATGTCTCATCTGTGGGTTGAATCACGGCTCTTTGGGGCGGGGAGGGAGGAATCAGTGATTCATTTGTTTTGCAGTTATTTTTCTTTCTCTCAAAATATGACTCAAATGCCTCAAAATCGTTGGAAAGATACTCCAGATAGAATTAATGTAACGTAATGCTGATGTCTGAAATGTAAACGTCTACCTCTGAGCTACTCACCCTGGGCTCCTTTAGTGGTCAATGGAGAGGAATAGGTATCTTGAGGCTGTAACTGATCTCATCAAAAGTAGAGCATTCAAGTAGGTCAAATGAATCAAGCCTGAGTGTGTTTCCTTCAAGGGCAGACATAGATGTCTACATTAGAGAAGTCTAAAGTACCCCTTGAGTCCTATTCCATCCTTAACAGTTCAGAGGTACAGGCAATGCTCAGCTAATTCACAGTGAGATTATTCTGCCTGAGTTCCACTAAGATCATAAGAACATAAGAGAGATTTTACTAAATCTCACCATCTATCTCAGCATGCTGTCTCTGACAGCTGTCGAAAAGCAGATGCCCAGGGAAGAGCCGTAAAAACAGGGCAAACATATCATATTTCCTCCAGCTTCTTTCCCAGCCTCTAACCATCTGTAGCTTCAGAACTCTCTAAGCCAGACATGTTTTTGATGTGTTCAGTAATCTATGAATGTGTCCCATCTTCCTGCAAACCAATGTTGAAGACTTAACCATGCGCAGCATCCTTCGGCAAGGAGGCTCTCAGCTTAACTACAGGCTGTGTAATGAACTTCCTTTTGTGTGCTTTGTTCCTGCCTTCTGCTAGTTTCATTTGAAACAGAACAAAGTGATCTCTGGAAGATAGTTGGTATAGAAAAGCAATCTGCTGGTTTTCTCCAACCTGAGGCGTGCAAGTGTTGGTGACAGTAGAAACCTGTGTGCTCCAGTAACCTATGCTAATTTTTATGTGTTCTTTCTAGACACCCTAGCTGAATCTAGGCATCTGAACCAGGTGTCTTGAACTACAGCTTTACAAGCATTTCTTTATCTACTGTTGGAAAAAGATACTCAGGTGTTCTACGTTAGTCTCTAGAATTGTGTTTAAGCTGCATGTTGTAAAGAGCATCTTGTTCCGCTCTAATTTCAATGCAGTGGGAAGTCTATGCTGTTTGGGATGTGACACTGCATGTTTTATCTATTCTTAACTAGTATTTTGGTTTTGCTTTCAAGTTTCATTTGCCAAAATTGCAATTGTTAAAATGTCCATCCGTTTTGTTTTATTTTCCCTTTAAAAATCTGGCATTTATTTATAGTTATTAATCCAAGCACTTGCTTCACAATTGGACTTCAAAGCTCGGTAAAAGATGGAGAGTTAAAGAATGACAAACAACTAGGCCTGGCATGTGGAAAATTTTGTGAGGCTATTCTGAAGTAGAAGGAGAAGTAACAAACTGAGTAAGTAAAAGCTGAGTTGCTGTGACTAGGTCAAGAACTGAGACCAAGGTTTAGTTAACCCCATTGCAGAGCACGGCAATAAACTTAGACATGATCTATTGATCATGAAAATTGTTTAGAGAATAATCTATAAGAGAAATATAAAAGTAACTTGTGTAGAAGACTGGGAAGAGACAGAAAGGGAGACAGCTAGATGTTTTTGGAGATTGAATGTAAAGAGACTGATGACCACGAAGTGAAACCCACTTCGTTATTTTCTTTCGCTGTGTTCACTTATGAAGAGAAAAACTACAGTGCAGCCAAGTCATGATAAAAAGGAAAGAAAGCACATAAAAAAAAAGGAAGAAGAAGTCTTGAGAAGGCCTTGTAAAGGTAAAAAACCAAAAAGGAACAACTGAAGACGCCTGTTATTATTGACCAGGTGATAATTGCTTCCGAGGCTTCATCTTACCTCTTTTTCCTCTTTATTCCTCCCGCTAAGAACTAGTTTCCTACCTGTTCTACAAGACTTCTGTGACTTGCCTCCTCCTCCCTGCCCTCTTTTGAACGCTGTTGAATTCTCATTTATCTTCTAAATCTTTACTAATTTCCAAGTCTCTTGCTGCGTCTTACAAACACCAGACCTGTCAGTCAGAGCCTGAGTACCACATTTCAGGGCCATGAGCAAAGCCTAAAACAAAAACTGAATTGAACCTCCACCTTCACTCCAATATCTTATGTATAGACTGGTTTGGAAAGCTTTGTTCCACCTTCTGTTCCTTCATGATTTGCTCTGCTTGTATTTTCATGTATCTGTGGTCAGTATAGGAAAGTACCAAAATCTCCCTTGAAAGATTAACTTAATGATAACACTGCCCTTTAATAAATACTGAGAATGATTTTGTAATTTTTCAGAAACCACATAGAATTTAAAAAACCCCTATATCTCAATTACAGAGAGCAACAAGATTTTCTTATCCTTTAAGCCAAGACAATTGTTTTCTCTATTGAAAAATGTAATTTCTTTAGAATCCTACCAATTTTTTGGACCCTAAGTTTAGGATTGTTCAAATTTTTAGAATGCTTTCGCATGATACTAGAATAAGTGGCAGCAGATTTCCATTATTAATGACATACTGCAACAGTGAATAGCTGAAAGCAATTATTGGAAGACTGACAATGGGTAATGAAAATAAATTAGTTAATTCAAGCTACACAGCATATACTTTCACATAACCAGCAGCATCTTCAAAACCAGGGTAGATGATCTGCAAATAGTTCAAAATTCTCCACAAATACTGTTTACAGCAGACATGTGTTGACAATCAGACAAGACTGAGATTAAATAGGGTCTGGCCTTATTTGTTATTTTTATTTGCCAAATATTCCTTTTATAAAATACACTATATTTAGGTTTATTTTGTTGTTCACACATCTCACATGAGTATCACTTCTTAATTAGCAACACTAATGAAGGCATCTGACTCAAAAATCATATTAAAAATTTTTGCCTTTTAAACAGCCTAGACTTACAAGTATCTTAGCAAAATGACCATGTCATTCAATATCAAAACACCCTCATCATCTACTCTAAGCAATCCTGTTCTGAAGGAGAATATATTTCAGCGTCATATTTATGAAATAACAAATAAAACAATGTCTTAAATAGAAAAAAAAATGTCTGTGTCCAAGAAAAATAGTTTCTACCCTCATTTCTATTAGGTGAACTAAAGAAATACCAGTTGAGCTAGATCCATAATGGCTTACACTATTACCATCACAGAGAACTTCCCAGTGGTCCAGGCTGGCAGAGACTAGCAGTGTGCTCTGTTCCCAGGAAGGAAGCAGTACTTCCCACATGCTGAAATATTGTTTGACTGATACAGTTCCTACTTTTTTTTGTTATTGTAGTAAGAAAAGACAAAGAGGAGTTCTGTGCAGAAAAGTTTTGCTTTTCTATTAACTCAGGCCCACAGAAACTGATACGAAACTTGCTCACCACTCCTGTAGAAGAACTCACACGGCATTTACTGACAGACAAGCCAGGGGTCAGACTGACACAAATGTTAGACCTCTGTCCACATATTTGTGGTCTCTGAAGTGCTCTGTACTACCAGTTGTGTGAGGAAAACAAAATCACTCCTACAGCAGGCAAGGGATAACGTTGGCGATCTTGGTGCTCTAGGCCATTTGACACCGGACATGCATTTGATATAGGTAGCACTCCCAGAGGGGGGGTTGTATTGCTGCAACCTTTAGATAATTTTAGATAATTTTTTACTGGTAAAAGTAATGCTAGTGTGCATGAAGTGTGTGGACCACCGAAGGCTCTAAATCAGGCAGTAGCAGAGACAATAAAAACAACCAGATAAGTGACTGTTCACTTACTGTAACAGGACTGCCTAACAAATGGGGATTTTTAAACAAACACAACTAAAAATGGTTTTTGTTCCAATGTTTTTATCAGTTACTTCTTCCATTACTTGGATTTAGGTTTAATGAAAAATTGAATATGCTTACAAAATAATAATGTAAAATTTAGCAAAACCTTCAAAAAAATGAACCTATTAATTTATTAAATTAGAATGCATATATCAGAAATTCATCTAGTATTAGTTTTGTAATCATACAATATGACGAAGTAGAACAGCAGTCTAGAGGAAATATCTAATTTGACTTTCTTGACAAATAATTCATTGTTAATTATAATAAATCTTTTTTAGATAATAATGAGAAAAACAGCATAACTTTATAAAATTCCAAGCTATTTGGTACTTTTATAGACTTCTCTAGAAACTCGGTGGGTGGGATTTGTATCATCTATCTTCAATCATCTGTAAATTAGGTGTCCATTCTGGTTTGCCCCCTAAATTCCCTTTAAAATCAATGGAGCATGAGATGTTTTCAGAAGCTGATTTTAAAATTGGTGTGATGAAACATCCTCCGGAGAAACATATCTTTTCCACAGTTTGTAGAATACGGCTAGGCTAAATCAGACATATAGGTTTTAGATGTTTAAAATACAGAGGAATACATTCTAGATACACAGAAACCAGATAAAGCTGGATTCACCTAAGTGAGGGATGGCCTTGGTGACATGTACGGTCCTCAGTGACTTATGAATCTGCAGTCCCAACATTAGGATTAGACTGTACATGAGACATTGCAGTATAATCAGCATATTTTCTGAATGCAAACTATGGGTCCAGTTCTCAAAATTCTTACCCGCCCATCAAACTATAAATATATAAATTGGCCTCAGTGCTTCTGTGTTTGCAAGGCTGGATCTATGTCTGAGCCATGCAAGTCATGGGGCACATTTGAGCACGACTGCAAGAGAGCACAGCTCAGTTTGTGCCATTTCCAGGTATGTTTGCCTTTTACTTGCCATTATTTTAAATGTATGGTTGAATTCATGTTCACTCCAGTGTTGCCCTGCCATTTTGCTGACAGCTGTAATTTATCTGCCTGACTTCCTTCATTTGAAAGTCTTCAGAAATACCTTTTTTTTAGCTCTGTTGTCAGAGCTTGTTTTCCCCCATTTACCGCAGTCAGACAAATGGATTTCTGCATTGAGCAAGTGGTTCAGGATGCAGTCCTCATCTCTGAGAAAATCTGCTGTCACACAGACAATTGTCCACCTTAGAAGTTCCTTGCCAGGATTTTATTGAGGCATATGGTGTGTGATCATTTGACCTCACAGCTGGAAGGCATGGACACTGTTGGAAGGGGTGTTTCATAACAGCTTGAGTCACCCTTGCCACCAGCATGAGTATAGCCCAGACTGACATTTAGTATTCTCTTTGTAGCTATGAGCAAACTGTTACGCACCTTCAGTGAGCCACGTTCCAGACCTCTGAACTCAACAGGAATTTTGTGGCTGAAATAAGATGGAAGTAAGCTTGGAGGGCAATTTCCAGTCTGTAAAACAGAAATCATGGCCACATGATAAGCACTTCTGCTTAGTTTTAGCCACATGACTAATTCTTTCTACAGGATCACTGGTCTGCTTAACTCCAAGTATGTGCTTAAAACCTTTGCAAAATCAAGGCCAAGAAGTCATAATTATCTCTCAACTGTGTTGACATGTAATTATTTTTCTGTATCACACAGAGGATAGAAGTGCTTGATATCATCATCATAATAACAAAATAGCAACAAAAAATAGTATTGCTGTGAAGCTCACTTTGCTATTATTGATTTAATGTGGAAGGCATTCATGTCCTTTATAGATAGACTTGCATAAATCCTTACAGAGAAATAATGTTTCTCTCTGAAATGAAAGTTCAACTATGCTATCTTGTATGCAAAATATATTATAATTTATATTACACATCTTAGGTTACCATGTTGAAAGCAGATTTACAAGGCCCTGACTTAATCTTCATTTTTCTTTTCAACAAGGAAACAGATACTGCACATACAAAGCGATTGTACAAAACTAAGCAACAACATGAGACAACACAAACTGATTATTTGCACACATTTTCCTGAATCCTAATTGCTTTCAGTGTTCTGAAGACACCATTAGATGGAGAAATAACAACTTTCATCGTACAATAAAAGGCAATTACACCAACTTGGAAAAGATACCTTGGGAATCTTTGTATCAAGCTTGATTTACCCTGATGTTCTGCAAATGTATGTACCAATTGCAACAGTTTTGACTCAACTCCAACACAAAATAGAGTTCCCTGAAGTTCATCGGAGGTAAAGCTAAATTTTCGCAGTGGTCCCTTCTGGCCTTTAATCTATTAATCATGGTCTTTTTAGATTAAAGTACCAGAATTGCCTACATACACCCTCTTCCTGATTTCCTCCTACTCATTTTTCTATAGTCTTTCTTTCTTGTTCTATATTTAAACTCCATGTCCCTTTCCAGCCTTAACATATGCTGTGTATCTTACCTTCCTTATCTGAACCTGCTTGTGAAACTAAGTAGCCTGGTTTGTGTGGCTGCACCAGCAGAGTGTTTCTGAACAAAATAAGTTTCTGCCTAATTGCCACCTTCAACACAAGAAACCACATGCTTTGTTATCAAATGAAACAATGCCTGAAAAGCCAGTCCAAGTTTATTCAGTAGAGTAATTCAAGTGGAGCTGATGGACAAAAAATATGTCTGGGATCAGAAGTCCCAAAGAACTGGGAAAGCCACTCCACTTGGAACAGTCATAGGCATGGTCACTATTGCTTCCAGGAGCAAAAAAGCTTATTTAAGAGAATCATTAACCAATACAACCTGATACCTCCTTTTGCAGAAACAGCTATATAAGGAATTAAAAGGCTGTGTTTGCTCTACTGTGCTGGTCGGAGGCAGAGATCAGCTGTACCAGTCCCAACAGCAAATTATTTTTCTCTTCCACCGAGGCAAAGTAGGTGGAAGAATTAAGAGTCTCTTACTGGGGCCAGTTTACCACTCTAAATTATCTGTCATTAGACTCCTTGTCTGCTTTGCCTATATCAAAAAACATCTCTATGAACACATTAAAGAACATGTATAGACATTGTGTCATTGAAATCAAGGGAACTTGCTGCAGACTGTGGGTAGAACTTGTTTGCATTCACTCTTAATACACCAAGTAGCAATATAGACCAGGTAGGAATACAGACCCAGTAGCATTGCATGGATATCAAGGTGTATCTCAGCCTTGGCACAAGTCCTGCAAACTGGCTAACAAGTGCATGGTCAGCCTGTTCTATTCAAGCCTCACTGGATTTGTTGCATCACATTGTATGAAATTTATTTGCATGCTGTGGCTTTGGAACAGTGTCAGAATCCATGTTCTGATTGAATGTCTGACATTGGAAACTGCAGAAAATTGGCTAGATTTCCTCTTCTCCCAAACAAAATTTCCAAATGGAAAACTAGAACAAATCAGGAAACAGTACAGTCAAAAGCATGATTCTAAATGACATGAGGAATGCATGGCAGCCTTAATTTATTGTTATTAAGTAATTTGGAAAAATATAGACTTCCTCTCTTCCTTCTTTCCTCCCTCCCTCTTTCCTATCAGCCGGGTCTCTTGCCCTCCTTCTCTCCCTTTCTCTCTCTGAAACATCATGCTCTATGCAGTCAGATTTGCTTTCTCAGTAAGGATTTTAAAGCAGTTGTTACACTATGTAAGACAGGTCTAATGTAAATAGCTATTAAAACTTCAAAAAATCCAGTCATTCTTCTCCTGTTGTCAACTGTCTCTTATTAGAGATTCTGTATATATGATGAAGCAGAAACAGACAAGTGTAAGATAGGATTTTTCAAGCTGAAAAGCTAAATTGTATCTCAAAGCAGCATATCATTGATGTTTATTATTTGTTTTGTGTAGCCTTCAGCGTATCGTCTACACCTTGTGGGGGACATGGTAAGCAAAACCCTTCAAAACAGAATCCAAAGGTTTGTAGACCTCCTTTCAGCAAATATGTGACAAACAAACCTTCAAGATCCCTCGGTTCCTTCAGCTAATGATGAAGTAAATAGTGGACACTTTATTACCATCCAAAAAAAAAGAAAAGAACAAACACTACCATTAGTAATAATGTAGAATTACCTATTCTGCAGAGTTCCTTAGACAGGCAAAATAAAGATGAATTTAACCAAGTGCCAAACTAGAGAATGAAAACTTCTGGTTGGCTTCTCTAGTGTTTAATAAAAAAGTAACCTTGTTAGGGTCTTCTTGTGCCGTAGAGTCACTCACAGTTATGAAACTTATTGGGTTTAGCATCTTTGAGATCTGTAGACTGATATCAAGTTTCATTGAAATTGGCCGATGGGTTCAGTTATTGGGAGAGGGCAAACAAAGAGAAGACGACATGTTCATACAGAGTTTCCTCATATAAGTCTTTTTTCTCTTAAAGAAACAGACTAAAAGACAATCTTTCTCCACAAACAAAATTACGTAATGAAATAAAACAGTTTTAAACTGGTAAATAAACATGAAGCCAAGGCAGCAGTGAGAGAAAATGCAAAGTTGGGTTTGTGTATTTGTTTACTTTATGTCTTTATATAGCACAACTAACTTTCATAAAGCATAAAGCTTCAGTCATCAGAGTCACCTCATTTAACTCTGAGAACCTAAAAGGTAAGTATTAAGGCTAAGCTAACATTCTAAGTTGCCCTTGTAGGCACTGAGAAATTCATGGTCTCCAGGAATCACACTTACTATGGAGTGAATAGCTCCTTGGAGTTCATCTTTCTCCAGTCATGTAGAAGGAACTAAAAAGATGAAAGAAAATAATATTAATCCCCAGTTTGGATGCCTAGCTTTTAGATGGTTATGATAGTACTGTAGTCCCACTTGAAAACGTAGCTTTTTAAATGGTGAGATTGCATAGGGTAAATCTCTTCAGGATCCATTTGCCAAACAGCTGTATGTTAATATATATAAATACATACATGCATATATTACTGTTCTGTTTGTAATTATTACCAAACTTTTTCCTGGCATCGACACAGAGTATTAAAAAAAAACGTTTGAAAGAAAGCATTAGACTATTTTTCCATTTATATTGCCTTATAAAGTAGTATTCTTACTGAATTAGACACACTGATGAGTCATACATCCCTGGGAGTATTTAATCTGAAGTTAATTTCATTATGCTGTGATCTGTCCTTCACGTTTCAGTTTCGCTTGTGCTATATAATTTTGGACTCAGAACACATATTTTCATTGCAGGAGCCTGTTGTATCACACAGCAGCTTTGGGAAATGGATAAGAAACACTCCAACCTTTGCAGACTCCCAACTTATTTTTCCCTAAATCCATTGACTGCATCCTTCAATGCAAAAAATTACTAATCAGTAGCTAATGACATTTTGTAAGTATCACACAAATTGTTGACTCAATACTTATTTATGCAGGCAGCTCTTATTCTCAAGAATATTTTTCTTTATATTTGAGGTGGTTTTTTCACCTGTTAGATACCACATGTAACTGGCCATTTTATTAGTGCTGCAAGGACATACCTCTGGGAGGGAGGGCAAGCAGGGTGGGAGAGCTGAAGTTTCCTTTTCATGAATCATGGTCCTGGTTAGGAATTGATTAGATCATAATGGCAAATTTTTCATGCCTCTTTTTGTTGAATTTGTTGAATTCAATTGTTGAATGCCTTTGATTCCAGTTAGTCCTGCAGACCCAACTTACTTCTGAGACCGTGGGCTGGCACCTGTGTCATGAACTGCACTGTTAACTAGGGTTGATCTAGTTGCCAATAAAGTTAGTGGCAAGGTGCCCACTGACTTCAGTCAGCAATTGCAATTCCAGAAACCATGTCACTTCTGATGATGCATGAGATGGAAAGTGCATGGCTTGACTTTTGAATCCTAACACTGAATATGTGGGGTTGACAGCTGGAAAAATAATCTATCTTTACCTCTAAGTATGTTATCTAGCTACCTATCTATCTATCTATCTTTCTCCTGGAGCAGATTTAGAGGGGTTCTTCACCATACAAGGCTGAACGTCTAATGGAATATTTTGTTTGCATGCTATTTCAGGGATATTTTGAGCATTTTGTCTTTGTCAAAGACATTAGTCTTCTATTTATTTTAAGCCTTCAGAAAGCATGTCTTACTTTGTTTTTTTTTTTTTCACACTGCAGCTGTTGGAGGGATAAGAACCTAATTTATAAGATTTGAGGTATATTTTCACAGTTTAATCAATGAATCAATGTGTACAAAGAAACAGATCCCACATTTGATCAGTACCTCCTGCAAAAGATGTTTATCAACACTGCCTGAGTCATGAGGTCGATTCTTGCTCTATTATTAACTAATACAACAATAAAATAAGACAAAGTTTTGCTGTTCCCAAACTCTTCTTGTAAGGGAGATTTGGAGGTCCACACTGAAGAAGTGCATGTTTGTGATTTGTCTGTTGACTTTGGAAAGGAGGAAGAAGAGAATCACAGGATCACAGAATCACAGAATGACAGGGTTTGGAAGGGACCTCTGGAGATCATCTAGTCCAACCCCCCCACCAGAGCAGGGTCACCTAGAGCAGGTTGCACAGGAATGCGTCCAGGCAAGTTTTGAATATCTCCAGAGGAGGAGACTCCACAACCTGTCTGGGCAGCCTGTTCCAGTGCTCTGCCACCCTCAAAGGAAAGAAGGTCCTCCTCATGTTTAGATGGAGCTTCCTATGACCAAGTTCGTGCCCATTACCTCTTGTCCTGTCACTGGGCACCACTGAAAAAAGATTGGCCCCATCCTCCTGGCACCCACCCCTTCAGTATTTACAAGCATTGATAAGATCCCCCCTCAGTCTTCTCTTCTCCAGACTAAAAATACCCAAGTCCCTCAGCCTTTCCTCATAAGAAAGATGTTCCAGTCCCCTAATCATCTTCGCAGCCCTTTGCTGTACCCTCTCCAGCAGCTCCCTGTCCTTCTTCAACCGGGGAGCCCAGAACTGGACACAGCCTCACCAGGGCAGAGTAGAGGGGGAGGATAACCTGCCTTGACCTGCTAGCCACACTCGAGGGAGAAGGATATATCATTCTTCTTGAGGCCTAGGGGAGTTTAATTGGAAATCTTTTTTAGTATTATCTTAGAGCAGATATTTTATTTATTTACTGATGTGGGAGGGATGGATGTGTAAGGACTAACCAGGCAGAATCTTAGCCCCACACAGCTACCCAAATAAAAATGGCATTTTAGTGGAAATGTGGAGCAAAGCAGGCATTGTGGGTTCCAACATGAAGTTCATGTCTTTTGTTGTAGTTATATACTGGCTCACTCTTGCGTATGCTAAGCGTTTTCAGTGGACCTGCTACATTCAGGCATCCAGAGTGCTCACAGCTCACAGCCAACTTCACATTCATTCAGCTAGATGGATTGCATTTGTCCCTAAATTCTCCCAAGGCTCACTTTTTTTCATCACTTTGTTTGAAATTGCATGCGCCTTTCACAAGACAATCCAAGTGACTTAGCCAAAGTGGTCTTGATTCAGTAATAGTCATTGTGACCTGGTAACAGTTGCCTTTACATTGTGACCTGGTTAACAGTTGCCTTTACATTGTCACTAGTAAAGTTTTTTGGGAGGACAACATTGGTATTAAAGGTGGAGCGAAGCAAAGTATCTTGATGTTCTCAGGGCTTTATGTAGCAAAAACTTTTCTGTTCATGTATGCGCATGCATCTAAACAGATCTGCAGGGGAGAATTCACAAAGGCTAATTTTGGCCTGAAGAGATGGATATCTCTGAGCTGCCCTATAGTCAGGAAAAGGAAGGAGAGAGAGACATGCTCCTTCAGGGAGCGATTAAGGAGAGCCCCTTCCCGAAGAGCGTACGTCTCTCCTCTGACCCAACAGGAGCAAGTGCTGTAGGCTAGCCTTAGCCTTTATTGACACCATCCTTAGAGTGTTTGCTGTTAGCTTAAGAGTCAGGATAACTGGACCTATCCCAGGATGGACTTTTACTTGGAAAGTGTAAATCGTAACTCATTAAGCCTTTGGCCATGTGAAAATTTACATGTACCATTAAAAGCAATGAGATTACTCACGGTGCAGAGACAACACCATCAGGGCCCTGAGCGCCATCATTTTTAGTCCCAGATTAGAAAAACTTAGAAATATGCTTAGCTGTGGGCACAGTGGATAGCAGAGCTAGTTTGAAAAGTTATTTATAAAATGACGATTTGTCAATAACAAAAATACGTTCTAGGAGAATAACTTTGTCAACACATCTTGCTTTGGGAAAGGTTTCTCAGGTCCGAGAGAGAATTTCTGTCCAGCTATAGGCATGCTGGAGAAGAGCCAATAGCCCAGGGCTAAGGCATTCACCTGGGACGGGGGAGACCCAGGTTGTCTTTGCACTGCCTGGTTCAGCCCAGGTGTTTGAAGTTTTCTTCCCCTGTTTCAAGTAAGTGATCTGATGCCTTGGTTAACCGAAGGTGGGGCATTTCCCTCTGGAAACTCAAAAAGTCTTCAATTACTTCAAAAAGAAAAAGAAGCAGATTAAATTATAAAGCAGCTTAGTTAGGAATGCGTTCAGATTTATTTTTACGTTTCCCATTAAAGCATGAAGGCTTTTATTGCTACAAGCTTGAGAAGGCTGTTTTTGGAAAAACACCCTGCATAACAGTACATTTTCAGATCTTAGCTAGAAAAACCTGTGTCCCATTTTCTCACTGCATTTTGTGTTCACTCTGGCACCTATTATTTGGTAATTTTCCATTAATTTTGAAGCACTGTTTATCCATACCTTTCCTTAGTAGTAAATGAATAAATACATTAATAAATTTATAATTTATCAATATACAAATTCAAACTGGTTTTACCTGGTTTTACAGTCAAGAACCACATATTTACTGAGAGTTATCACACTAGATCAAATTTTCATGCCACATTATGACAAGAAGGCGTACATCAGAAGTTCCAGTCCTAATAGGAAGTAGCTGGCTTAAAAAATTCCCATTTTTTCATAAGATGAGAAAATAGCTTCCCAGTATGTTCTTGTAAGTGGTGCTGTTGCCTCAAAAAGGGCAACTTGCAGTCAGTAACACTGAAGATTTTGCAGTGTGTTTAATGGAGAAAGTAGTTCATCTGTCTTTTAAAAATAAATCACAGATGGATGAAACTCTTAATAAGCAGAAATTTCATCTGTAAATTTTTTTTTACTTTTCCAATGTAGTGGAAAAAGACAAAATAATACCAACAGACTATTTGTACGCTTTTCCTGCTCTTTATAAACTGCAGCAATGTCTGTTTTTATTTTAATTCCAGTAATGCTTTTTATTCTTTTAAGTGCTTAATTGTTAATAAAAATGGACAAAGCAGAACATGGGTTTGGTATGAATAACTGCTAACTTGTTTTTGATTAGCTTGGCAATTAAATATAATATTTCACATACAGTGTTCAGCTTCCTGCAAGAACAATAAAAGCATCATCCGGTAGTATTGCTAACTCTACTGTGTAGTAAAGGAATATTGAAAGAGCATTATTATAAGCAAGACAATAACTTAGTACTTCCCATTGAGAGTGTAACTTTTGTGCAAAAAATTTGAGGAAAAGCAGAGTGTTCTTAGTGAAGAGTTTTATTTTTATTTATTCACTTTTTTTTTTAATGGCAACATCTTCCAGTTATCAACAAAAAGCAGATACACTCCAAAATAAGTTGACATGGGAAGTTTACAAAATTATTAGTCATACAATCCCCAACAAAACAACTTTCTCTCAAAAAACAGAACTGCTAACTTTGATCCTCACCTATGATGCATTGAGGAGTATAATAAAAAAAGGCTGACTGACAAGGTACAGATGGTATCTGTTGACCAGAACCCAGGTCTTCCTCTTCTTGGAGCATTCAGACTAATAGCTGTGCCCCTTCTTGCTCGCAGTGTTTCCAGCCCCACTGAAGTGGTTCCCATTCATGAGTTTCCCTACAACATCAGTCATAGGGGACTGTTTTCTGCACCATGCCCCGCATCCAGCTCAGTCATTCAGCTTTGCTGACAGCTTTGAGTGTTCTCCAGAGGGATATGAAGTTTACTTTTGAGTCTTCTCAGTGAAGTGAGTCTCCAGTTGTTAGATTTGTAGATAAGTGAGGGAATTTGGACATTTTTCTGCCTAATTTCTGAGAGACTCAGAATAAAGACCCAGTGAGACTCAAATAAAAATGAAGGTGGGAATGCTCCAGAGAACGGCCATGAAGAAGAGCTTTAGGCAACATTGGATGTCGGTTGAGGGAACCCAAAGGCTGGTAGGTGTGGGTTGCAATAGGCCTGAAGTCCACCTTGGCTCTGTTTTGGCTCTAGCACTTGCTAGAGAATAAAGAAGGAAGAAAGAATAATGAGCGATGATTTTAAAATAAGTTCAAGAAGATAATTTTAAGCACAAAAGTACCTCTTCTCTGTCTGCAGTCAAATACTTTCTGAACAGCAAGCCCTATATTGCTAAGCAGTCTCCACTGAAAAATAGACCCCAAAGGCCAGATGCTAATTGAAATGTTCAGATATGAATCCTGAGCCATCCTACAGACCCCAGTTTACCTCCTTATTTACCCTGATTAACTGTGATTATGCTCTGCCTCTATAAAAACAAGCAGCTAAGGATCTGTTACAGCATAAGGTTACAAATGCTGTGTTCATGTGCAATTCTGAGTAGATCATTAAGGTCAAGTGGCTGAGATGGGATATGTATACACAGGGTTAAGGCTCTGGGAATAAACTTATTTGTGCTTGTATTTAGCACGTAGACTAATACTGCAGTCATCTCTCTGAACATTAAAGCAATGTATCGTAATGCTAAACTGATAAATCAGCCTGCAAATACAACCTGAGAAATGTTTATATTGCAAGAGAAGACTCTGCTGTATTCTGTCCTGCAAATAGAAGCATTTTTTAAAGACAAATGGGCCAAATTTGTTGGTATGTGTAAATCAGCAGAGTTCTGTGATGTTAACAGAACTGCACCAATTTCCATCAGCGGAGAACCTGGCATTTTTCATAGAAAGTAATGACTGTTTACAGTTTCAGCTATGAAAACGCATTACTTGGAAATTTTTAGGCTACATTTATTGAACAGAAATTATTGCCATAAGGGTGCTACTTTAATAACCACGTGAAAAAGACTCTGCAGTTATTTTCCCTTGCTGCATTTTTTGTTGTTGTGTTTACTGTTATTTTGACCATATATTAGTTTAGCAATAATTCAAATCAGCTTTAGAAGCTTAGAGATTGGTACGAAGGTTGCTGTAAGACTATGATTTACTATCTGATTTTGAAAGCTTAGTAAAGCAAAAAATTATACATTGTAAGCTATGTTTTATTGCTTTTTTATGGAATGAATGTTAAATATTAGAATTGTCATTGGTTTTAATGGCAATAGCTCCTTTTAAAAAATAAGAAAAGAAAATCTGCATGCTTTCATTGCTTAGAAATACCCTTGTCAAATCTTAACATATTGTTTCCCATATTTGAAAAAAATAGATTTAAAAAATAGGATCATGAGCTTAATTGTACTATAAAGCCTGAGAAGAGCAGACACCACCCTGTGAAATAACGTGCTTCTAGAGCCATTTGCTGTATGCTGTTGATGTTAGACATTATGTAGGCTGCACTCTGAGTACAATTACCTTTCAAAATTCTGTTTCAGAAGGAAAATAAAATCAATAGTACATCATAACTGAAAATCTGCAGTGAACCAGTAAATACAGTTCACCTTGCTCAATAATTCTTATTTTAAAATTTATTAGCAAAAGGAAAGATATAATCAGTAAAACTGCGTTAAATGGGTGAACTGGATTAAGAGAACTTTTTTCTTGCTTTGGCTTTGTTTCTGGTAGTTTCCCTGTTTCTAGGGTGTTCGTTATTTTGTGCGTGAGAACAATGAAAGGTTCAAGTAAAACTTTAACTTTGCTTTTTGGAATAACGTTTGAAACAATGTAAAAATATTGTCCATTTTCCTTTCAAAACGATCTCCTTTTCATTCTATTTGTCTGTCTTTATGCATGTGTGTAGGTGTTTGATAGAAATGTGTCATACACTCAAATTTATTCAGTTCTACTATAATACTGTTCTCTTAGAAAAAAGTACTCTAATAAAACAACTCCCCCAGCCTGTTCTTCTTCAAGGGAGTACACAGAAACAGCAAAGCTGATTTTATGGACATTCCTACATGCAACTTATTTTTTACAAAATCATATCATGCTGTACCCTATAGAAAACTGTCTCCGTAAAAATGTTACACACACACAATTCTAAACTGCTGTAGATATTCTGCAGTTGGCAAACTGTCATATTACAGATAAATGCCACAAAATCCTACGCCACATCTTTGAAGTTTTGGTTTTATTTAGATTAAGCAGTGGGAATAATTCTAGTAGGGACATATTAAATTCTGAATGCATGCCCTATAATCTTTTCTATTTAAAATTACGCTTGCTATACTTACATGGCTGGATGATTGTACTAAATTATTGTTGTGGTCACTGTTGACACTATTTTAAATAATAACTAAAAATTACCTTTCAAAAAACTTACTGCCTACAGTCTTCTCAGTGAGTGTGATTCTGAACACAGCATTATCAGACCAGATCAGAGATTTCATGTTACTTTCCGCATTTCAAGCCTTAATATTAAACACTTTTCCTTGCCTAGTATTAGTTTCATATGTTAATATCATTTTTTATTAACATAATACAAATATCACTTGCAGTACTACATCCTTCATTGCTAGCGGCTTTCATATCAAATGTCACAGCAAATTTTATTTTCGCTAATAGATTACGACTTGTACATTGTATTAGTGAAAGTGAACATTATTACAGGATGACACTAAAATTAAAGAACATACTGTACAACAGCACATAACACTCTGCTAAATTACCTACTCCTTCTGACCCACTCTCTATCCTATCCCACCCCACAAAACGCTATCAGAAGTTCTGTTAGATATTTTATTGCTTCTTTGGAGAAAACTTCACCTTTCAAGAACCTCACTATATCCATTGTCAAAATATCACATTATACAATTGACTGGAAGTGAACTTATTGCTAAATACCCATTAGGTTCCCAGGAGATGCCTTACATTAATTGTTTAGTGAAAGCACCCTTAGGCTATCGCTAGGGAAGAACATTAAATGCATAAAAAGAGAAGTTGACAGAGATCCCTGTAGAACAAGATACATCTACTGGCTTAAAACTTCTCCATGAAGAATCCTGCAAGTCGCTGTTCAAAATGGTCATTTTGTTTTTTTTTTTCCCTCCTGCTCCTGCAAGCACAAATACAATTAATCTGAAAGGCAAATCAATGCTGCATCAGCAGAGACTCTTTAAAAAGCAGTTATGAAAAGGCAAGCTGGGAGTGGTAAACAAGGCAAAAGAAAAAAAAAAAGGACATTGTTTTGGACCTGAGATGTCTGTTGGGCTTGCGGAGATAATAACGAGAAAAAAAAAGTTGGAGAGCAGAGAAACTGCAGAACTAATGCTCCAGGTGAACTAGAAACTAAGAAAAAAGAAAGATGGTCAGGAGAGATAAGGGAAAATGAAGAAGGAAAAGAGAGAGGAGATGCTCAAATAAGCTGTGTATTCAGAAAAGTTGTACCTAAAATGTCAGCAGGCTGTTCATGAGCAAGAAGTCCAGTTCAGAAAGGAAGGATAATGAGTTTAACAGCTAGGCACATCATATTTTCCTGCCTGCTGCATCCTTTCTACCACGTCCCCTTAACATTGTACTTTTCTCCAGTCGCGATAGCTGACAAATCTCCTCTTGATTATGCATCTAATACCGTTTCATTGATCTTACTATACCTTTTATTTAGAACACCTCTGAAACGAACTTATATTAATCCTTGTATTTTTCTCATCGTTTTAGGAAGAGATTTTGGGGTTTGGTATTGCTGCCAAAGTACCACAAGAGGGGGCACTAGTTAAACAAGACACAATAATGTAACTTACTTTTCTCAGGGTTTTTTCTTTTTGTCACTTATAAATACATAAAAAAATTTTCTCTTTCCCTGCTATACTCCAATATGATGCTATTATGTTGAGACTATTTATCCCTATTGGGATAATTCATGGAAGAGTAGCTACCATGAAGATATATTGTAAAAAGGGACACAGAAGCCCGAGTTCCTCAAAAGTAATTAGCAAAACAAAATTAAGCTTTTGTTCACATCCACCTTAAGAAAAACATTGGCCTAAGAGGAAAATCAAGTGTTCGTTATTTTGGGCTGAGTCTTCAGATCTGTTTATAATCAACATTTGCAAACACGGGGCTCCTGCATATTGAGATGTGCCTATATTTCCAACTGTCAGTGCCTCGCAGCTTGTGTAGTCATTTGTCTTTGTAAAAAGTGTACACAAATGATATTACTCCGAATTTTGTTTTTATTTGGCACTCATTTCGTGCAGGTGCAAATGCCTGCAAGGCTGTAGAAATCAAGCATATGTACTTTGACGTTTTACGCTAACTGCCTATCTTAGGGGCTTGTATGTCTGTACTAAACATGTAAGCACCTCAGACTGTTAAGGATTTTTCTCCAAACAGCCCAAGGAGGTAGGAAGTATCGTTATGTCTAGTTTTATATATAGGGAGCTAAGGCAACCAAGGTCTGGAAACTTAAAGACCTTCAGTTCCCACTGAAATCACTGAGTCCAGGCAATCCCATATATGTGAGTAGTTGAGCCTAGATATTTTGCCTCAAACCACTGGAGAGGTCAAGAAAGTGAAATGAAGGATCCCCAGTCCTAAACTGGATGATTAAATTCTTCCCCTGTAAGCAAAATACCTGGCCCTAAACTGCCTCTATTCTCATTTGTGCTAGCTTTATCAAAGCACAGCTCTCCAGGTTCATGGCCGAGCTACAGGGCTCTCACATTCCCAAATAACTGATGTGCATTCAGTGGTGCTGTTCCTAATACGCAATGTGAGGAGAATTAGAACTCACTTTTCCAGTTCTTCCAAGGTTTTACGGCTTTTTCTGCACTGAAGTTGCTGAATCTGGCTAAATACAGCACTTCAGACTTAATTAGGTTACTAAAACTCCCCAGTGCGTGTTCCCACCAGTTCACCCCTGTTAAAGATCTGGGTAAATGAGGACAACGACTCAGGAAAAGGGGCGTTCTGTTTTTAGGTATTGCCGTGGGCTTTGTCCCCAACCTGCCCCAGTACAAGAATTATTATACACCACTAACCAATTTCTTGCATGGTTTACTGTGGAAGACCAACAGCTTATCGAATGGGAAACCATCCCTCATGGTGCACCTGATCTCCACTCGTGCTGAGCAACACTGATGAACCCATTTCTGTGCCTGTACTGGGGAGTCTCATACGTTTCTCATGTTTGGATTGACATAGGTTTGTTTAACTCAGCACAGTTTGTTCAGCATGGGCAAAGTTGCAAAAATGGCAAATATCTCTCATGAATAGGCACTAAGCTGATGAAAAAGAAAGGAAGACCAGTGGTTTAATTTTTAGCTGAGAGCTCAAGCAGCGAGGAGTCAGCTCTCTGCTCTGTCACAGACCATCCTTGTGATCTCAGCTAGACATCTCCAGAATAGTTTAAGGGATTGTTTCACAGGCGGCTTGAGTTGAATTAACTGTTCATTGCAAGTGAAAGCATTAGGAGCTCTTCCCTCACTTTCTCAACTTGAGCCAGGCTTTCTGTACAACTCTTGGCATGACAATGCCAACTTAAGCCTCTCAAGGGGCTGAAAAATAACCTGGCCCCAAAGAAGCCAATTCTCATTAGATTAGTCAGTTGAACTGCCTTGCTGTTCAATTGGGCAAGCAGCATCAAAAGCTGATGGGAGGAAAGGATTACAGTGCTGGGACTGGGATGAGCAGAGGGAAAAGCAAAGGAGGGACAAGAAGGAAGGTGGCCATACATCTTTGACAGCAACAAGCCATGAGCTTGTGTCTGCTGCCTGTGAAACACAGCTGTGTTAGGCAATCAGAGCACATAATGGATGGGGAATGGGATGGACCCTGAGAATGGGAACCAACCCTCTGACCAAGGACTGTCACCAGCAGCTAGATAGGAATGTGAAGAGGAGGGTAGCTTTCATCCTCATGGTGCTCTGGGGGGTTCATGGGCTGGATGCTCTGGCTAATCAGAATCAGCCATCCATAACCCTTCTGGAGTGAGGGACACTTTCTCACAAGTCTCCTTTGGAAAAAGACATGATGTTTCTATCTGGAAGTCCTGGGCTAAGAGTATTCACTCAGAATATGGGGTACAGCTCTTCTCTCTGAGGGCACAGGGTATCACCATTCCTACCTTCCCAGTCAATCCCCTAAGCACCAGGCTATATATCGGCATTCCCAGAATGAAGTGATTTGATGAATCAGTTGTCAAGGTGCTGTCAGCTGAAATTTCTAAAAGGGGTTGATTCTGTGTCAGGACAGGCTACACTGTCCAGTGGACAATATTTTCTTACAGTGCCAGCAGCTGAGCAAACCATGCTTGAAATGTTATCAGATTCATGGCCTGTGGAGGATCCATAAGAAGACCTTTGGAACAGTTGCATATGCATCAGGCTTGGTGTGAACACAGTCCTTTTGACCAGGAGTGGATATGGGCGTGCAAAGAAAACTTTGGCATGAGTTAGAAAAGAAGTGTGTTACTATACAATGTTTGAGTAAAGAAATCAATGGTGTAAAATGCAGTCTAGAGGCTTAGTACACTGTTTGTCTTGTGGGTGATATCCCAGAATATTTCACAGAGTTTAAAAGCACAGGAATCTGCATCAGACCAAAAGTCCACTTAACTTGATGTCCTGCTTCTGATTGGTCTCACAGAAATGCATACAGAAATGAACCATTTCCCCTGTCATGTCATGTCTTCCTGGATTCTGGGGCTTTTCTTGCCTGGGGATGTTGAGATACAATTTATAATGATGCCTCTGATGGACTTTTTTTTCATGAATTTGTCTCATCACTTTTTGAATCCACACAGCATTTGGACTCCGCAGCACACTGTGATGAGAATTTCCACAGATTAACTGTGAATGGCAAATGTAATTAGTTTTGCTTGTTTAAAACCAGTTACCAGGGAATTTTGTTTCATGCCATCTAGATTTGAATATTATAAGAAACGATGAATAAACCTTTCTTATTCACTTTCTCCATGTCAGTCATAGTTTTATCTACCTTTAGCACGTGAGAGCAGAAAGTTCAGAATGGGTTTATGTTCTTCTTTCCTTCTTTCTTTTGTGGTATAATATGCTTGTCTCTGATTTCCAACATTCAACAGCCTGGACTAGAACAATCCCACTGGACTAGACTGCTACCTGGAGCTCATCTGCAGATGGCCACCATCTATGTGCAGGCTGAGTGATCATATGGAGTGAGTCCTATTGACCCTGTAGAATTGGTCTCACTGCTCAGGCACAGAGGGAATGCCCAAAGCACATATCCTGAATACCTCGGATCCACTGGACTTTAGTTGCAAGTTCAAATTGTGCACAGCTAATATCCAACATATCTCAAATTCTTCAGACTTGCTGTAAGTGTAACATAGGTCTGAAACTTCTCCAAATTGAGACATGCACCCTGAAAGTGCCCATGAGTGTGTTATGAATCACAGAATCACAGAATCACTAAGGTTGGAAAAGACCTGTAAGATCATCAAGTCCAACCATTACAAAAAAACAAAACAAAACAAAACAAAACAAAAAAAACCCAACACCACCCACCAAAACAACCCACACACACCACACAGCACCACGCCCATCAAGCCACGTCCCACACTGCCACATCCACACGCTCCTTGAATACCTCCAGGGAGGGTGACTCCACTACCTCCCTGGGCAATCTATTCCACTGTGTTACCACTCTCTCAGTAAAGAACTTTTTCCTAATATCCAGTCCGAATCTCCCCTGGTGCAACTTGAGGCCATTTCCTCTTGTCCTGTCACTCGTCACTTGGGAGAAGAGACCAACACCCACCTCTCCGCAACCTCCTTTCAGGTAGTTGTAGAGAGCGATAAGGTCTCCCCTCAGCCTCCTCTTCTCCAGACTGAACAACCCCAGCTCCCTCAGCCGCTCCTCATAAGACTTGTGCTCCAGACCCCTCACCAATATATAGAAGCTGCATATGCAACCTCCTGTAAGTGATGAGTTAGAGACAATGTCTGGCTCTGGAAGGAGTCCTCTAAAATCCCAGCCCTAAAAGGACTGAAGAGACCAGAAGGGGAAAGAACTCAGTGATCCCCAGTTTGTATAACTGTGGCTGGAGAATGAGGCCTTCCTCGCTCTCCATGTGAGTTCAACTTGCATGCTCTATGTTCATACTGCGATATTCTCCCAGCTTCCAAAACAGGATGACCTCTTCCAAACGTCATATTGGAAATGGCTTAAGTTAACATGTTATTTAGCAGTGACCTCTTTGCCCTGCTTAACCACGTACTAGGCTTCAATCTAACAAGTTAAGCACAAAGGTGGTCAACGTCAACGTCCACTATCTGCATCCATGCCCAGCAGTGTTTCATTACTAGCATTGCCCTAATCCCAAAGAACACTGAGATGTGCCAGCCTGTACACCCCACGTATTAGGCCCATTTTGCTGTTCCCTTTTCCTGGACCCTCCTCCTGGTGCCACCATCTCAAGCGTGTGTGGGACAGTATGATGATTTTTCTTCAAGGGCAGGTAAGGCTTGGTACATTAGGCCACAAAGAAAGATTTCATGGTGTTGTGAACAAGGTTCTGACTTCTACCAGAGCCCTATCATCAAGTGGTCCCTCATGGAGGACACATGCCCTACGAGGCAGCTCACTGCTACAACCCTTTCTTTATCATGTTGCCTGAATATACAGTATTCTCAGTTATATTTATGTTAATAGATCTGTGGATTATCACACTTCAATAACTGGGAAAGCTGAGTAATTTGGAAATGGGGAAGAGAAAGGAAAACTGTGACAAAAGGAACCATTCTCACTTGCTGAAGTGGGGACAAGAAAGTGGGGGAAAGAACTGAGAGTCCTTTTATAGCCCAGAGGAAGAAAATGGAAGAATAACACTTTAAAAGTGTCTACTTCATACGTGGAAAACCTGGGTTTAGTCCTTGCTTCTACTGGAGGCAATTTGACTAACATCTCCCTGTTTGATGCATCTTTTGATGGGGACCCTTAGGCATGAAGGAGGCAGGAGATGGTGGTCATATTTTGAACATAATGCAGCCTGATAGATGTGCTCTAAGAACACCTACTAAAGCAAGATCCTCAAGTGAGACAGGCAGAAGAAGGCTTAATTTATGGATCCCAAAAGCCATATAGGTATTGACTTGCTGAATTCTGTCAGCATTGAGACCCTTTGGGGCACAATCACAATTAGGCACTGAGAAAACTTTACTGCAGAATATTGTGAAGCTGGTTCAGTTAATCTAAATTTTCCTCATTTTGGGATTTAGGCACCTGAATTTCATCTACATCACCAGCAGAAACTCCCTCCTGTCATCTACTTTTCTGCTCTCTCTTCATGCCAGAACCTAACCCCAGCAGTAACCACCATGTTTGGTGTTCTGGGACATTGCCATCAGAATGCTCCTTTATGCTTCTCCAGTTTTAGACAAAAAAACTACTTAAAATCTACTTTTTTAGAGCAGTCTAGAAATGTAATTTGCCTGCTGTGGTGTCTCACTTTTTTCCTCGTAAAAAGTAACCTAATGATTACTAAATCTGCCCAGAAAGCAAACAGCCAGGGTTCTACATCCTCTCTGGCAGGAGAGGATCCTAAACCACCTTTCCTCCATTTCACAGGACTGCCCTAATCAGCAGCCATTCTCAACGGGGAACCATCCCGTTTCTGAAAATCACCACTGAACACTCGAGAATAAAAATGTCCTCAAGCCATAGGTAGCCCAGGAGCCTGACCCCTAGGAAGGGGACAGAAATGAGGTGATGGCCCCTTCTCCCAGGGGGGTGTCCCTTGACTGTGACCACAACATAATTTTTAATTATGGGATAATTGTTCTGAAGAGTAGAACTGTTGCTATTAGTATATATATATTTAGAGAGAATAATCCTTACTCTATTAGACACTTATTCTAACTTAGCTGAGCTCCTGGGTAGCTGAGCTCCTAACAATAGCCATGCATCTGCACAGGCATTTTGGTGCATGATAGTTAATAGGTCTGTTTTTTTCCTAACGCAGCATGAAATTCTTAATCACCATGTACTTCCTGGGTGAGTCTGGTGGTTTAACACTGACTTATTAGTAAATACAGAGCTTGGCTAAGTGAGAGGATCTTCTTCATCAGCTACAATTCCAGTTGTACTATTTTAGTATGGTGATCTATATACCACACAGAGCATCTGTCACTTCTTCCCCCTGCCAGGCTACATTTCTACCTCAGTGTGAAAAGATGTAAAGGTAGAATATTAAAAATGGACATTGTTCAGGCTTTTAAACGGAAGGGAGTTTATGATGCCAAGTCATATTATCGCAATTTCCAGCCATGTAGTGATAAATGTTTTTGACTCATTCCTTTCTGTTGGAATTTCCTCCTCTGAGAATTGGAGAGCTCACAACATTCTCACCATGTTGGCTTAAACTGTTCCCATTGACTCGACTCTGATTTTCCTGAAGGTTTTTTTCATAGAAAGACTGAATAATGGAAAAGAGCTCTACTCAGAATTGTTTTTAAGACTATGGTTTAACAACGAGCACAAATCAATCAGGTCTAAGTCCATGCAACTACTCAAGGGAGCAATTCCTTCAGAAGCAATTCTGGAGCAATTCTCTTGTTCCTTTTCCTACCCTGAATTGGCAATCATGTGGCTGAGTGATCAGGTGGATCAGAAAGGCACTGGATGAAAAGTATGGTTTTTTTTGATCCCTTTTGCATTCAGAAGAACTAATTTCCTGATACCCCGATTCTGATATTTCAGGAGCTCTGTGAGGCCACAATGGAGACTGTTGAGAGCTGGTGATTAGTATGGAATCTCCCCTTTGCAAATAGCATTAGATGGCCTTAAATTCACTGTGAAAATAAACCCTTTGTTTAGGACAGTGAAGCTTGTTCTAGCTCTGCATGCATCTGACAGAGATGCTTCACTGGGACTAAACTCAGTTGTGCAGTTCTATGATCAAGATCAGGGTTCCCAGGATTTAGACACTGAAGACTGATCTGACAAAGGCAAAAGCAAAACTTAGAGACGCATTTACAAGGAACTTTGTAAAATATCCAGCTATTTTCCTAGAAAAATCTTTATTTACATTTTGAGGGCTTGTTTCTCTAAGGTAATATTTATATTTGGGTGTGAACTAATTTTTACTGTTGAACATCCACTTAAAGTGGTAACTGAGAGAACCAGACTGGCAGAGTACCACAGGGCTGAGACCAATTTCACCTGTGCTAACAGAATGCACCCCAGCCACATGGACGGATGTGGCTTCTTTCATCTGGACAAAACCGTAATAGTAGATACTAGGAGTATCTACCAATAGTAGATGCTTCTAGTGTCTATGGGTCACAGCTCCAGGTCTTGTCCTCCAAGAACACCAGTCCCTTGGACAACAAGGTGAGGATTCATCTCACCAAATTCAAACATTAACAACACAGAAATATAAATCTGAGGTACTCATTATAGTGTCTCTGAGTAACCAGTGGAAAGAAATAAGCTCTCTAGGTTGTTATAGGTTTCATCTTAACTCAGCTGTCTAAAATAGGTATGCGAATCAAACTAAAGAACCAGACTGCACGCTGCTACCAAGAATACTTTCTGCCTTTTATCTGCACTACTGCGGGAGAAAAAAACCTGGCTCCACGGTGCTCAGATTGGTAGAAGCTTTTAGGATTCAATGTGCTGCATAAAGAAAAAGAGAGAGGGAGAAAACAGTTGGTTTTATGTGGTATTACATGCATTTGGCTCCATTTTCATATTGATTGTATATATAAAAAAGGGGAAAAGTAAATAAACATGAGGAGGATAATGTCCCAAATTGAGTTTTATCACAAGTGCCTCCTGCTGGGATTTGAGAGCAAAACCTTCCCTCGAGGGGACAGAATAATATCATTTTAGTTATGGCCATATCCTTCATTTGGAACCTCCTCATCAGCATGTCAATGCATGTTATTCACTGCTTGGAGAGACAATAAAATCAAAGGGCCCATCTTTAGAAAGAAACACGCATGTTACCAACGTTTACACTACAGAGATCTTGGCCCTTAATAAAACCTACATCCAGTAGCGAAGTTATCAAATGGAGTTGTGCTCATTTTCTTTTATACGCAATGAAGGGGCACAATATATCTTCACCAGCAGCTGGGAAATTAATGCTACAACTAAAATGACATTCCGCGTCTCAATGAATGATTTCCTGTGGGGTTCGGATAGTGGCTGTGACGAGAAGAGGTGTGATAATGGATCTAAGTCCATAATGCATTTATCCCCAGGTGCACTTGCTCAATCTGTTCCTTGTGCAGCTTTTTTGGGCTTAGTAGGACTTTTAGAGTTTTATTGTGCTGCGCTGAGGCAAATGGTTATGATTCACTTTTAAAAAAATCTGTGAAGGGGAAGGTTTCTGTGCTTGTGAGATTGTGTGGAATGAGATGGGGCTTCTTCGCTGTTTTTCAGAAAGGAAAGAATTGAGATTTTTCAATGGTAGTGCAAAACAGAGTTGTGCTGCCATTTCTTTTTAAGATAGGGAAACTGAGGCACACCACACTAAACCTTCATAGGTAGAGGCAGGTTGCTAAAACCCAGCTTCTTTCCTGTGCCATTCCTCTTTTGCAAGGAGAGCGACACTGCAGGAAACACGTCTTCTTTTCCAGCTCAAGTGCAAGTCATTTCTAAGCATGCTTTGTATTAAGGTTTACCTGTATTAATAGTTGAAAAAGGGCTAATACATGATTAATAAATATTATAAGCAGGTTACAGTCCCAAGTAACATTTCTCTGAGAGGATAGTAAAAGCTCCAGCAGATCTTTTAGGTAGTAGGTTGTATGTCAGGAGTTTACCCCATTAGACTATTCAGTAATCTGTATGAAGGAATTAAGCACTTTTGAAAACAACTCCGTAAAAACAGAACTATAATGCAGTGGATTTGTCTTCTGTGATGAAGGAAAATATATGAGGAGGCAGAACAATGTCTTGAAATGGAATATACAGAATCTTAATCAAACACATCAGGCTGGTGGAATATTATAAATTGAAGATGACCGTGGGGAAAAAAAGCTGTCTTATGGCTTATATTGTCTTTCTTAAAGGGGGAAAAAACCACCTGTTTTGCTTTTTGTTTCATTTAAGGAAGATGATGGGGCTACCACTTGATTATTTATCTCTTCAGTGTTATTAGTAAATAATGCTGGTGCATACCCACTAGGTATCTCTATTCCAAAACTATTACTATATTCTATTATCAATATTAGTGCTATTGTACCTCTGAAAACTGGGATGTGAAATTTCTGGGCAGAGGGAGCTCAGGTTTTTCCAGAAGGCCCTGCACAGGAGCACAGCTATCCACTGGCTTGGAAAACTGCACAGCCCATGTCAAAGCCGCAGTAATGGGAGAAGAAAATACAAATCCCTGTGTAACATCTACCTTTGGCTTCGTAGGGTGCTGAGTGCCGTACAGCCATGGGTCTGGCACATCCGACCTGCAGTCTCAGTGCTGGAGATGCAGAGGTCTAGAGCTGGTGGTATGGAGAAGTCATCCATTTCCCCATCAGGCTGCCTCGGTCCCGGCATGAGCTGACTCAGTTGGCAGTGAAAACTCCGTCAACTCCATCTCAAAATCCCCTCACGGTCCACGCGCTTCCCCACCTGCCCGTGGGAGGCTTTGTGAAGCTGTTCTGGCGGGGGGAGATGCTAAACACCTAAAACCAAAGGCTCCTTCAGGCCTTCCTACCTCCCAAAATGGCATGGGATTGCTTGGGGAAATAGTGTAAAAAGGCAATATACAGCACCGTTCTCTGCTGCTGTGAGTAGAGTGTGAACCGCTCTGCAGAAGGCTGAGTAACTCTGAAAATCCAGGAAAAGGGAACAGCTTCTGCTCCTACCTCCAACCCTGTAGGGAAAAAAAAAAAAAGGTTTTCATGGAAAAAAAATAAATCTGCAATTATCCAACACCAGACAAGTTTCCGAATCCAGCTCACCTAAGCTATTTTTTTTTTTTCCCCTCTCCATGAGCAAAATGAATGCTGCAAGCAGTCGCAGCGCTAATGGTCTTTTTTTCACGTCGCTTCCCCTTGCTCCCCTAACTGAAGGCAGAACTGCCGAGACTTCAGGAGACTCTTCATGCTATCACTTCACAGGCTGGAAGGTGACAGCTTCGCCAGGGACTAATGCAGGCCGACATAATTGAATGTGGCCTGCAGCAAAGCAGCTGCCTGGAGCCACTGTTGATTGTAGCTGTCATCAGGTGGAGCTTGCTGCAGTAAAATACGGTCCGGAGGAACGCGGCTCTCGCGTGCAGCTCCGCCGTGATAGCTTATTTACCCTTACCCCGCTACAACAGTTTTGTAGTTAATAATTGTCAGTATCACACTGTTGAGTGAGCCCAGATGCTCAAGCTCTGAATCATCAATAATTTTCCCGGTAACCTGGTCTCGGAAATTAAACAACGTCTCTAATATTTCTGGGTGTATATTGCGTGTTTCAGCATGTCGTCCTCTTTTTTTTTTTTTTGGTTAATGGAGGACCTTAAATGATTTTAGAGATATTTCCTACGCCGGTTTATTTAACTGTCACAGGATGTGGGAGAAATATAATCTGCTAAATTAGGCATGAAAAACTGTACACAAGGAGAAGGCTCCCTGATTTCTGCCTTGAAAGAGGAGTGACTTTAATTACAAATTCAGATAAAGAAGCAATCACATCTTCCACTTACACAGCTTTTTTCATTTCAAAGGATCTCACCACAATGAACAAGCAATAGGTCTAATCTTTTCTCCTTTATTTGGAGATTGTGAATGTAGAAGGAGTGTGAGAATATTCCATATGAAAAGACTGCAGGATCTCTCTCCTAGATGCAGAAAGTAATATATATCTCAGATAACACTGATCTTTGCTGCCTGAATTCTGCCTAAACACTTAGTGGAAACCTATGCAAGCCCCAGGATAAACTTGGTCTAGTTTTTTGATTCCTACTATTCATAAGCTATTTATAACACATTATAAACTGTGTATACTATATTTAAATTTAGTATTCTAAATATGGTATATACAGTACCATATACCAAATATAATATATATTTAGTATATTTAGGATACCATATTTAATCTTCAATACAAAATATAAACCTTGGTCTGTATTAAAATACATACAGACCGAGAAAGAAGATCCTGTAGCTCTCAAATTATTATGTGGTTGTGCTGATAATATATTACTGTAGTTAAGTTTAAGAAGCGTCATTTTACTTTAAACACTTGTCATTTGCATTTTAAAAATAAATCATGTTGGTGTCACTGGCTTTTAGACACCCAGTGCTTCCACATCTGTTGGCAACTGAGGAGGTGCAGAGCTGCGGGTGCATTAAAGAACTCAAAGTGAGTTGATTAAAAAAAAAAAGCAGTAGAAGAAGGGATATTGGAGAAAAGATGTGAAAAGAAGAATTGTCAGCCTATGCCCGCTGGATGTTTTGATTTGATTGCTTTGCTCTTTGCACCTGCTTGGCTTCCCAGCAGGTTACCTTGCTGGGGATGATGGCAAGGGGGTTGGCTACTCCTGCATCACAACGTCTCAGGTGTGTCCCTTGCTGGGACACAGGAGCGGTGTGTCCCTTCGGATGTTTTCATGAGGTTCTGGCACCTGGGCCAGCCCAATTGCAGGCTCAGGAGGTCCCAAAGGGCTCTACAAACTGAAGTTTAATTTGCAGAGAATGATTTTCCTGAGCAGCTTTTTGGCCCTTATTCAGGTTTTGATTACTTTGGTTTTGCACTCAGTCCATCTCCCCAGCTGCATTATTGTGGGGTAAATAAGATGGCAATTGATCAGACCTGTTATTGTGATGATTGATCTTGTTGATTCTAGTTTTCAGCCAGGATTACATTATGGGTGCCCCTTTGATTTGGCGCTAAAGGAACTGGGAGCAACATTTTGTCCTTTGTCTTGATTCTGAACTTTTCTTACGCTGCTGCAAATTAAGAATAAGTCTGGTATGAAATTGGTGTGCAATAAGAGATTTACCTATTGTGTTTACCCATCTATGAACCTCCTGAATGAAAGCTGTGGGTCTGATTGTCCTTACGGTGGTTTCACAGCGATGTAACTTTAATGACTTCAGCAGAGTTACTGCTGATAGATGCCCTCACGAGTAATCAAAAGTGGAACTGATCGTGCTTATGCAGGGCTCTTCCACCGCAGACAGAAACAAAAGGTATTTCTTTCCAAACCTCAGCTACTTAGTCGGTTGTGAAATATTTCTTCCTTTCCTTGACAGAACTGGATCTGCTATTTATGAAAAGCAAGTATTAATTATAGAAGGTTTAACCACAAACATCTGGGTTTTCTGCTTTTAAATAAACATGTCTCTTCAGCCGGTACTGAGTGTTCTAGGGGAAGGGAAAAGATGCACACTGCAAAATATCACTGAGGGTTAACACAAGTGGTCTGATCGTCTTGTCAGGGATGACTCCGTACCTTACCCAAAACACGAGCAAGCAATATTCTCATAAACAGTAAAAAAAAAAGTGTTTTTAGTAGGGGATCATGATGTTGGCACAGCTGTCTGCTTGTATTTAGATTTTGGGAGCTTGCAAGAGGATTAAAACCACTTGTTTCTTTTCTTTCTTTCTTTCCTTTCTTTTTTTTTCCCTTTTTTTTTTTTTTTTTTTTTTTAACTTGTCACTGCAATAAAGTTGGCTGTGGCTCTGGGGAGTCCTCTGTAAAGTACAATGCCCTGGGCTATGGGAGATGGAGCCCTCAATAACTGATATGAAAGGTCCTTAATTAAGCACTTAGCATTTCAAGGCAGTTATCACGGCTAGCCCACAGACCGAGCTGGCAGTCCGTCACCACCGATAGGCCACCTAGATGACTAACGTGAGTTGAGTCGAGTCTTTTGTACTTTAGGCGAGGAGCCCCGAGGCACAGGCTGATCTGGTGACCCTCCCAGATACACTTTCTCTGCCGGAAGGAACTGGATATCGGATGTGACAACACTGCAGACGGGAACGTGGTTTTTTTTCTTTTCCCCCCTGAAGAGCAGGGATTGAGGAGAAAGTTAGAATGACAGTGGCACTTTCTTGGCTCCGTGCGTTGGTATGAATATGACCAAACCAAATGAATGAATAATTATGAATGTATTATGAAAACAGAAGGGAAAACCCTGTTGCTGTGGTGCATTCAATTATTTCACCGACTACATATGGCCATTGGGAAGTTAACTAAGAAAGAGACTGCTTGTCCCCCCAGTACCACTCTCCTTCCAGTTCTCTTCGTGATCCTCTGGACACGAGGGCATAAATGTTTCAGGGGAAGTTTATCTTTATATTAAGGAGAGGGGGAAGACTTTTGTGGCATTAAAATGGAAAGGGTTAATGGAATGAACTATAGATTAAATTGTAAAGCAATCAAAGAAAACCAAACACTTTATAGCAGACAACCATCTTCTGGTGTTTGGGTCTGTGTCAAGCCATGGATGTGGAAAATTAAAGCCATACTGAGAAGGGAAATGAACCATGTCTAATACATCCCCAGCAATAAAATGTTTTCACTAGGACTGTAAAACTGTGGCTTACATTAGGAAAAAGAAAATCAAACTATATGTCAATTCCACATCATGGGACATGAAGTGTCCACAAAAATTTATATTACTATTTAGAAGTGTTTCATTCTGGTGTTTTATTGTGATTGGATGCGCCCTTCTCAGTATCTTTTGACTGGTATGAAAATGATTTGAACTACTTTTTTAGCATTTATTTTACATCTATTACCTGTTCTATTACTTTTTATTATTTTATTGTGCTTGTGTAGAGGATTTTGCACAGTTTTCATTATAATGTAACATTAAGTCAATTTATTTGTGTATTACACGCTGTATAATTGCACCTTTTTTTGTGGAACAATTTGGATTTCATTATCCAACAAATCAGCAGTGTTACATTTTGAAAAGCTCTTGTTGGAAATCAAGTGCATTTTCCAACTAAGACAACAGAGGTCAAGTTTGCATCAAAAAGGGAGTGGAAGATTTCTTGCCTAAAACACTTGCACAGATGAGGAAGGTCATGGTGGAAACAGAAATACTCATTTCTTTGAGAAAATATTTAATTACTATGGTCCAGATCAATGGAGATCAGTATTTGTAAGAAGGGAAGTAGTATGGAACAGGGTGGTCTGGCATGGAACAAGTTTGAAGGGGAATAGATCAAGGCAAACCCAAATGGATGCAGGGAACATGTCAAATGTAACAGCATTTTTGTTTAATATTCTTCTGTGTCATTCTGTTCCTTAATTTACAAGTGCCATAAAGAGTATAACTAACATAGGCAAAGCGGAGTGTACATCTGTTTGTGCAGATCTGCTTTGCTATCATTTATCAGGCTTAAACCCTTCATAAGAGGTGACATAACAGCAATTGCATCTCTCTCAAAGGTGAACTGACAGTCCCTCTGAAAAAGAAACGCAAAATAACATTTTAAATAGCACACCGAGAATGAGAAGAGATGTGAAGATACAAACCTTCACCTTTTTTTTCAGCTGCAAAAATTGCTACTGGGATCCCTCAGTTCTTCTCTGGTAGTTATTACAGCTTCACTGAGAAAAGTTAAAATTATCTCATGAGTAAATAAATTAGCAGGTTGTACCCTGAAATCCTCATGTTCTCAGGAAACCTTTCCACTCTTAGACCTCATATGTCATCCATCTGTCTTGTTGGGACACAATGGGACCACCAGTTTTCAGAGGGGTATGATTTCACCCCTTCTTTTTCTTTTCTGTTTAGGAGGACCTGTTTATTGAAAAAATTGGATTTACTGCCAGGGATTTATGTGTGTTTGTCTGTACAGAGCTGAGCACAACCGATATGCAGGATCACTTGAACGTCCATGCTCAGTGAGCCCTCCAGGACTTCCAGAAATGAAGGAAACAATGGAAATAACTTGCTTTTAGTGCTTTAGATGTTGTCAGCTTTTATGTGGAATTAAAATCCCTTGAACTGAAATGGGTGCAGAAAATGAGAAATGGAATGGTATTTTGCAAACGCAATTTTTTTTTCTCATATTGGAACAATTTTGCTGTTGATAAACTTATTCCTCTAAAATATTGTTCTGACAGACCTTATGCTCTGTACTGAAATTCCTTAAGGAAGATGTGAGTAAAAGCAAAACAGATTTGGATGCTCTTTCAAATGTAACACTTTTTCAACAAATTGTCAAGTTCGCTCTTGAGCTGTGGTTTAAAGTCTTCACCTGCTTCATGGTAGCAGATGAATCAGAAAAAAAAAAAAAAAAGCTGAGTATTTCAATTACTAATAACACCTTTTAACTCAGTCCTTTAATTCTCTTCTCCATCACAACCGGCTCAGAAGCTCTACTACAGAAAGCCTTGTTTACTTCAGCCTCCCTCCCCAACCACACATCAAATCACAATATACTTCAACACCTCTCAAAGGTTAAACAAAGGACTGAGGACTAAGCACAACAATGCAGAGTGACTGCCCAGTAATAAATATTTTTTTCATTTCTAATGTCTATAATTCAGGCTCTGGACTGTTTTGGGTGCATATATGTGCCATATGTTTGAATACTCTTTACCATCCAATGCTCCAATATTAAAAGCATCATATATTTAACACCCCAAATTCTTGAGTTGATTTGAACAGCTAAACAGATGTAGTTTTTCACATTTCATGAGACTGATTCTAGGGATGTGATCATACCCCTGTACTTGGCGCTGGTGAGGCTGCACCTAAAATACTGTGTTCAGTTTTGGGCCCCTCACTACAAGAAGGACATTGAGGTGCTGGAGTGTGTCCAGAGAAGGGCGACGAAGCTGGTGAGGGGTCTGGAGCACAAGTCTGATGAGGAGCAGCTGAGGGAACTGGGGTTGTTCAGTCTGGAGAAGAGGAGGCTGAGGGGAGACCTCGTCGCTCTCTACAACTCCCTGAAAGGAGGTTGCAGAGAGGTGGATGTTGGTCTCTTCTCCCAAGTGACTAGCGACAGGACAAGAGGAAATGGCCTCAAGTTGAACCAGGGGAGGTTTAGATTGGATATCAGGAAAAATGTCTTCACTGAAAATGTTGTCAGACACTGGAACAGGCTGCCCAGGGAGGTGGTTGAGTCACTGCCTCTGGAGATGTTTGAAAGATGTGTGGATGAGGCGCTTAGGGACATGGTTTAGTGGTGGACTTCGCAGTGTTTACGGTTGGACTTGATGATCTTACAGGTCTTTTCCAACCTAAATGATTCTATGATTCTATGAAAATGGATTTTTTCCCTCCTTCTTTAATGTTTGCTTTATTTTCGGTCAGTATTAACATCTTCTATGGGCTCAGATGAGCTCAACAGCATACACACACAAGAAGTACATACACACACAAGAAGTACATTCCATACCAACTTTCTGTACAATGCTAATAAATGCTTGTGCTTGGGTCTGAAAAAAATATCCAACTCCTGTTTCCAGACAGAGATCAGCAAAAACCTTTACTTCTTTCTAGTAGACAGTTGCACACAGTAATCAGTGGAGTAATGAACTCCATCACTTCAAAACATATAGTCAGAAACCAAATTGAGCAGATGAGTGGGTGGTGATCCAATGTGAAGTGTTTTGTCTCAGTTCCTCAGTCTCCTGCAGACTTATTGAGTGGGTCATTTAAGCCATTGAAAGCCAGAGCTTCAAAAGATTTTAGATATTTAACAATCAATAACCCTGAGGATTTTGGCTTTTTCCTTTCCTTAGCTCAGTTTCCAGATGTGAAAGGATAATGGAGTTTTTCTGTGACTGTTGTTGAATAGCCATGACGTTTGAAGTTCCACTGTGATCCTAAAGAATGTGAGGTGGTTTTTTTTTTTTTTTTTTGAGGGCAAGGCCTGAACAAGTATCACTTCCATTCAGTAGCAAATTGCCTATGTCCATTTAGAGTGACAAAAACATGCTAGCATATTGACAGTCTTTTTTCAGTGGTGCCCAGTGACAGGACGAGAGGTAATGGGCACAAACTTGGTCATAGGAAGCTCCATCTAAACACAAGGATGAACTTCTTTCCTTTGAGGGTGGTAGAGCCCTGGAACAGGCTGCCTAGAGAGGTTGTGGAGTCTCCTTCTCTGGAGATATTCAAAACTTGCCTGGACACATTCCTGTGCAACCTGCTCTGGGTGACCCTGCTCTGGTGGGGGTTGGACTAAATGGTCTCCAGAGGTCCCTTCCAACCCCTGTCATTCTGTGATTCTGTGGTTCGTGATAAGTTCTCAGTAAGATCTATTCTAAAAGAAAAATTACAAACATGGCAGCATACTACAAACAAAAAGGAAACTGCTTCCAAATGAATTATTATTATTATTATTATTATTATTATTATTTTTAACTCATTCAAATTCTGTGACAAAATCTTGCTCCTGTTGAATTCATAGCAAACACTCCCTAAGTCCCATAGAAGGTTTAATTGATTCTGATCAATAGGAACAACCTAGAACCTCAGAAGAGAGGAGTAATTCGCCAAAAATGCTATAGAAGAGGTGGATCAGAGCCAACATTTTCAGTACAGAGTGGATAGTCCAGCAGCTAAGCATCTAGATAATTTCCAGAGTGTTTAACTTTAGACACTCAGATTGAAAACATTTACTTTAGTATTAACGGCAAATTATTAAAGCTTTGCAGTTAATGATTTGCTTCTATGATTGCTTTTAATCATGTAGAGGTGACATTTATTAATTAGCCTGTATGAAAGTATGTCAAAATATTACAACAATATATATAAAGGAATTTCTTGTATACTTCTATCTGACATATGGATTTATCTTCATTTTTATGAATTCTACTATTATTACTTATAGGAACTTAATATGCTAATACTTTATAGCAAAACAAATAGGACTAATTAAATTTGTATATATACATTTTTATATTTATAAATGGAATTTATATTTTACCACAGTTTGAATGACATTTCTGTCTTTTACAACATACCTGATGTCACAATTTCCAATTCTGAAACCATTTTCTTAATTAAACCACAAATGTCACCATGCACAGAACAACTGTATGTGACATCAGAAGAAACAAGGATAAGATCAGAATATTGGGCTGCAAAGGACCAGATGTTTCATTTCCTGAAGAAATGGGCAACCATATAATAGGTGTCTCTTTTAGGAGAAACCACAATGTCAGCTGTGCACCCTATCATATGCTGTTGGCCATAAGACACTTCCTTATACCTTATAGCAAATAGGAGGTATTTGTTATACAGATTGCTGTGCATGACCAAAATTTTCAGACATAAGTGAACAGGGGAGAGCAAGAACATTACCAAAAGCCAATAATCCTAGAATAGCAGAGAATTTATTCATTAAAATTATGTGATAATCCTAGGAAGCATGACATGCCCCTTGTTAAAAGAAGACACTTCCCTCCTGCCTGGAAATAATATAACATAGAATAAAATAAAATTAAAAATGAAAATTTTCCAGTGTGACCAATGGAAAAAATTGTCTTAGCATTCCAATTATAAGAATAAATTTTAACCTGAACCTCTAAATGGGAGACATAAAGTAGGCACACAATAATGAAATGAGAAGAGGAAGTACCCTGCCTAATTCCTGTCTCCAGCACTGCTCAGAAATGTGAAAATACACTAAGCTGATAAAAACTGGCGTTTCTCAATTCTTGTCAAAGTGACAATTCTGTCATATAACAGCTCCCGGAAAGTGCAATCTCCTTTATTTTTTAATAATCTTGGTTCATGAAGTATTCCTGTTGATTTCTCCACACCTTGAGTAAGTATTTATGACCATAAATGCTCACACTCTTTAATGGGCATTTGTACTAGATGTAGTAGAGTTACCCCAGAGATCTCCCATTATCTTTACCAGTATTTTTTCTTCCATGTTCATCCATTTCTGATCTATATTTATCTCAGAGAAGCATCTTGAGTCCCAAAGAAGTGTTTGATAATAAGAATTCATAAGCAATGACTTATGCATAAGCAACGACCTATTTACATGCAATTGATTCTGTGGGGAGAAGGAAACTGAACCGAATATGACAAACTGCACGACACATTGAAGACCCATTTAATTTACATACTTAATCCAGGGATGGATTTTGTACGCTGAAATTCAGTTTGTTGCCTCTTTACTGTTTATTGCCCCCTTCTAGGAAACAACTGTTATTGAAAAGCCCTTAACTGAGCACCTCTGACCTGGTAAATCAGAAAAACCTTCATTCCTATGACTCCTTCACCCTTTCCCTAGGCAGGGCATCTGCAGTGGAGTAGGATTTTACTGGTATTTATGTGTGAAAAAAAAAGTATATGAAAAAATGTTTCCAAGTGAAAACAAGAGCTGAAGGTTAGGCTGGGTGTACTGCACTGTCTTTGGTTAGAAGTTCAGGTGTGCCTGTAGCAGCAACAAAATCAACAAACCCCATTTTTCTTCTGCCCCATATTCTCCAGTTTCTCACTAGTTGGTTACAAGTGTTGCTGAAGGTGAAGAAGAAAAAAGCCCCAAACTGCTATGACAAATGAAATTAGCCTAACGAAGGTTCAAATAAAGAAGTAGGTTTTCTCGATGCAGGGTTTTATAATTATAATTATTTTATTTTATTGTTTGCTGGGGAGAGTCAGAGTTTCGAACAGTACTGGCACGTAGCTATTTCCTCTCTTGTGAGAAAGATGGGAGATGACATGTCAGTGCAATTCTTTGTCAGAAATATACATCTGCATGAAGAGAGTAGAGTTAAAAATTTAATCTGCAAAGCTATTTAGAGAGTGGATAGGCCTTGACAGGCCTCCCAAATGTATTAAAAGAACAAGAACAGCAGAGTTATGGAAAAAAAAAGCTGTTGCAAGCAAACAGAATGAAACTAAGCTTTCTTGACAGAATCAGTTTGCCAAATGACTTTAAAATTGCGCTGTCTTGTAGTTTTTTCTTAAATAGATTTTAATTTAAATGTGTAAAGCAGAAGAAACTTACTTAACTTCAGAGACCTGCACAGCTTTTCCTTAAAAAAGAAAAGAAAAGGACCCTCACAGTGATGCTTAGCCAGGTCATGAGGCTGATGAAGGAAGGATGGATGGTGTTGAGGTTGAGCAGTGGCTTGGGACTCTGGAGAGCTGGCTTCAGTTCCTGCCTATACACAGACATTGTGTGTGACTTTATGCAAGTTATTTGATCTTGCTGGACTCATTTTTGCAAGCATCTAAACAATATTCTGAGATTTGAGTTCCTGAGTCACTGAAGTGCAAATGGAAATGCTGCCCTCTTTACCACATGCTTCCCTGCCTGTGAAATGGAGACATGCCACTTTCTTTATTGATATTTTCTGCATATATAACAAGCCTTTGAGTTAGGGCAGCTAAATTTAGGGGGTAGTCATCTTGCCTAAATAAAATTGTCTAAAAGTTAGACGTCTATTCTATATCAGTCTTGACTTTTTCTGCAGTCAGGAGTCAGGCATCTCCAGAGACAAATTCCTTCTATCCATTTTAGATATGCCTATTAGAATAGGATGAATCACACTCTGAAAAGCCCTTTCTTTCTCTATTACCTGTAGAAGAAATATTGATGACTGATGTAGACTTCTACGTGGCTAAACCCAGGAATCTTTTACATAGTTAAAGACAATCCTGTTGTCTGTAACAGTAGAGTACTCAGCACAAAGAGGTTTCTAAGAGCTATGTTAAAGTAAACAATACAGACCAGTCAAGTCTTAGACAATTGACAACTGGTTCTGCTCCCTTGAGGCCAAACCTGTACCTCCCACATTTACAGCCTAGCACTGCAGAAATGTCTACACAGTTCTGGACATCATGTGCTTGATATGATCGTATGGAGTTGCTGGCTGGAAGGGAGCCTTCAGGGTTGTCCTGCAGAAGAGTGTTTGCTTCATGGCATGGACAAAGTAGAGGGCAGCCCCAAGAGATGTTGTTGAGTTCCTTGGCTCCTCTTCCTGTGCCATATATCTGCCTGAGAGCATTACTTGAAGCATAAGTTTTCAAGTACTGAGGAAAAAAGCTCTTCACAGTTGTAATTAGAGCAACTCTGGGCACATGTAACTACTGACCATGAAAAATGAAGTCCATATGCTGCTGAATGACCTCAGAAGACCTTTCATAAAGCATTTTGTTGATATGAAACTATACCGCTTTCAAAGTACTGTGTAGATTGAAGAAAAAAAAAAAAAGTCCGAAATTAGATTCTGGATGAAATGAAACACTCTTCTGCTCCAAAAATTTTCTTTCTCAGCAGACAATGAGAGAGCAACCTGCATGTGGTAGGTTCTACTCATCAGTTATTGCCACACCTTGGAAGTCTCTGAGAGAATTTGGGGATGAGGGAGGTATAGAAACCCAGCGAGAACAGAATTAAAGTTTGCATAAATTTGTGTGGCATTCCATGATTAATATTTATTTTAATGATGACGAACCTGCAGAGACACAAGTGGACTCAGTGAAGTGGATGAGATGTCGTTATAAATTTTAAATTATATTCTTTTTTCATACAATCAAAGGATGCTACTTTCAAGGCTTTATTTCAGTATAAAGCAATCAGTCATTAAGGTTATTGCTAATATATTTGCCCTTTTCCCAGGTTTACCCAAATTCCCGGTTTAAGCTATCAGTATGGATGGCTCACGTAGTTCACACAATACTGATGGTTCCTGTTCTCTTGCAGGTGATTCCACCTGTGACAAGGAGGTGTGGTAATAGCATCTAGATTTACAGATGCTAAAGCAAAACTGTAATCTAACCTGATCCTCTCCACAATGGAAACTGAAGATCTAGAAATGTCCCAATATGTTTTGAATTGGATATTAAATATTTCATAGAATACTGCACTGCCATTATTTAGATAAGCTGGCTCAATGTTTGCTTAAATATTAAAAGTATGTTTTCTGTTTCTTTTTACCACTTGTTGGTAGAACCCATTTTGACTCCTGTTCATATTAGGGGTGGCTGTATTTTGAGTTCTTACATGGAGCCTATTGAAAGAAAAATTTCTGGTCACCTCTGTATGTGAAAGTGTCTGTGCATGGGCAGATGTTTAGTTGTCTCTCCTGGAAAGCGTCCCATACTTCAAGGAAAATAAAGGAAGCAGTTGTCCCAGTGGTTGTCTTAACATGCTGGAAGAGTAGAGGGCTCCAGACTGAAATAGGAGTTCCACATCCACTAATGTAGCAGGTTAAGACCAGATGATGGGGGAAATGGCAAAAATTAATCAGAACGTGGTAGAATTTGTATAGAGTTCTGCTAGTTAGCGTACAACATGACACGATTGAGTGACTTACACTTTAACTTTGAGTAAGCCTCTAAGCTGTGATTTCTTTTTTGGTGTCTTCTGTCTTTCTATCACCCTTCCTCATTTTCTTCTTTTCTTAAAGAACAGTAAGTAGTTTTTTACTACAGTTGCTTCCATCAAGTCTACTGCCAGTTCAGCCACAATATTTACAGACTGGTAACCACTCAAGCTCAGCTACTCAGTGAAGTGCTTGAGGAAAACATTGTCTTTTTATGCTTTATTTCTGTGGCTTTTGATTCATGGATTAGGGTGTCATAAGCAGGTCCTGTTGGCAGGAGGAATAAGTCTAAAAAGAAAGAAAAAATGAAACATCACTTTTTCTTTCCCAAACTCATATTTTGCTAATACTGAAATCTTTGATATTGATAAAAAGGATGAGGGAAGAAGGGGGAAGCAGTATATCTATTTTCTTTTCCATTATCATTCTGATCTTATCTATTTTAAAAAATATTTACACTGTATTCAAATACTGCATTTTAGTCATGCAGTCCATTTTAGTGCAGTGTAATAAATACTTAAAGTTTTAATATTGGAAATTAAATTAATAAAAACATTTTCATTCTTTAACAGTGAACTGTTTAATACCCCTTAACGAGATTTTTACTTTAAAGACTTGGATTTTTGATTCTGGTACAGCTTCAACCTTTATTCTGACTTAGAACATCTTTTTTTCCAAATGCCCAAACTACCTAGAGGATATATTTAGTTTCCTGCACTACTGTGATACAATAGCACAGTCAAAATTACAAGAATACATTGTATAAAAATAATACCAAGATTCCCTGAAGAGAAGGGTAGGGGAAACTAAATGGATTACATAAGCGAGGGGAGAATATAGAAGGTGGAGTAATTGGGAAGAAAATGCAGAGACCTGCGCCTTAACTGTAAATGACAGGAATGCAGAAAGTATTATTTGTGGTTTTAGCAATGAAATAGAGATTTAAAGGAAAAGCTGGAGGGATTTTGTATGTGATACATCTTGGAAAGCACTGGAACCCCTGGATTTGGTGTCTAAATATAATAATCAGAAGACATAGAGACTTTCTCTTCAGCATGATGCTGGGTAAATTTTTAATTTCTCGGAGACAAGGTTTTCTTAGGTAACTTCAGAAACACACTCTCTCTCTTAGCCCGTAGTTTAACAGCAGATGTTGTTAAGAAATCACTGTTAAATGGTTTTTTTGCCTCTAGAGGGTGGTTCATCTCATCCTGAAACAAAAAAATCCAAGGTATATTAGATGATTCACAGTTGGAAACACCTATTTGTTTCCTCTGAGCATAAAGGAGCTTTGGGTGATGATGACCTAGACATACGATTCAGTTGAACTGAACTGTGTCCTTTATTTCATCCTGAATCCTGTCCCAGATGTGTACAGCTAAGGCCAAAGACTTCTAGTTAGTGTGGCCTTATGCCTCTTTTCTTTAAGTTGGCAAATAAAATAATATTGTCTAACCAAGAGAGTCTTTTAAGGATCCTCACTTAAACATGGCAGCACTATGGCTGTTGAAAGAATGATGTCATGTCAAGAAGTCTTATTCCCTTCTAGGAATAAGAACTCAGGTGTTTAAATAAATAACAAGGTTTTAAGAAAAACTTGCTTTGGGACAGATAACCTATTTCATTGTCAAGGACCTGTCACTGAATATACTTAATAAGAAAAGAAAAAGGAAATAGCCGAAATATTAATGCACAGAGCATTAATACAAACAAGAACTTTGAGAAAAGGGGCCTGCCTTTGCTTTTAAATTTTCCTAGACATCAATATGTCAGTCATTATTACTTCATACATATCTAAAATGCTGGTTATGGTACTACAGCAGAGGAAGTAGAAGGGATTTTTAGTTCTTCTCATACTGAACTGATCGGTAATCTACCGGATCTAGTTGTTGTGCATTCACCCCCTCTTTTTTTGTCCAGATTTTTCTTTATCACAAACCCAGAAGTGGAAATACAGCAGGATATGGGAACCAGACAGGCTATTGGGAGCAAAATGTAGTAAGTCAAAGTGCAATTTAGCCAGTCTATTTTAATGAAAGTTTTGCAGAAATCTGAAGTAGTGGAAGATGTTAGAAAGTCTTCAGATAATAAATTATTTTTCAAAAAGTAGCATGAGACCTTGATGAGAGTTTGAATAAGTTAATCTTTGAAAGTATACCACTAAACCCATGCAAAAATGATGATGACCAATTTTAAGTGGTACCATCTATGAATAAATAGTCTGCTTCCCATTGTTTCTACCCGATGCATTGACCAATCTTATGTCTCTCTAAGAGACCTAAAGTTATTATAAATCATGTTTGTCTGGATGCAACATTTCATGCTTACAGAAATTCATCCACTGAATGCCTTTGTAAGAATTCAGGATGTAAAATATCCTCAGGCCTTAGTTCCTGTTGAGGAGTAATAATGTATCCCTTGCATTTAGAAGCCTATGAAGGGCATAATTTTTATTCCCAGTCTTAGCCTTTAGGTGTCAGATTAATAGGGTGTAGAAGATTTAAAAGTAGCATCCCGAGGCCCTGAAAGCAGGATTCATCTAACCTAATTTTAGCCATCTAAAATTTAGTGGCTCCGTCTAATAGCCACACATGCTGTGGTTCCTAGTGCCATCTGAGACTTAAGAGTTGCAGCTGGAGTCCAGGTGCAATACTTTAGGGTATCCCAAATGGCATGAAATGCTCATGTCTCACAAGCTGATTACTCAGTGTCTACTTCATCTTAATTACCTAGGATATCATTAGGTTCAAGATTAATACACCTAAACGTAGGTGTTTGCAATGTAGGTGCTTGCATAGGTACCGCATGTCTAAGCTCCCATTGTTCATAACAGGAATTTAGTCACTATAGTTCAGTTGCCTAAAAATGTTTATCCAGTGCCTTTTGAGATGACTGCGGTTTGAGATGACTCGTATTGTTTTTCCAGATCATGGCTCTCCTGTAGGTCCCCTACTACACCCCCCATGACCATGCAGATGTCTCAGATACCCTAGGGCAACTCTGATGTGGTTATGCCAGGGAAGCAATCTTCAAGAGGTCCTGGGGAGCTTTTCTGCTGGTTAAATGGAGATGGCTATTGACTGAAAGGGGAGCTTAGTCACTTAGGGAGTAATTCATGTGACTAGCGTCATTTAATATAACACAGGATTTATGGGACATGTACTTTTCTAGAGCTAGACCTCAGTTTCTTCATATGTGATGATCTCCTGGCCTCTGTTTATGCCTTGGCAAGTGCCCAGGACCAGGATTATTTAAAAAGAGTAAACTTGATTTTTTTCTTTTTTTTTTTCAGAGAAGTCCAAATGTATGTTTCCACCAATGCTCAGACAACAACATGCGCTCTTCTTTCTCTGAGTGTGTCAGGAATGATCATATTTTAAAAGGTGTTTAGTAGCATTCCCATGTTACTACTCTTGAGCAAAACAACTCGGGAATCTGTTTAGCCACACCTGAAAATTAAACAAGATGATTTAATCAAGATATAACCTTTATTAATATTCCTTGTTAATAACAAATAAACTAATCTGCTGCAGATCCTCCTTCCATATCTAATCTAAAAATGTCCGAAAAAAAATCTGTAAGAAAGTATGTTGACTAGAACCATGCAAGAAAGGAAAAGTAAAAATGCAAACAAAGGTAAGATTGTTGAAATGGGGATAGGAAGAAGCTCAGGTATTCAGGAGGGAAAATGACAGCATAGAACAGCATAAAATGATAAAGGAAAAGGTAGAAAACCACCCAGGAACATCAAGTAGGCTGACCGTTTTATCCCCTGACTGATCAGTTTGGGTGTCTTATTGGTGATGGTGAGCATAGCAATGCTTAGACTGGGAACTCATTAATCTCAGCTATCATCTTCTGTGTTTATTTAAGCAATGGATAACTGCTTTTTACTTTTAAGCTGTGTATATTCTATGTATTTATGTACTACTTTGCGCACAGGTAAGGGTGGCAAAAGAAAGTGACCCAGAGAAGGAGGGTTACAACAGAGACTTAATTAATGCTTCACTAAGAAGTTGCATAGGATCTCGCCTTCTCCCCCTTCCTCTCCCTGCTTTGATGCACAGCTCGTGTATAACTGTGTTTAAATACTGGCATGGGTCCAAACATGTGTGATGCTTGGTGAATTGGTGCCCAAATAGTTACAACCAATTGGACTGCTGAAGGGGAAAGAAGCAAATCAATAAAGGCAGTCTTCTAACCCTCTGGCTGTCAGTACTATTTCAGTGCGTTTAAGGCAGATATTCAAAGAAAGGATTTCAACTGCTGTCTGTGCTGCTACCAACATTTTTCAATCAGAGTCACTCTGCTCTTTCAAGAAGCTCATTGGCAAGGTTTGGGATCTTCCTAGGGAAGTCAGCATGCAGGAGAAGTTGTTTTCTAGGGGTAGTGGACAGGAAACGCTAATGGGAAGGGTGGGTTACAATTCCAACGCTCACAGACAAGTACTGAAACTTCAATACATGTTTTATTATTTCTATGAGATGTTTCTTTGGACTGTCCTCAATTCTCTCTACTGAAGATTGAATGCAAGGTATTTCTTTCATACTGTGTATTCAAAACACAGCTGAAAGAATTTACACTCTTGCTTTTTCTACCTGGAAGATGAAACATTGTGTGCAAGAAGTAAGAGATCCATTTTCTTTCCTCCTCTGCCCATTTTTCTAACATTGCCTAACTAAGCAATGACTAATAGGCTCTTTTGGAGGCTATTCCTCAGCTTTTCTAACAAAGCCATTCTACCTGTCACAAAATAATTAAGGAATAACTGAGACAAAGATAAGGCTTAAGAAAGATGCTAGCTCTCTGTATTTGTTCAGGTACTTGGCTGGGATGGGGAGAGGAAAAAGTGTTTAAATTACCCCCTCTAATTTTGCCTGGATTTCATTAGGGAGTTTTGAGATGCTTCCACAACAAATTTGAACTCCTGCAAGTGGTTAGGGACAGTAAATTTGCACAGAGTGCAGCTGAATTGCGGGAAATAAAGGGAAACCACCTGCAGGCTGCTGTACTTGAAGAAAGTACACTTGCTGTTGTGTTTTACCAAAAGCCTGATCCAGTAAGCATGCTGGATTACCTCATTGGCTTAAGTTTCTTCATAGAAATGAATGAACACCACTTTGTGATCCTGGAGGAACCTGCACAAGAGCTGGGTGCCCAAGGAGACCTGGTCTGTTGCGACTGAAGCCTTTCAGAGCAGTTCCAGATCCTAAGTGTCCAGCGCCTGAGAAACTTCAATACATGGAGAGAGGATCTGATAATGACACATTTAGATTTGGGCACACAAATTTTGTCGGTATCCCACTGTAGGCATCTGTGCTTTACTTGCAGACCAGGTCACTGTCTGTGCTTATCTACTGTGAAGTAGTAAAGTTGAATAATAAAACAATCAGAGAAAAAAAGGACTGGGTAAGCAATTCAGAGGAAAAGGTGTATTCAGCACAATAATCTTTGTGTGTGTGTATGCTCACGGGTTATTCAAAAAGAGACTTAAATTTTCAGCAAATCTTTGGGCTTTGTTACTTGTGCTGTACGATGGATCAGCTAAGTCATGAGATCCTTACTGAGATGAACTGATGTTTGTAGAATGTTTCTGTTTCGTTCAAGCATTTTGCTTTTTGGTGTCGTGATTAAACACCTCCAGGTTCAAAACCAATGTTGTGGCATTTTCTTAGACCAGACGATAATCTGTGTTGAAAGAATGGATTTGTGTATTCTGATGGACTAAGCAGAAGGTTTTTGGATATCTTACTGATTTTGATAATTGTGACAAAGTTTTCCAGACCAAGAAGTAAACATGAGGTTTTTTAACTCAGGAACCTTTAAATTCAGTTTTCATAGGTGATCCTAAGAAGGGATAACTACAGATACCCAACCATAGATGACTCTGCCTAAAAGATAAACAGTAAATAATAATGACACACTTTGAGGCAGTGAGGAACAAAAGAAAGAAAGAAAAAGTTTGACTAACTGGAAATCATAGATGTTTTTCCTGCCCATTGGATTAGCTCTTCCAAGAACATGACACTGGTCATCAAGTCCAGCTCCTTGCTATCACAGTCCATCATTCATACTTGGCCAAGCTTCCACCTAAAAAGGAGCAGTAATTTTGTTCTCATTTAATCTTGTTTTTTCTCTCTTTTCAAATGCCTTTCCTGAATCTCCTTGGCCTAATAATTAAAGTCTGCCAATAAGTTTAGATCTTGGTCAGCTTCCACATTTGGAGTTTAAATCTGGTTCAGTCCTAGAAGAATCAATGCACTGAAGTGCAAGGGTACAAGTACTGCTTTATTATATTAGGTACTTACTGATCCCCTGATGTTCCTTACTACATTGCCTTTGAACACAAGCTAAGAGATTGTATTAAAAACTTTAATGCCCCTAAAGTTAGATTCAGAATCTCCACTGATTCATATATGCAAAATTTGCTAATTACTTTAAGCCTAAAGCCAAGACCAGAGTTTTCTAAATCTTTCATAATGCACTTAACTATAACATAACCACTCATATCCAGTCATGTGTTGATGCAAATTTTTCTACTACCTTTTCTGCTTCCTTTTTTCCTTGGTTTGAGACAAACTATATCCCAAGCCTATCCAAAATATTAAAGCTAATTCTATGCAACATTTTTATGTATTTAAACATTTAATAAAAGGTAAGTCATGCCAATTTTTAAAATATTCATTAGTGCGTGTCTGTAATTAAAAGAATATTTTAGTTAGGTTTTATTTAGTTAGGGGTTGGGTTTTTTTTTTGGTTGGTTTTTTTTGCCATGTTAGCTTTGAGAAAACAGGTCACCTCTGCAGATAGATTGCAGCAAATCTGATTTATGGTCAAACCCTACAGAAAAGGAATCCCTATGAAATATTCACTTTGATTCAACTGCAGTGGGAAAATGTAAAAACAGAGAAAGCTCATGACATGATATATGAAAATAATTCATTCTGCTGTATATGAAAAACAAGGGGATCCGGCAGCATCAATGATTCATCCTCTGCTAATACAAATTCAAAGTAGAGGAAATGCTGGATTTTGTAAAACAACAGTCTGACAAGAGTTAAGCTGCCAACTATTGTTTCAGATCATTATTTCCTGAAAAATGGGAAGATGATTATTGTGTTTTCACCTGCTGCAGCTTTCTAGCACACTATTAGCCTGCACAAAGGGGTTTCTATCTAGTTCGCACCATCCACAGGCATATTAAGACTGCGAACAGCTGGCGAACTCTTTTGTTACTGTTTTCAGTGCATGTCACTCTTTTTTTCCAACGCATATCCTGTCCTATTATGCTGCTGAAATTTTCTTCATCAACACATTGGGTCAGTTACTTAGCTGGTGTAAATCAGCATAGCTTCACTGAAGCCAACAGAATGATGTGGATTTACACCGACTGGGAATCTGCCAGACAAACCTAAGACAAGCAAATAATTCACAGTGAATTATTTATAGGGTGAGTTTCACATGATTTTCTGTTTATGCAAATCTTTGATTTATTCTGCATTCTATGCAAAATTGCTTCACAATACTTCCTTTGACAAAGAATCCTTTGGACTGCAGATATCCCAGTTTGCAGGTGATGGGTACATTGTTCATAGTAAGGTGATGTAAGATTGGGTAAAAACACATGAGTTTCTCAGACTATTGCAGACCACTTCCTCTTGCTCTTGCTGATACAACCAATTTAAAAAATGTTTAATATTATTTAGGATTTTATTTTGCATTTTGAAGTTAAGATCTAGAACTGTGGAGGAGGTTCTGTCATACAATCCACTGGTAACAATGATTGCTTGACCACAGTGGAAGATCCACTGAAATTTATGATTGTGACCACATGAAATTATATATGTTCCAGCTAGGTGGAAGAGTGGTGCAGTGGATTGGATACAGGATCTAGGAGACTAAAATACATTTGGAATCCCTTCCAGACTTGCAGAGACCCTTCACACCTGCTCAAGCAAGTCAATTTATCTTCTCTATATGATATTTTCCCTATCTATCTGTAAATTTTTGGAGTAATTCACATATTTTTAGGTTTCCACAAGCTGGGCATTTAGTGTGAGAAAGCCAAGAGGATTTCTATCTTCTTCATGGATAATTTATCCCACCCACTTCAGACATTTCCTGGAATGGGATGGAGTTATCTGACTCTTTCCATGATGACCTCCTCTTTCAGCTGCTCCAAAACATTCATACTCTTACACTGTTTGGGCTGGCAATACAATACATCTTTATTTTTTTCCTGAAATTAAAAAAAAAATATTGAAATATTGTTCATTATGAGGGGTGCAAATAAATTAGCATTTGTATGCTTTTATTGTACTTCATTTTTTCTCTGAGGACCAAAGACACTGCTACATTTTAATCTTAGTTTAAGTTGTTGAATATTGCTCTAGAGGTAGCCCTTTGTTTTGAGATGTTGCTTCTTCTGTTCCAGTGACAATTCATCCCAGTTTAGTTGGGATGAAGCAACCTGGCAGTGAATAGTATTCTCAAGACCTTTTCCACAAAGCAACACTGGACATAGGGTTGGATTCAGTTCCCTAAAATGAGGTGTCTAGTGCCATTTCAAGTGCCCTAGGACATCTGACACAGTCCCATGGGGCTGGCAGATATTACACAGAATCCACAGAAGACTCTGGACAGTAGCTGAAGGTCAGGCACACTATCTTAGGGTGCCTTAAATTGAAGTAGAAGCCTGTCTTTAGGCAAATGAATCAAGCTGCTGTAAAGCAGCATTCAGTCCTCTTAAAGTCTTAAAGGCACTTTAGATTCCGTGAAGCATTTTACTTGATCTCCAGCTGCGGTTCCAGAAAGGTGTTCATCTCTTACGCACCCTTTGGCTTCATGCAGACTTCTTGGATACTCTAGAGTGTCTTATTCAGAATTAACCACCAACATTTAAACAATGACCCTGTTTATGCATTAGTATTCAGCTCCAGATGAAGACGACTAAGTTTAGGTATGTTCATACAGGTATCTAGATGTGCCCAAGGCACCTAAGCTCCTGTTATAATCAGTAAATAATTGGTGAATAGGGGTCTGTACATAGACACATCTAGTGTCATTTGAAATACCCACTCATTTTCCAGCTCTTGCTCCAGAATAACATGAGAATCACATAGTATTGGCATCACATTTACCAGTCATCTCATTTGTCAGTCTGAAATGCTCAGGAAGGGCACCCATGCCACATGCTTTATCCTAGAGGAAAGTGCATTGATCCAGGATTAGCATGATGATATCATCAGGCTGCTCTCTTTGGACAAGACTGGGGAAGTTTGAAACATTTATTTATGCACCATTCTTTGCCTGGGATTAATCTCATCCAGCCTGAGATGTGTACAGCACAACAGCCTACATCTGAGATGGATGTCTGAATGCCATTTATAACTGAAAGAGAGAAACGTACACCTAACTTACATTTTAACTTTCAACATCAGATGAAACTTTTTTCACCATTATTTCCTCATTTTAAATGACAAAAAGAAGCTGTTTCTTCAGCTGATATATACTGGTTTATCACGAGTTACTCCTATAATGCTGTACTGATTCCGATATTCTTACATATGTGAAATTCTTCTGAGTTTCAGTACAAAAAGGACTAATAAAAAGAATTTTTTTAGGATTATTTCAGCATAAGATTTTTAAGATCATTCACAGCTCTATTGTCAAGATGAGATTAGGAAGTCGCTTTGTCCTGGGACCAAAAAGACAAACACATGACTTTGAGAAAAACATTAAAAAATGTCACTGTAACATTACCATATTTTTAGGTGGCCTGTTGGAGTCACACCTCCATGTTAAATATACATAACCCAAGAAATCCATTAGTCCTCCCTGCACAAGGGAGTTTTGAATCCAAAATCCATCCTCTGCTGCCCCTTATTCCATTGGAGCAGCATCGTTACCTATCACCAGCGTGAGAAGTGATACAATTTTTATTTCGCTACAACGTGGGGTCTTGCGAGCAGCTTTTATTGTGGGGACTGGGTTCAGAAGGTAGTAATTGTTGTATGCATGGCATGCCAACCTGATCAATAGGCTGCTGAAGCATGTGTGGCCGCTCTGCCCGGCCCCACCATTTGCAACCTAATTAGCAGCTGCTCAGAGATGGGAAACAGGTGCAGATCCGGGCCCAGGCCAGGGAAGTCTGCCTATAATTAACAAGGAAAAAAGGGTCAGATATTGGGAAGAATATCAAATCTTGGTCCATTGGGGCTATCATGCTGGCCTCAAAGGCATAGTCACCTGAGATCTTAGGCATGCTAATGTAAATTATGCAAGCTTTCAAACAACATGGCTGCATAATCAGTTGGCAGGGAAGAAGTGACTGGCTGGTTTTGTGTAGTTTAGTCTGAGCGGTTAAAAAAAAAAAAAAAGGAAGGATTTCAATGTTCTCACTGTGTTGCTTTTTTGTTTTGCAAATAACAGTGGTTTGCTGTTGAATAAACAGAGGAGAGAATGCCTGACTTCTCTACTGGTAGTAGTCAAAGGCAGGCATATTATTTAGCTCTGAGATTTTATTTAATCATCAAACTGAGCGAGCACTTATATATGCAGAAAAATTGATTCTGAATTAACCAGAATAACCCTGGTTAGCACTTGTATGGGCACCTCGTAAGCTGGAAATTGAAGCCTTCCTAATATCATCGCTATTTTCTAGCTATATTTGTATAACTTATGCAGAACCAAATGACATCTTTTGGATATTAAAAAGAAAATGTTTGATGACTGGTTGATTCTGGCTGTAGTGATGGTACCCAGGGCTTCAACTGGGGTTCCAGATCTCATTGGGCTAAACAGAATATTTACATGAGAGAAAAAGGAAGGCTTTTTACATCAGAGGAAAAAGATAAGAAACTACCCCAAGGTAGTTAAATTGTATTGATGACTTGACAGAACTTTCTGGATGCCAACAGGTACTTCAAAGGAAGGATTGTTTACCCGTGAGGTAAGGCATAATCCTTCAGGTTGCCCTTTGAAGTTTACCTGATTAACTTCAGTTCTGTAGCAGAACAGAGGCCAATCACATGTATTTGTACTAACGAGCCCATTACAATACGTATCTAATTGAGATGTTATTAACAGGTCATTATATACAGACACACACACATACACAAACTTGGGACCACCTTTAAAACAGTGGGGTGTGGCGAAATCAAACTAAAAAGAAAAAGGAGAAGGAAGGCAGAGGACTTCTTAGTCTCTTCCACTGTAAAACTTCTATACATGCCATCTTTAGATGTGTACTTTTACCAAAAGAGCAGCCAGAGACTAATGTTTGTACCTGTTTTTCACTAATCTTTGCAGAACACATCTTCTCCTGCCTCCTAAAATCTTATTTCCTTACCTAAACATATATTTATTTTATATCATTTCTCAAAAGCACCATGAGAACTGAATCAAAATGTCTAGTAAAGAGGGAGGACCCTTTTTTGACAAAATCCTTTTTATTTGGGGAAATAATACTCCACTGAAAGTAGTATTTTGTAACTGGAAAGGCTGTCAAATCATTCTAGCTATTTGGATTTTTTTGGTTACACCTATTTTGTAATTCAAAGTTCCAGTTTCCAAACATTTGCCAGATTCTGACTTCTTGCTCTGCTTTAACATGGGAAATATTTCTAAGAATTATCATTATTCAGCACTATGTATCACTATTAGGCAGATTGTAACAATAGAAATAATGAAAATAGTATAAGTTTTTGAAAAGGAAGAATGCTCCTGTGCTTACAAGGCTGACTAGACTTGAATGTTTCTCAAAGCAAACATGTTTCCGGGATCTCCAGGTCACTGTGGGAAATGACCTCCTTGGGAAGTGTAGATGACTAGCTGACCTTCCTGTGCGATAGGTAGCCAGCGAGAGGAACCACAAAAGCAGCTAGAAGTCAAAAAGCCTCTGAGGGTAAGCAACATATCCACGTCCACACAATAAATGTTCCTGCAGAGACTGGAAATCTGCCCATGCCATGTAAGGAAAGCTGGAGCAAAAGCCCTGGGGGGACCTGGGAGTTTATTACTCTGAATTTTTATGTATGTGATTAGCTGTAAAAGTAGTGACTCTGTAAAAAGTGGTTTATCCCAGAGATTTGGAGCACGTATGGCCATGCAGAGCTGCTTTGCCAAAGGGTTACGACTGGACATTGGGGTGCACATCCTGCCCTTCTGGTTTCTGGGTCAAAAACTTCAGTGGAATTGACATATTTTTTCAAAATTTTTTAGTTCTGGCGACTCTGGTAGAAAATTATTTTACTTGGAAATTGTTAACTGACTGTACTCAATCTAGACAAACGAAACAGTGAAAGGGCGGGGGAAAAGGAATATTATTAGATTTGATGGGGAATTGAGCCACAGTGGATTTAGAACACTTACCCAAGATCATGCGAGAAATTGAGGCTGAGCTGGAAATGTATGACAGGGCTCTATCCAGTATATTTTTCCCTCCCACTAAAGGCAAAATATATGTAGCTCTAGCTTAAAAGCAAAAAAAGTAACAAACAAAACATTATTAGTCTTTGACTCAATCATATTGTGGTCATAGAAGAGGCAAGCTTTCTACATCCTTTAAGAAGCTAAAATCCAGATATTAGAGTTTAGAAAAAACCAGCAGATATTTCAACATTTTATTTGAAATCTAGGAATAAATTTGCAGAACTGCCTCATTTTTGCATGCTGGTCTTATAATTCCACACATAGGTCCAGAAAACAGCTCAGAACAACTGACCAGATTATTAGCCATCATGTGCCCAATCTTGTCTGCGGTACTACAGAGTATTGAAGGTTCGTGATGCTGCTTAAGAAGCCTGGATTCATCCATATTTATTTTTTCTTAAAATAAAACTTCTTTTCTTTATTTCTCTCTTTTTCTTGCCCTCATAGCAGCAATGGCAGGAGCAATGTCATACTTCTCAGTGGCCCAGACTGCAGCATAATATACAATGTCTGACAAAGCCCCACAAAGTAGAATACAAATAACTCAATATCATGCTGGAAAAGGAAAGCAATGTGAAATTTCTTCAATATCAATAACCTCAGCTTCTTGAGTCTTCTGAGGGAAATAATTTCAGGAAAAGAGAAAGAACTTTATATCTGGAGATAATTTGGAGCTGGGAAGTATGACTGTCATTTGAATTTGACAGCCTGAATTCCCAAGACAGGGTTTTTTGATTATTCTTGTTCAAAAATTTCAGTGCTGATTCTAGAATGACATTCGTTATTCCTAACATATAAAGTAAAGGAAATATTTTTATATATTCCTCATATGTGAAGTTACATATACACACATGCACACCTTTTGAAAGCCCAACTGACTTGAAGTGATTAATTAATCATTACAGTACCCTTGGGACAGGAATATTATCTCCGATTTAGAAGCAGCGAAATGGATGAAAACAGTTCAAGTGATTTATTCAAAGAGTAAGAAGCCAGCAGAGTAAAGGAACTAATTATGACTCATTTCTAACTCCTTGTGTGATCTACATATTCCTGTAGGTTATTGAACACAACATTGGAACCCTGCACGCAAACACACCTGAACTTTGCGATAATTGACATTGAATTGACCTCCAACTCTATAAGGGCTGATATAAAAAATCCTGGCTGTGCTATCACATTTTATAACACCAACTCAACTAGAGAATAAAAACCTTCATCATTTACCATTGGGTTATAATTATAACTATACATTTCAGTGTCCCAGTGGGTACGTAACACATACATAATTATTTGTTTGTCTAATGAAAGACATCACCACCACTTGCTAGCCTTATTTAATTTCTATCCTTAGAGCATCATAGCTAAACTAACCATACTCTTGTAATGTAAGGCAGAAAATATAATCAGAGTCATCGGAGTTATGATGATCAAAGGAGATACAGGAAATCTTGACATTTTTAATGTGATTAAACTGAAGGTACCCTTATAAATTAAAGCTCTATTGCTATAGAATATAGCTCATGGTTCTTAGGAACAGATATTTTCAGTGGAGTGTCTGGCTCATGGAAGAGCTACTTGTTTCTCTGAAAGTGTATCCTTACAGGTTTTTTTTTCTTTCCCTGCTACTGTCATTAGCCCTGTCTAGTCACCATTACAAGCACCAGACAAGGCAATCCAATGCCGAGGCACTAAATTATTGCCAACCCATTTGTACCATCTGCTGCACAAGTGTCTGTTGATGGAAGGGGTGGTGGGGCACCTGGTGACCATGACATCAGAACAACATTTGTAGGGGAGGCAGGGAACAGCAAAAGGACTGTGTAAACAAAGCATTGGAGCCGCCAAGAAACTGAGATTAGCAGATCCTCCAAAGCAAGAAAAACTGATGCTCTTCTGCTTGCCTATTTTGAGAATCCCAACCGCATACATTGCGATGGCTTTCTCAGAAGTGGGAGCGAAGTTGAATTTTGCTGCTTATAGATTACAGAAGTGAGGCAGAAGCATTGCTGCTACAGGAAATCACAGAGAAAAAGAGGGGAAAAGATAAAGAAATAAGGAAGGGAGCTGTGGGGAGTCAGGCTTGCTCAGCATCTGGCTGGAGGAATGGGGAAGGAAGGGAGAATTGACTGCTGCTGCTGCGAGGGGTGTCCACTCCCTCCATCAGAGGCAGGTTCTGTTTCTAGGGCTTGGTGTAGAAATAGCTGGCAATGCAATTAAGGATGTTTTTCCATCATCTGTATGTAGCCTGTTTTTCTCTTTTGCTTATATAAAGTAATGTGACACCACCTATAGACTTTTTTTTCATAAAACACTAATGGAATAAAGCACAAAATGCTCACCCTAAAATCGGTCTGATTTTACCCTTACCGAATAGCCTCTCCTTGTAATTTGCCTGTGCATTAGACCATGCTAAGCCTTTAAACTTAAACATCCTCCCATCTCTAGAAAAGCCAGGATTTTTTATTTACCAGGTATTGTAACTGAGTTAATCTGTATTCACAAGTATCTGCAACCATTCTTGGTGTAACTGTTAGTTACCTGCTCAATTTTTTTCTCCAGAAAACTTCAGATCTCTCATATCATGTTCTTCCAGCATTCATGGCTGACATCACTGAATGTAACTGATTTTTTGATGACTTTTAAACATTTTTTAAAATAATTTGGTATAAAGTCCATATGGGGTGCACCTTCTTTTTCTGTTTCTCTTTCTCTAGTGCACCCTTTCTAGCTTAGTCTCTCTCTGAAGTGACACGGATTTGTAGCACAAACTTTATGTTGATTTGATTTGGTGAGATTCATTGCTGCAGGCAATGTTATGCAATAGCTGAAAATCTTACAAATTTCAGATGGTGAACATTGTTTCATTGCCTTTAAGGCCTTTTTGTGGGGTTTTTTGCATCCATGAATTCCAAGGTGGAAGTTTTACGTTCTTTAATTGGCTTCCTAAAAAGTCTTATTTTTCTTCTCCTTCTTGTTCCTTTACAAGTAACATTCTGAACACACATAAAATGTGGACGTATTACTTATTAAAAGTGTGATTGTCTTTGTTATTTTCAGGTCTGCTCCGCATGTTCAGTTTTAATAATAATTTGCATTTATATGTCTAAGATACTGCACAAGAATTGACTAGCACAAATACTCACACTTTTTGTTAGAAATCAAAAAGCCTATTGTGAAATGAAGTGTCTTACAAGGTATTCCCCCCTCCTGTGGGAAAGAGAGTTTCTCAGGACCACTAGTCCAGATAGTTGGAGAATTCAAAGTTTGCAGTTTCCATAAGACAGGGTATCAGGTTTCTTTTGCCCATCGTGGTATTACAAAAGCCTCTGCAAATGTTTTCTCCATTATGGTGTTTTAATCTTTTAAAAGAGTTCTGTGAAGCTATATACTTCTTGGACCAGCTTCAGAAGTCTTTCAGGAACAGCTGCAGCTCTTGCCTCCAATTTAATTGAATCTTTCTCATCTTTTCAATCTCTCCCCGTTATTACATTTTTTGTATCTCTAAGGATCTCTTTTACTTCCCTCTAGACCTACTTGCTATCCTTGTTGACATACATTGTCCAGCTGAAACCTGAGAGTACAGTGAAATGATTTGACTAGTGTCAGAAATCTTCTTATACCTCCTGGCTTGACAGTTAACTCTTTGAAACAGAATGACAGATACAAGTTACTATTCTTCTGGTACATAGGTATTTTTTTGCAGAAGTGCTGACTACTCAAACACCTCCCATTCTGTGCCAGCACGATTAATTTTTACCGCATAACTGTAGAACTTTGCGCTTGTGCTTATTGAATGAAATCTGTGACAATAATTTCGACTTCCAATCCTTTCCTCTGGCACACTTGCAGCCCTCTCAACTGGAGTCACTTGCAAAAATTAATAACTCTACTCTCCATTTTGTAATTGAAGTCCCTAATAACAACGTTAAACCATACCTGATTTACTTCATGTCCCTATCCTATCATGTTCAAGATCTTATGCTAGTGGAGCTAGTCCTTGTCCATCAGGTATCTGTGCTGCTCCACATCTCACAGTACAGCCTGTCTCATGTCGGATTATATTGATGGGAAACTCAAATGAGAACGTAGCAGTGAGTCATGCTCTTTCATGTAGGTTAAAAAGGATGTGCATGATCTGAAGGAGCCCTTTGGTCTCTACTATTTCTTCTAGTCTTCTCTACTATGTGTACACAACTGGCACTTACCATTACTTGGACCAGGGATCTGAGTACACTTCTGGGATATAACCTAAAAGATTTTACACTAGGGGAGTATTGCAAAATGATCCTCTATTACATTTTGCCCTGAGCTGACCTTAGCACATTTCAATGGTAAGATTATGAAACTGGAGAGAAATTATATCAACTGAGTATTTCCCAGAGGAAAATTGACTTTCTCTGCTTGAATTTTCTTCTGCTCACTTATTATAAGAATCCAGAATCTGCAAAAGTAAAAGCTCACAAACCATTATTGAACGAATTTGTCTTTAGAGATGGAACCATGCAACAATAAAAAAAGGACAAATGTTCATGTCAGAATTGAAAATCTGTTATGAATCAGTGATAATTAAGTCAACGGACTGATAAGGATTGGGATTGAAATTTCAGTGTGGTTGAGAGTTTTAACTCATTCTTTACCTTTGTCAGGTTGGGTTTAGAGTTTTAGGGTTATGGGAGTGGAATGGATAGTTCTTTGTTCCAAGTGCATTTGCAACGCCTTGCAAAAACTGTTATTTTTTTTTTCTTTAATGAGGGAACAAAAATTTATTTGCAGATCTTGGAAGAGGAATCAGATTTTGAAAGCCTATTTTTCTGTGCTATTTGACTGCATTGCTATGGCTTCAGAATTTCCCAAGCTTTTGTTTCTGTGTTCTACAATGAGTTACTTTTTTATTTTCTCAAATTCTTCTGTTGAAAAGTTCATACAAAACAAACAGAAGTTTTAGTTGATCTCATAATAAAGTTTTTTTCTCATAATCAGAAGACACAATTTTACAATGTTTCCAAATACATCCAGACCTAGGCCTGAGGTAGAAGAAAATACCTGAATAACAGTGATAGAACATTTTCAGACACTGATTTACTGCCTTGGGAGAGAGTCCGTAATGTTCCATAGCAGAAAAAAATTGACAGCCTTATTTTATGAAGCAAAACAAGTATGCCATTTTCTGTGATAATGAAGAGAGCTATTAAGCCTTTTCCTATATCTTTTGGACAAGGCATAAAATTAAGGTTCTGACCATATCTGCCATTACACATTCAATAGCACTTTTTATCTAGCTGCATACCTTTCTACCTGCCTCCCTACTGCTGTGGGTTTCAGCCCTTCAGTGCTGGAGTTCAGCTATCCCAGCATCTGCACTCCATTGAAATATGTGCAACTCTAATTTGCCTACACAATGACCTACTTTAGTTTCTTCTGGAAAAACTAGTTCTCAAGCTGAGCCATGGTGTGTTTGAGCTCTATTTGTCAAACCAAGTATTTTTTCCATCCAAGAGGGAGCTGCAAATATAATCCAAGATTTACATACACTGCGCAGGAAGGTTAGCCTTCCACTTTTATGGTAAAGTACCAATTAGCCACTGACTAGGAAAAGAATATGAGCTTCAAATAATTTTCTGCAAAATTAAAAAACTTTATACTAGTGCTTGAAAATGTCTGAGAGGTAATTCAAATAATGGTTTATCCCCAGGTCATTCCTATAATGTCTAAGAGGGACAAAAGTAATTCATCTGAACATGAAATTCATAAAATAATAACTGTCTTTATATCTGTGACAAACCTTTGTTGATTTCAGAGCATCTGGGTAACTTTGTCATATAGGCAGCCGCTCATGTAATCTGGAATATTGTCTTATTTTCATAATAGCAAAGTTTGCCTTAGGGTTTACTGTTAATTAATCATGTCCAAATATTAACTGACATCCATTCTTGGGTGTGAGCAAAACTCCCCCCCAGGGCACCTCCTCTGTGGAAAATTCAGCATTTCCATTTAGAAAGTGAAAAGGATGAAATGCTCTAAGAATTAGGGCAGTTGTATACAAGGGAAAAACCAGCTCACATTAGCTGGGGGAGGACAGGGAAAGATCAGTTGGCTCCTGGGAGCCAGCTGAGGAAGATGTCATCAGTTTTGGCAGAGTTTGAGTGAAAGAAGGGAGAAAGGAAGAACAAGTAAGGAACTGCCATCTTCCCCTGGGATCACACTGGTGTAAATCCAAACGGACTCTAATGTGACTAGAAGACGCGATCTTTGATCAGTAGTACATTAGTTTTACATTCCTGGTGATCTGTGTAGCCTTAATGGAGTTATTACAGATTTACAGCAGAGCAAATGAGGATAGACCTAAACCTAGTGAGAAAATTCCTTTTGTTAGGAGAATAATTTAGATGAGCATGTCCATATAGGATCTTAACATAGAAAACCAAGACTCACCGAACTTTCTGTGAAACTGTAAAATGGCGTGAAAAGGAACAATGAATGTTTGAACTATTTTTCTTTCATTTCTAGAAGAACTGAAATATTTAAAATGACAATCCTGTGGAATGAGATTATTATAATGAACATGCACAAAGAACGCACATTGAGACAGCTACATAGAGGTAACTTGAAGTCTGTGTACAGAGAGATTTCACTCCCACTCTTTCTTCATCCTATTGTACATATGCATTGAAAAAAATCACCTTAAAGTGCTCATTTCTTTCCATCAAGTATTAGAGAGTGGTACTCCCCAACACCATTAAAAAGTCTTCTATGTAGATACCTATTCTTCTATGTTGATACCTATTTCAGAATCCTGTTCTCAGGGGACTATCTCTGCTCCCCCTGGCCATAAGTATTTACCTGCCTACATGCTAAAATGTCTCAACAGTGTGGACTAACACACTTTTTTAAAGGTCTTATAATCACCAGATTGGAGTGGTTTGTTACAACAAGACATGCTCCTCATGCAACAGGCAATCGTCTATCCAATTTCAAATCCTAACTACTGACTAAATAAAGGCCTTCTGAAGAATGCTTTAATTCTAAAAAAAATAAGGTCATTCATTTTCCCTGTTTATAAAAAGTTCAGTAATGAAATGGTTTGGAAGCTGTGGTAGTAATTAGCTAAATTAGCTTTATATGTACAGGTGGGTTTTTTTTTGTGTCAAAAGAGGTGCGTGATTTAAAGAAATTAAGCTGGGCTGATCAATGCATTTCCAAGTTTAGTTCAATACTAATGTTACAGCAGAAGTTGTACTTTCAAGCAACATCTATTACGTTATCCTCTTACAGTCTTTGCACTGAGTTCCCTGTGTCTGAAATGACTGTATTACTAATCTAAAAATGTCTGATAAAGAAGACGACTATCAAAGAGATTAAGGTCCCTACTGCAGCAGTATACATATATAAAGACATAGCCAGAGAGAGTCAGTGCTCCAAGGAGGTCGCAGATGGGCTTTCAGAACAAATCTGAATTTTTCAGAGATTTCTGGTCGCTAAACGTACAGGTAGGCAACGAGTTAAAAATGATATGGCTCATTGAAAGCGGTAGTAAAAAGTAGAATCCATTCACTCACATGGTGTAAGATGCTCTGGATAAACATATGTTACTCTATGTTTCCTGCTTGAAAACTTTGCTGTTCAAGCCCATTTTACTTTGAGGCACAGATGGGTAGCAACTTGCTTACATTTCCATACTTGGCCATTGAATGAGCCAGGAATAGAATGAACATTGCCATTTCCAGCTCTCACTTGAAATTTCCCCTTTTTATATTTCCCAATGGTAATTACAGTAAGTTTGGGAGACTCTTTTTTCTCAAAGGTATATTGACAGTGGTTTGAGATTGCCTTTTTTTTCTTTGCTGACTGCGATGTTCTTGTTCAAATCATCCACTACTATCAGATCACATCTGGTATACTGTGTCCAGTTCTGGACCCTGCAATGTAGGAAAGATGTGGATAAAGTACCCTGACTTCAATGGAGGGCCACCAAGATGATCATCACTGGAGCACTTTCCCCGTAAGGAGAGGCTGGGGGAATGGGCTTGTTTAGCTGGGAGAAGAGATGGCTTCAGGTAGTTGGGGGAATGGGGAGAGCTAACAACAGCCCTTCAGTAAGTATGGGGAGGGTATCAAGGAGACAGAGCCACGCTCCTCATAGTGGTGCATGACAGGAGGATGAGAGGCAAAGGGTATAAGCTCAAACAGAGATGTTCAGACAAGGTGTAAGGAGAAACTTCCGCCATGAGGACGGTCAAACAATGGAAGGGGTTGCTCAAAGTGGTTGCGCAGTCCCCCTCCTCAGAGGTTTTGAACAACCACCCTGATCAAGTCCTGAGCTACAGCTGTTCCTCCTTTGAGGGGGAGGTTTGACTAGAGACTTCCTGAGGCCCCTTCCAACCTGCAATAGTCTATGATCCTATACAACAGTGCATTTATTATGATTCTGCAACCTCATTATGGATATATTTTTTATTCTGCTGGGTTGATTGTACACACATTTTTTTCTTCTTTCTCAAAGAATTCCTTGCCTTGCATTTATGCAAAGCTTCTTTTATCTCACATTAAAAATTGCTGATGTTTCTGATGTTTTCTTGTATTATATTGATAAGTTCTCCCATGACCCATGGCTAAGAAGTCATTCCTAGATGACACTTACTTTAGTCTCTCTTGCAGTCTTTGCTGAATTGCTTTCTTGCTATTGTGAAATGTATTCAACATCACAGATAAATGACAGATAAGTGAACGTTCTGGCAGATTCCAACCTCAGGAAAATAAACCACTTTAAGTCTAAATTTGTATCAAGCTATCCCTCCCTGTATGTACATATTTTGACACCTTCGTCAACACAATTTCACTGTGCTTTTATGGAGTATCTATATATTTCTTGAAAACCCTTACAGTAGATAAGCAAAATTCAGGCACTTCTCCCAGTTTATTGAGTTTTCACAGCTCCATTTATAGTTTAGTTACTTCAGAGGGTTCTGGAACAAAAGCTGGAGATGGGAACTGAGGGCTTTCAAAAAGTTGAAAGAGAAGCAAATGTACTTTTGTTTGCAGATATGAATGTAAGTACATGTGCATGCATGTTTCTCTTACACAGTCTTCTCCTTCTCTTTTACAGACCTCAGAATTTTTTATATTGTCCAGTTTTGTACTGTAAACCCAAGTTTGGCTTGAGTTACAGCAACTCAGATTGAGAGATTGTCAGTTCTACTCCTTGGAGTTTGACTGAACAAACAAGCCATCGCTTCTGTAAAATATGCTAGGGACTCAGATTATCATTGGAGTAGGCAAAAGAAGATGTCCCGAGGCATAATTGCTCAATTCATTTTACCAGGGCATACTGGAAACTGTACTGACTGGTACTGATATCCTTTCAACAGAAAACTGTGCATTTTTTGCAGCTTTCCTATGCCAACGAGGCATTCAGTGCAACATACATGCCTGAGATCGTAGGACACCAGAAGAATGCCTAGGTCACCAGAAGAATATGAAGAAATAAGGAATTTCACATAGGAATTCAGGAGGCAACGCAACTACATCTGTATTGGTAAACTAAACACCCAGTTGCAGTTTTCAGGCCCATAGGCTAAATGACCGTATATGTCCATACTATTAAATTCTTTTAGCCTTTAAAATATAATAGCAACACTCAAAATTCCTGTTGGGAATGGTCCCTGTCCTGTGTTGATTCAGAAACTGTGCTTAAATACTGCATAGCATTGCGCTAGTTTATCTGGGTAACAAATGTCTTGGGCATTTTACAGATAAGATAACTCAATAAGGTTCCAGTGCCTCTATCCAGGATCTGATGGTGTTCAAATTACCAAAACTGACAAAATTCAGGTGCCTGAGATCCGAGTAAAAACTGGGCAAAGCTGTCTTAATGGTAGGACTAATGAGGAATACACTACTGGAGAATTATTCCTCTTAAATTGTATCTGTGGTTGTAGAAGCTCATAAATTTATTTTTTTTAGTACCTTGTTTGATCACTGGGGTGTATATCAGAAAATCATGGCTGGAAGCAAATTGATATGAAATTAGACAGACTTTCACTACCACCGTAACATATTTCTGAAGATAATGAGGATTTAGGAGCCAAGTCCCTTAAGTGATTGCCATTTATGTGTCCTAATTCACTGTACATTTTGTAAATTTGAACAGAAGGAAAAAAAAAGGGATTTTTGAAAAATAAAGCTTTTTAGAAACAAGAGCAGAAAATCAGGAAAAACTGGAAGAATAAAACCTGATGATTCTTCAGATTCCATAGAAGTATATGGTTTCCTCAAACTATCTTTGAAAAGCTCTAAAAAATACGTATCATTTTTTTTCATTTAGTTTTGTTCTTTTTTACTACTGCCAGCAACTTTGTTTGCAATATAAAATATTAAATTTTGTCACAGGGGTTAAGTCAATCATTTTGCTAGTTAGCTTGTTTGGAAGGAATAGCCTCCTGTTTAGAAACTCTAGAGTTGTTCCCGAGTCAATTTGGATTGCATTTCTTGTGTGTGGGCAGAGTCCTGTCCTAATGTTACATAACAAGGATCTCCCCAGGCACGGAAAATTTCAGGAGCTTATAGAAATTTCAGTCTTGGACGGTACAAAATAAATGAAATATTGCACAGCTTTTGAGAAGGGGAAGTTTTTATCGGTCTGGTTTGTTTTACATGTCATCCTTGGCCAATGAATAGTTGCAGACTAACAGCAGCTTATGCTGTAGGAGTCGCAGCATAGGCTAGCTATAATCATGTTTATTAAATGGCACAACAGGGGAATAAGCCAGCTTCAACGTGTGTTGTCATACGTGACTATTGATTGCTACGCACGTCTAAGTAAAAACTAGAGGATAATGAAGAATCCGACCGCAGAGCCATGATAAGCAATGATCCATGGGTATGTCAATTATTTGCTAACCTGTGGTGCATTTTCTCCATTTCATGTCTCTGCTCCTTTTTCTTGTTCTTCCACAAATGTAAGTTGGAACATGTATGAAAATTTGAGTGCCTACTGATGCCAAAAACCAAACCTTTGCAGATAATGATAACTGGAGTCAGAAAACTTTGTTTGAGCATCTTTATACCGGAGAGGAGCATTACTGTTGACACTACAAGAAAGAATAGGTGGTGGGAAGAATAGAAGTGTTTCTCTGGAAAAATAACAAGCCACAATTCTTGTTAGCATAGGACCAAAAACTATTGCCTTTATTGAAACAAATAGCAAAGCAGTTGGGATAGAGTGCACCAGAATTTACTATGCCATTTTTACATAAAGATGGCAGGTAGGAAAAGTGAAGACTAAAGCAATAACCATAATAATCATATATCACAGTGAAAACTACAAGAAAGAAACAGCGAAGAACAGTGTGTAGAGGTACTGAATGAATTAATGTGGGCTTCCAAAATGCTGTATGGATTTTAGAAAGGGGTTGAGATAAGAATAATTAGCAGTAAAAGGGGAAAAGGAAAAAAAATCAAGTTATAAATCTACTTTTTCAAACCTGGGGCAGATATTTTCAAAGGTGTTGAAATTAATGTGATCTCAGTAGCTAAATCCTCTAGCTAGTTTTGAACGTTTTCACATAGATGCTTACTATTGGGCTGCTAGATCCATAATTAGGCCCTTAAATCAAAGGAAACTAGTTTTCAGAGAAGTTGACCTCTTCTTAAAGTTATTCAGAGTTCAGTGCTTTTGAAGATCAGGTCACTTTGATTTAGGTCTTGGGTACACAGCCTGGGTATTTTGACCTCCAGGGGCATCTTGAACAAGTGTCACAGGGTTACAACCTTCATGTCCACTCAATGTGGCAAAACGAAAAGAAGGTACTGCAAAGGCCTCTCTGTAGAAGAGGCAGCCTGGTACGATAGGAATATTGAGAGCCGAGTTATGGTCATACTGGCTTGATGTGAGATAGTTGCAGGAAGGACAACTGATTCCCTGCAGACTGCACGGTTCTACTCAGATATTGTTCTCCATGTTAGTCCAGGTGGGAAGGTAGTCCACAGAAGTGGAATAAGAGCCAGTCATGAGGCTGAACTTGCAGATAGGGCACTGGCCCATAATTCAAATGATTTGGTTCATTTCCTCATGCCAAGATTCCTGAGTCAAGTCTGACCTAGAATATTTCCTTTCCTTACTTCAAATCAGGGCAAGGAGCACTGCTGAAAAATGATGGGCTATTCTGCCACCCTGGGGAGGAATCCATGATGTGACCCTACCTGAGGGTTCAATTTCTTGGTTGTGCAGAAAAAAAAAAAAAAAAAAGAAACGGTCTACTCCAAATGGTTGTTGTCCTCAGAGGATTTCCTTTATCTATCTCAGTTACTGCAAGGCAGGCAAAATACTTTTTAGTTCCCATGACAGACAAGAAGCCCTTAGCCACCTCTAGTTCTAGCCTGGTCTAGTCTAGTCTCTTCCAGTCATGTTTAGAAAACAAGTCCAAGGAGATCTATAAGAAGCTCAGCTCAGCTACTGAGGTGACTAAGCATTGTAAATATATATAGGTTGTTTCTGTGCTTATTTAACTGATATAATTCAAAATCTCAAGACACACATTTTACAACTGTTGATGCTTGTGTGATTTTCAGGTAGTGACAATACACTGCTGGAACCAGAGAGAGGATTAACATCATCTTTAAGCTCCCCAAAGCCATTTTACCACAGTTTTTGTTGCTAGTACAATTGCAATGGGTTTATGCAACAATCCCATGTATGAAACCTTCTGTTTCTCTCTCCCTTTCATTCCCCTTCTTCCTTTCTTTTTTACACCCGTCTCTTTTGCCAAGAGCTGTTCTTTTTCCCCTCTCCTCTCATCATTTTCTTTTTCTTTGACTCTTACTTTTTTAGCCACCATCCTTCAGTGAGCTCACATTGCTACCAATTTTGCACTGCAAGAACTAGTCAATAGGAAGAACAACTGTCTTCCTTTGCGGCTTTGACGCTGCATCCTAAGATTAGGAGGGCTGAGCTGGAAAAGAAAGCGATTATATTACATCATTGTTCATTATCCGAACAGACTAATGCTGCCGCTCTTCCTAGCGAAGTGTGATTCTCCAGCTTAGGCAAGTATAAAATGTATGACATGGCTCAATTCCATAACGCATGAGAAAAGTGATGGAGGGAGAGCCAGGAACCTGCCTATCAGAAACCAGTGGAAAGCAGAATTCAGTTTCAGTAATTTTTGCTTTAATGACTTCACACAGAGACTGCTAAGGGCTGCAGGGAGCATTGTGACTCTCTCCTCTGACCTCTTGCATTACATGGGCCGCTGAACTGAGCAAATTGGTCTCTGCAGCAGGCCCATAACTTGGGTTGAGCTTGTATGAGATCCTAATAGCACCAGTACTGCGTCAGAGCATCAGTACTGTGTGCACTCCAGCTTCTTCTCTGACAATGCTTCGTAACAAAAGATAAAAAATAATAGAGCAAGTTTATTCCACACCTTTTGGGAAGACATCTAGGCTAGTGTTGATTTTAGCTCAAGAAAGAACACCTCTTCAGTGTTTCTCCATAATCAGTGGAGAGAAGCACATCGGCTCTTCCAGCAGGCTAGTCAGGGCACTCAGAGTTTGGCCCTTGTCATGACTCTTAACCCTAAGTGAACATTTTTCTTCCTGTTACTGACTACTGAGGGAGTTTGTGGAGACAAGCATTTCTACACTTCTAGAAAGAAGTCAGACTGTTTGAACGGCACCCTCTGTATCCTAATGATAGAGAATTCTTCTGCAAATTGATCCTTTTTTATTCTTTTTTAAGCAGCTGTTTTTTAAGGGAAGAGCTGAAACATTTTTGAGTGAGGGCATAAATTAAAATATTACTGTTGTCAATAACAATGAAATACCAGCAAGAAAAACTATTAAGAGAGTGAATACTATCCCTTGGATTTACTCATTAAACAGCAACATCCCCATGCCTGTTAACAGGGGCAAGCTAGTGGTTCCTAGTGGATAATCATTACAACAGACTTCAAATATATAAAGCGACATCGATGGATTCACATGCTTACAGCCAAGTGTTTGTGTAAGAATTTGAGGTTCGATATCATGGTTGTTGGCATTCCCTAAGGAACCCACAAGTGAATGATCTGTCCAGGCAATGGAGAACACAGAACAAGTTCATGAGCAGAAGATTATGATAGAAATACCTTTGGACAGTCTTGTGCACCCAGTTGCTAGTACAGACAATACATGACTCAAGTCTTAAGCCCCAATTGTTTAATGGCATAAAAATAAAGTCTGCATACATCATTAATTTTCAAATATAAAAAAGTCAAAGGAGTACTATTTTTCCACATTATCCATTCATCTCTTATGTTCACCTTCCTACAGAAATAGAGGTCCTGACCCATTCTGACTGTAATAAAATTGTCTGGACCCCTTATTATTAATAAGAGAGTTTAATTCTAGGATCACACTGAAATTCCAGTGCAGGTAATTGTATTTTGCATGTCTTAATGTCCCTCAGTTCCTTCAGCTGCCTTTAGTTCCTGTTCAAATTGTTGCAGCATATTGTCAAATCTGTTTAATAGCTGACACGTTGCGTGTCTGAAGTGGCTCCATTTTCTGTACGATGAGGAGATGAGTTCATAGTTTGCATTGCTAACATACCTGACAAAGGGGAGGGGCTCTGCTGAGGGTTTGCACTGAGACTTGGTTAGTTAATATTTATAAACTTTACTTGCAATGTGCTAAGAAAAGATGACAAATTATTATTGCTATTAGAACAATAGTGTCATCCACCTATTTTCATAAGCTCTTCCTCTCAATAATTAGCATCAAGTGCTCAGAGAACGAAACAAAACAAAGTAAAAGAAACCTCTTGACCAAAAGGAAAAAGTATCTGAAAGTATTAGAAGAAAACCCTTCATACCTGATTTTTCATGTGTGTGTGCCTGTTTAGCTCTATTCATTTTTTGTTTGAATTGTATAAAACTGTTGAAACAAAATAATTTATTAGCTCAGTTTTATTTGCAAGGAAGGTTCAGTTGCCCTTTATATTATTGTTATATCTCAAGACAATGTTTCTTTACTTATGAGCAGATGTTTGAAATCCTCCAGGAGATTTTTATAAGACTATGGAAATGAACTTGGCATGGGTACCAGTCTCCCAGGTGGAGCGGGTGAACACAAGCCTTCTTAGAAGTCTCAGATCAAGGCTAGTCAGAAAGAGCAACAGAGCCCAGCCACCAAAAGCCTAGTGCTTTGGTGACTGACAGGTACAGGCTCTTTCTGAAGCATAAAAAGGAATGCTAAATGATCTCACTGACAGAATAAATCTTCTATTTGTTTGGTCTGGACCAGATGTGCTACAGGCTGATGTGGAAATGTCTGCTGATGCCAATCTCAGTTTAAATCACAATTTGGCAGCAGGGTTTTTTTTTTTCCCCCTCTCTGCTCTCCCCCCACCCTCTTTTTTTTTTTTTTTTAAAGTTGCAAGCCCATTCACTCCTCCTAAGAAAGTTTCAGCCATGATCACAATTAATTGGAAAGGGCCTCACTTGCCTTCCCTAGGACTGTGAGGAGCAGTCTTTCAGGCTTTGCTGCCTACATAGCAGAGAAGCCACTGTAAAGTCAAGAGAAACTGCTCAAGGTGTCATGCACCGAGGCCTCTGCCCCATCCTAATACCATCTGTCTGCGTCTCATTATGCAGACTTGGATGCCTTTGTAAAACATGGTCCAACAGAAATGGTTGAGATAGTTTTAGATCAGGTAGGTTCACAAATCCCCATGGGTTGGTGTAGGTATCCTTGTTTTTCAGAGTATATTAAAAAAATCTGGTTTAAACATTTTAAAACAATGAAGCACTTTAAAACCTTTATTACCTTTGCACCTAATGAGAGATCCATGCCATGCCTGGTGTCTTCTGCAAGAAGAAGACAAAAATGTTTTTAATTGAAAAACTAACATTTATTTGTTTTGCCACAGAACATGCGGTCAAAATACTCCAATTTTCCCCTGTAAATGAAATTTTCCTAAAGGTACATTGGAGGGTATTAAAACTTCAGCCAAGCAAGGAAAAAAAAAGGAAAGAAAAGAAAAGGATGGAAGCATCGGTGTTACCATCAGATGTTATTATCGATTGTATGATAAACAATCATGCAAGAAACCTTGGGTTTCATTGGAAGCCTTGACAAGATTAAACAAGTTTGACATACCTGAGCAGAAAGTCTGTGGCTCAGAGAAATTACTGTTTCCTGTTAGAACTGAAAACATGGAGAAATCGACACAAATGGAGGAACTGGCTCTTCAGTTAAGGCATTGAAAGAGAAGAGCATATGGAGTCGAGATTTCCTCTTTGTAAAACCCAATAGTTTTCAGAACTTCTCTTCACACACTAATTCATAATCCAACACTTTCAGTTATTTCAGAAACCCAGATACATATTAATGCAGAAGTATTACCTATGTGATGAGTGATGGAGCTATTAAAAAAATACATTTATCACATACCTGTGACCTTCTCGCAAACCTTTACTCACGGATTTGTTTACACAGGACTCAGTCTAGAGCTTCAGCCTTCTGGTGCCTTTGTTTTTCTTTTAATTCAACCAGCCACAAAAAATTAATCTCCTTCTTCCTGAAAGGTAAAGTTCGCTCCAAAGACAAGATTCAGTCCTTCGACAAATGAAAGATTTTCTGCATCAGATATGTAACACCTTTCAAATGCCTTAGAGACACTGGAGGGCTAGGAATGGGAATTGTACCGCACCCTGTGGGATAAATTTTCTGTTTCACAGTGGGATCCAACATCTAATTCTGGAGTTATAAATAATAGACTTCTTTTTTATTATAATATGAAGATTTCAATGTTACTGTGGTCTTTAAGTTCTTTGGTAAGTAGGGTGAGAGAGCAAGCAGTGCATGACTCAGAGTACTGAATAATAAATTAGCACGGTGAGGGGAATTCCAAAGACGTGTGGGAAGACCACTTGTCCCCATTTAAATCATCTCTGAAACTGAATCTCAAAGTGGCCCTTTGTGGCCCAGAACCCAAACAGGAAAATAAGTTTCCTTAAGGCATTCTGACATCTTTGCTTCAACCCCCAAATTAAAAAGGCAGTGAGGTTCAAAGAGAAAGGGAATGTTTTCCTAGCTTAAGTTTGTTTCCTGAATCAAGGAAGAGCTGAAAGGCTGTCAGAGGTATTTTCTAGTTGCTGCCTGCATCTCATTTCAGCTTCTGATCCTCTAGGTCAAGAAAAGAACTGCATTTGGAAAGCAAGGTACGACTGAGGTTTAAAAACAGCAAAGGAATCATTACTAGTTCGGCAGACGAACACTGATCAAATCTGCTAGTAGATCTGATTATGATGGAGTCCATGCATGTGCAGCTGCAGTTAAATTCTGCATCCAAGAAAAAGGATATTTGCATTGCTTTAACTCCAAAGCAAATTTATTTCATATGACGAAGATGAGTTGGTGGTGTTAAGAATTATTATTAGAGTTCACAAACTTTGTCAACATATATATGGAGGAATTTCTAAATTGTTCTTTTTTTGTCAAGAAAAAAAGCCACTGCATTTCATGGCAGAGCAGACACGTACATCAACCTTTCAAGCATCCAAAGAGTTTGTTGCTCCATGTCAGTGTGTTACAGAAGACTGCATAACCCTGTCTTCAAATTATATTTCCATTGACAGAAAAAGGTGGGCAACATTCCCGGGTAAATAAAGATTTTCATTCTCAATGGTCAAGTTGCTTGCATTGCAGGCAAACGAAGCCAGTTCTTCGATCAAAACCTGATGCAAGAGGAACATTTTGGGACAACTAATTAAAACCAGTAAAATAGAGGCCAGTGCACCAGGGATGGAGAATACAAGGCTAGCACTGGCAGCATCCACCTTCTTTACACTGTCCGTTAGTCATGCAAAGAGAGGATTTGAAAATTCTATGGGATGTAAAGGCACCTTTATCTGGTGAACATAACGCCAACAATAAGGATCTTGACTGAGCAGCTGCAGTCAACATCTAGTTCTGAGAAGCCACTTTATGTATATATTTTAGTAGCACCCTGTAGCCTAAATAGTTTTCATTGTGCCAGGATAGAAGCAGTCATGGTCCTAACAACCATTTCAGAATAAATTTAAGGTCCCCTGGCAGTAAAGTATAAGCTGAATTTTGGAACCCCAAGTATGAGCCCGAACAACTTTCCTGGGAGTCTGAATGGGACAAGAGCCCTTCTGAGGTGGACTTCCTAATCCTGCCACTGTGAGATGAGAGTGGTGACAATTGTTTCTTGGAGTTTTTCTCTTCTGTATTGGCAGCCACCAGCTCTATGCAGAAATGTTTTCCTCAGCAGGAGCAGGAAGAACCACATTATTTCTGTGCAGAGGAGAATCGGAGAACCCTGGCTGTGCAGCTCACACTTTCTAAACTCCAGGCTTCTGTCTGTTCTGGCAAAGCAAAAAGTGTCAGTAAATCCATACCCACTCCCTTCATCTCCATTTTGTTGCCCCTAGCAGACTTCTACCCTAGGTTGTGACATGAAGATGGCTCTGGACCATCCTATTATTAGTCCCCCATTTCTATGCAAACTCTCCAGCAAAACAATGGTGACCACAGTCTATTAGTTCTTACATACTGTCAGTTGAGCTATTTCTGCGGACGCTGCAGTCCCCTAGTACTTACATACTGGTCAAACTCCGAAGCTCATATTGCTTATCTGATGATGGGACTTCATCAACCAAGGAGTGAACATCCATTAGAAATGTTTGTTAGCTCTTACTATTCTTCTCAAAACAGACCTTGGAGAAAAACTTATGGATGGCTTCCTTGTTCACATGGACCCTCAGATGCGGAATCTAAAAATCATTAATTCTTTATTCTCTCCTTTTCTCCACCTACAAGAGACACTAGGTTAGGTCATGAGGCACTGGCATGCTACTAGTAGTGATCTGTACAACTTCATACTTGATACAACAGAGGGAAACAGAGGCCAACTTGTAAAATTACCTAGACCTTACCCATAGACTTCTTCAAAGGCATCTGCACTCTGACTGCTGAAGCAGTCTATTGTTTTGTGGTTCTGTTAGATGTGTCCTTGCTCCAGGAAAACCTGACAGCAACAATAGCAAAAAATACGAGTGACTATCAAGTATATACTGTAATGCATATTTCATCAGAGCTCAGCAGCTCTTTCTCTGACTCAAAATAAATACTCTTCTTTCACTGTCACTCCCCAAATATAAACACAACACAAAGCCTTTCCAAAAAAAATCATCAAAACTGTGAGTCCACCTTCTCAGGAGTGCTGTAACTTCAGTGTACTGAAGTTACTTCAGTGGAAGTCCCAAATTATATCAACAGTTAATAGAGAAGCTGCTACTTTAAATACCTAGTTTCATTTCTCTGAATACTGAGATCCACTTTTTCTCCAATTAATGTGGTGAACACATGCTTTCTGTTCTTATTTAAGATGTCAAAGTGTCAGATTGTTTCTTTACAGCTCAAACAGGAGACACGTGTTTACAAAAAATAAAATAGACTAGTTCAGTCATAGCTGCAGTTAATAATTTCAGAAACGATACAACAAGATAGAATTACTACTGTATTATGGTGCAACATGACATAATTATGACAGGCCTTGACATGTGCTGGGCATGATTGTCTGTCATGCAACAGTGTTGCTGAATCTTCACGAAATCAGTCTTAATGCAAGCAATACAAAATGCAATTTAAACTGGACAAATTCAGGCTAAGCAAAAGACTTGATGTATTTTAATAGTGAGAGGAATTAACCTTTGCAGCAAGGATTTTGATAGATAGTCTATCTCAGGCAAATTCAGATGAAGATTTTCAATTTTTATTTTATTTTTCTAAAAGAGGAGATTTAGTTTAAGCACAGAGATATTCTATGCTGTTCAAACTAGATGAACAGCAGTAACCTTTTCTAATTGACAGAAAATCTTCTGCTAATGCTTCTACCACAAAACTGTCAAATATATTTCTTAAAGGAAGATAGTTGTTAACAGTCCTCCTTTAGAATAATTAACCATTGTTTTACAGTTTCTATCTGCATGTGATTTAAAGAAGCCTCCTTTTCAGTGAATGATGGCACAGTCATGACATCTCACCCAAGTTTAACTGTCTAATTATGAAATGTGTTGTCTTCTCTATCCATTTCTGTGGCTAGCAAATTAATTTATAAGATATAAACAGCATGGAGTCTATGGAGGACCATTTTACAAGCTATTTTTAAAACTAGATGGCCCCCCAAAAATTGGTTTTAATTAACTGACTGGCTTTGCATTGATAAGCCCTGAGACATTCCCTAATTGTATCTCATGAGCTTTCTCAAATAAAATTAATTAAAAATAACACTTTAACAAATTTTATTCAAGCTTGGCAGGAGTACTTTCAGTGCTGTGATATTACAGCATGAACAATCTTACAGGTAGAGTCTTTTTCTCCTTCATAGTTAATCTAGAAACTTTCAGGCTAAGTGCATTTTCCAATTCTATGGTATTGGAGGAAAAGTATAAGGCTTTATAGCCAAAGGGGCTATAAGTCAGAGTTATTTGAAGGATTAATATGCCAGAGGCCATCATCTTTCAATATTGCAAAATGAGTTAATGGCTTTCATTGCATAGAGTATAAAACCACAAGGGAACCCACTAAATTTTGACCTTCTGTCTGTCCTTGGGCACTCAGTGTTACCCAATATCATACCCCGGATTTGAGTTAGTCAAAGCATTTAAACTTCAGGGTTTGTCAGTTGTGTGTCATTGGCAGAGAAAAAGAGAAACCAAGGTGTGACCAAAACCTGAGGTTGCAAAGCATGAAAATCAATTGGATGTGCTTTTCCCACTTTACATTTGAAGATAAATTGCACCCTAATTGCACCCTAGCAGTGAAAGGCAACCCACTACACCCACAAAATCCAGATCTTTGCCCATCGGACCTAAATGGAAAATTCTTTCCTGAATCCAGTGTGTGCTCTGACTGTGAAAGAACACGAATTGTCTGTGCCACCTTTGAGTACTGAGCAACATCATCACTGATGCCTCTGAGGAAGACTGAGAGAAAGAAACCAGCGAACCCCAAATATATCTGGTTAATTGTGTACTCAGGAAAAAAAAACACTCCTTGAGCCCTTCAGGCAACTGAGGCATGACACAGAATTGTTTTCTTTCTTAATGAAAGCGTTTTGAACATGTTCAGGAGCATTTTATACGTTTAGCAGGAGACGAGTCCGGCTGTGAAAAGAGAAGCCTGAGAGTAGACATGAATAGGGTATGAACTGTCCTTCCCACTCTTCTCCAAGATCCTTCCAGGTCATTGCTGAGTTTCAGTTTGCAGAACACTGTGGGTAAAGACTGTGCTTACACCCACAGGGCCAAGTTTGTTTCCAGAGAGATAGGAGCTTTGCTTTTCAGAGGTTAGGAAAGAAAAAAGGAGAAACGGGCAATACATTAGTCGCAGGGCTTCTTTTCAGAAAGACCTCAATGTCAGGGTCATGAGGGCACTGATAGGTCTTAACGACCCAGACCAGCCTCACCTGGAATCCCCACCCCTTTTGCCCATGGACCTAGCAGTCCCATTTATACTAAGACCTGTAGTTCAGTCCCTGCCTGAGCTAAGGTGTAGGTATGCTGGTCTCCAGTCCTGCCTCTCACCCTGCCTCCTGGATGGACATCGGACCTATATTGTAGCCTTCTCACAGAATCACAGAATCACTAAGGTTGGAAAAGACCTATAAGATCATCAAGTCCAACCAAAAAAAAAAACAAAAAACCAAAAAAAACAACCCCCCCCCCCAAAAAAAAAAAAACAAAACACCACACCACACAACAACAACAAACCACAACACACCAAAAACCAACCCACCCAACACCATGCCCATCAAGCTACATCCCACAATGCCACATCCACACGTTCCTTGAATACCTCCAGGGAGGGTGACTCTACCACCTCCCTGGGCAGCCTGTTCCAATGTTTCACTACTCTCTCAGTAAAGAACTTTTTCCTAATATCTAGCCTGAACCTCCCCTGGCGCAACTTGAGGCCATTTCCTCTAGTCCTGTCGCTAGTCACTTGGGAGAAGAGACCAGCACCCACCTCTCTGCAACCCCCTTTCAGGGAGTTGTAGAGAGCGATGAGGTCTCCCCTCAGCCTCCTCTTCTCCAGGCTAAACAACCTCAGTTCCCTCAGCCGCTCCTCATAAGACTTGTGTTCCAGACCCCTCACCAGCTTCGTCGCCCTTCTCTCGCCCTTCTCTTCAGCTCTGTCTCTTGCCTTGTCCTATTTGGTTCCTGACTGGGCTCCCTGGAGGGGCCATGGACCTGGTTCATCCCCTCGCTGTGTCTGGGGCTGTTCACAGATCCCATTTCCAACACAGAGCACTACCTGGCATGTTCAGAATTACACCCCATCAGCGGGGACACTGTCTGTGCTGGGGTCACCCTTAACTCCTGTCTTGTCCTCCCTCATGGAACAACTGGTCCTTGCTAGTTGAGTATGAGTCCATATGAGCATGTTCTTTCAGTGACCTGCATGGGGGGCTATATCAGCTCGAGTGACGAGAGCAGGTTGAGAAAACTGAAAATACTTCAGATGTGGACTCGCAGGGGAAGAGTATCCAGCCCTGTGCTCCTCAGTACAAGGCAGGCATTGATATACTGGAGCAAGTGCAAGAGAGATCCACGAGGATTGTTAGGGGATTAGAGCACGTGATATACAAGGACACCAAGGTTTGTTCAACAATAAGAAGAGATAGTTAAGAGGATATCTTATTGTCTCCAAAGGGCATGGAGAAGATCATCTAGACTTTTTGGACATGCACAGTTGATAGGGTGAGAGGCAACAGACATGAGCTGCAATAAAAGAAATTGCAGCTAGGAGTTAGGAAATTTTTTCTACCATGCAGGTGGTCAAATATTGGAACATATTTGTTCCAATATGAGCCCAGAGAGACTGCGAAATCTTCATCCTTGGAGACAGTCAAACCTCACTGGCCAAGGACCTGAGCTACGTAATCTAATTTGGCCCTGCTCTGATGAGGGGACTGGATCACGTGAGTTGTTGCAAAGGTTGTTTCTAACCTATCTTATCCTATGGCTCTAGTAAAATCTTTTAGAAATATTTAGCTACAGAAACTGCACAAGCGAACAGCACAAAGGAACACCTGATGTCTGAAGTCACAACAGAGTGGCAATTCTCCCTGTCCTATTTCTTCTCTCTGCCTTTATTAGCAGGGGCTGGTCTCTCAAAATGGAATTATTTCTCAGGAGCTCATCTGTTCCTTCTGTGCCAAGAACAAAGGAAAAGAAATATTTAAAATGAGTGTGATGTGAACAGGATCATTGAAAACTAAGATGTTTTTCAAAGTTTCCCAGGAGGTATCACTAGATTTTTAGATCCATCTGGAATTCAGTCATTGTTACTTGCCAGCTGCTGCTGGGACCTTCCAGTTGTTTCTCCTCTTCTGGACACAACGTGTAGTGGGAGCAGTTATTGTTGCTGATATAACTCTGAAGGACAGGCACATAAGCTGGGAATACAGGCAGCTTTTTTTTTTTTTTTTTTGCGTTTTGAACTGGACCAAATTTATTTTCTACTGTCTTGGCTGCTTACAGCTGAGGTTATTGGAAGGTACAACTTCTGAAAGCCCAAACAGAATATAGCCTCTCTGCTACTGCCAACACGACAGTCTCTTCACTGCACAATCCTGACAGTTTTATTTAATCTGTTACAGGCATTACCAAGAGCTCAGTTTTGGAGGACATATATGATAGAATTTTTATTTTATTCCCTGGAAGACAACCTGTAAAGGCCTGCAAATTTCTGTCCAAAACTAGCCCATTTAATTTACAGAAGAATTAATAAGAACCTATGGACTCTAGGTATTAGTCCTCATTATAGAGCAAATTGCTTGACCCCAATGTAAACACAGCAAGAATCAAACAAAACTAGTTCTACTCACCCATTTAAACACAACAAAATATTTTGCTGCCTCTTATCGTGTCTCTGAATCCCTCATTGTCAACAGAGAAGAGCTGCATCTATAACATACCTCAGGTGCTGAACTTAAGCACTGCAGTGACTCCCCACTGGCTACGATCAATTGTATTTCTGAACAGTAGATAGTTTGACTAACACATCACACCTCAACAAAGGTGCCTTACTCTTTCTTAAGTTTCCTGGAAAGTGGTCTGAATCGCATTTCACAGATGTTTGAAGAGTTTTGTGAACACTGTTCAGCTTAGTTGCCTTAGACACCTGCAAGTAAAAGAAAAAAAGATCCAACTTAAAACAACTGCTTGGGAAACAACTGTTAAGATAAGATGCTTGTCCTTGACAGGGCTGGAAAGTTAGTGGCTATACATTTTTAGAAGAAAAATCAATGAACCCCTAAGGTGTATTTTCCTGGGTGTCTTAGGGCTAGTCCTGCTTTGCACCCCATATTGATGCCTTGGAGGTTTGGCCTTTTAGTATCACACAAATCTAAAAGAAATGTGATAATACTGAACATGACAACATGTTGCTAAAAACAAGCTGCCAAGCAGCTTAAAAAAGCTGTCAGACTACCTGTCAATAAACGTGCATTGTTTGGTGAAGTGGATCCCAGCTGCAAATTCTAGGAGATGAGAGGGCATTGAACACTCCACAAAGTTTCTCTTAGTTCCTGCACGGACAGGATCTTAGGGCATCAAGATGCAAACAGACTGATGGCATCAAAAGAAATGTCTCAGTAACATTATTGGCCTTTCTGGTTCGTATTCAACCAGGCAGCATCTCAAAACTTCTACTCTGTCAAATAATGTGTCAAGACATTAGTAATAGGATGAAACCTTTTGCCCCCAGGTTATTGGTCTGAACCTAGACAGGTAACAAATTTTGAGATGGGGGCCTATTACATGGTTGTCATTTGGCCAAACCACTCAAAATTAAAGTATGTTCAGATCCAGGGGTTCAACCTGTGACATTCCTAAATCAAATATCGACTTCAGGGAGCTAAGGCAGGGTTTGCCAAAGATGTACATCATGGTGTGGTTAAAAACCAAGTTCATATTCCCAAGGTGGTTTGCATATTGCTAGCGGTACCATTGCATCAAAGCAGTGTTGTTCAGGTTAACCACCCAAATATTTAATTCTGGGTAGATTTTTCAGACTGCTTTCTCTTCTACTGCCAGAATTATAATATTATTGCTCTCCATCCTAGCAGACATTGTTAGCTCAATTAGGTCTACAGTGAATAGTTTACTGTAGCGCAGGCAAATGCAACTAATCTTTTTCTATACTCACATCAGTCACAAACCTCATACAATTCAGTGAAAAAAACCATATCCATAGAGTAGCATATTTATCAGGGTGAATAACAGAATGGAACTCGGCAGAACTGAATAACCTTACAAAGGAAATCCTACAAATACCAATCATCTCCCAGTCAGGCAACAGTACAGAAAGCTGGAGGAAGTTTAAATAATATCGTTTTCATATCTTAAATAGGAACAAAGATAGACTGGCCATAAAGCATTTGAAAGTCTTAGTAGTTTCTACATATAAATAAACACGTTAAAAATATTTTCAGTGAGTTGACAGAATTTGCATCTGACTGATATCAAAAAACTTCACTTTTCCTTTCTTAACAGTACAAAGAAAAGAAACATCTAACCCAAAGCATATTGGGCCTGTAAGTTTTTGATGAGGATGTGAGAATCTTGAGATTTGTCTAAATCATTTGGAATCAAATGGAAAAACATATGTCCCTGTGTAACAGACAGAGGCATACCTCGGAGGCTACTCCAAGGGCAAGGTCTGGCTTGAGAATGGCTTGGTCTGTCCTCACTGAAAGGAACACACAAACAAGAAAACAAAACAAAAATAGCAGAAAAGAAATTACTCAAGTGATGAAAGCTATGGATAAAAAGCTGAATAAGAGAATGTGTGCAGATCATAAGTATTTTGAGATATAAAAAAATGAGTGAACTGAGCAGAAATGTTCTGCATCCTGGAGTTGCTTCTTTTACTCATCATTTTTTGTCCCTTAATCTCTCTGTTATATTTTCTTCCATTGATCTGATTTGACCATTTGGGGAGAAGCAGCTAAGGAGCTTCTATAAACAGAAGCTAAAAATAGCAAAGCTGAGACCAGAACAAAAGTTTGACAACTGAATTTAAAAAAATTACATATGTAAATAGTTCTGAGTGTTAGAAATTATAGAATCATAGAATCATGGAATGGTTTAGGTTGGGAGGGACCTTAAAGATCACCTAGTTCCAACCCCTCCGCCATGGGCAGGGACACCTCCCACTAGACCAGGTTGCTCAAAGCCCCATCCAACCTGGCCTTGAACACTTCCAGGGAGGGGGCATCCACAACTTCTCTGGGCAACCTGTTCCAGTGCCTCACCACCCTCAGGGTCAAGAATTTCATCCTAATATCTAATCTAAATCTACCTTCTTTCAGCTTAAAGCCATTACCCCTTGTCCTATCACTACATGCCCTTGTAAAAAGTCCTTCTCCATCTTTCTTGTAAGCCCCTTTTAAATACTAAAAGGCTGCTATGAGGTCTCCCTGGAGCCTTCTCTTCTCCAGGCTGAACAACCCCAACTCTCTCAGCCTGTCCTCATAGGAGAGGTGCTCCAGTCCTTTGGTCTTCTTAGTGGTCCTCCTCTGGATTCACTCCAAAAGGTCCATGTCCTTCTTATGTTGGGGCCCAGAGCTGGACACAGTACTCCAGGTGGGGTCTCATGAGAGTGGAGTGGATGGGGAGAATCACCTCCCTCGACCTGCTGGTCACCCCTCTTTTGATGCAGCCCAGGATACAGTTGGCTTTCTGGCTGCATGCACACACTGCCGGCTCATGTTGAACTTCTCGTCAACCAACATGTATTTTGAATTATTTTGGATCAGTGGCCAGGATTTTTTGGGAGGATGTGGGAGAGCTGGGAAAAAATTATGTCTGGGACCTGTTTTTAACTTACAAAGATAGAGGAGTTACAGAGTACTAGCTGGAACCAAAACTGCACCAGAAACTGTGATATCAGTTAATCAGAAGAAGTGATCGAGCAGTAGAGGCACAGCCAGATTTTCTTAATGCTTGCCTTTGCCTGCCACTGTTCTCTTCTGTATAAGTACCAACTACAGATATTGTACAAATTGCCTTGCAGTACTTGGTCAGTGGCTAACTAAATTAAAGAGCAATCATTGCTAGGACCTTTTTCTGGAGTGAAACTGGTCTACTTAGGGATGGCTGCTGCTGTTGTTGTCCCAAGCTGTTCTTGCTACCCATACTGCCCAAATGCTGAGCTTTTGTGGATTACAGCATAATATTTCAGAAGAAATCATCACATTTTGTAGGAAAACGGAACAATTAGAAGTGAATTGCTGTGTGGATCAGATCAGGCACTATGGCTGGTGCAAATAACAGGGGATCTTGATAGCTATCATGAAACAGGGCTTTTTCACCTCCCCAGTATTCCCTCTCACCTCTTGCCATGGCAGCCCTGTATGGACTGAGCGGTATAATTTTCAATAACACACTTTCCACTGGAGTTTGAGAGAGTAGGAGGGAAAGAATGAGCAGGAAAGAGGAATGAGGATTGCAGTGCATGATGTTACCCAGCTGCAACGTCATACTGAAGAGTCATCCAGACGTGGTGGGCTTTTTGTTTTCTGAATGCTCCTCTGTGAGCTGGTGACTGAACCTCTGTCTAAACACAGCACACGGCAAATGGTGAAGCGGAGAAGTAACAGCTCAGGACGAAGTCTCAGTGCTCAGATTTTTCATTTTCTATTCAAATCACTGTTTACAAGCTTCCTGGGCAACAGTTCCAGGATGCAAAATTGCATTCAATGTCCTCCCTCTCATTTGGCTTGGCAGAATAAAAGTCATGAGTGAGTCTGTCAGGCTGCACACCATGTCTTTTGCTCACTGTGACAAATAAAGAGCTAATCTGATGCTGTAGGCTCTGTCACCTCTATCAAATCTCATTTTGTCTTCAGTTTGTTGGCAGTTTCAAATGGTTGCTTTTCAAAAGGTGCTTTCCTGAATATGTGAATTTGGGGCTTTACATCTTTTTCTCATGAGATGTTGACATGCCGCTTAGAGCACGGACTAATGATTGAATCTCCTTTTCGAGTATATCATGTTTTGCACTAGTCTGGTTTGGAGAGGGCTTTTCACGTATGCACTTGTTTAAACATACTCAGTTCAATGTGAGCAGTAAAATCTAAAATGGGTTGCAGGGTGTTTTGTTGATTTTTTTTTTCTTCTTCTTTGTAACGCAAAGAATGTGAAATTAAAAGAGTCAGCTTTAACTTTAGTGCTGCAACACAGTTCCTTTTAACTTGCCTCAGTCCCATGAGCACCCTGTCACCTTAATTTCTGTTTAGAGTAAGACAGGTTTGTAGCACTCTTCTCAGTAATTCATCTCTGAAATAATGTTGACTTGGGGCCTCGTGTCTATCTTGAAGTATAATAGTGTCATTTACTGTTAAAAGCGGCATCAAGAGATCCCTTCTTTTGTCACATTTGCAGCGTCTCCATAGAACCAGATATTTTTCTAAAGGTTATGAGACTGGGCCCTGATCCTGCTAGTGATTTCTGCAAGTGAAACATTTTGAACCTGTGGTCTTTTAGACCACGGCTTTTATAGGAAAGGGGATGTTGTTGACAGCAGCCTGTGGCTTATGATACCTAATAAAACCAGTGTTTACTTGGGAAATTGGACTCTTCCCTTTGGTTTTATTTGGTTTCCCTGTCTCCGGATTGTTAGGGTTCTTCTAATTTTTAGTTTATTTTAGTTTAGTTTATTTAGTTTATTTAACACTTTTTAACCCAGGTGTTTTAATTTCTGTGTGACTGATACTTCCTTGATCAAGTTAACATAAGTGTCATTCTCCAAATCACGATGTTACCAGTCATATTTCCATTGCAAATTTGATTACAAACTGTTCTCTAAAACAGGATATTGTATAAGTCAAATGAGGACTGTCATCTTTATGAAATCTCAATTTGATAAACTATTTCAGCTTTTAACTGCAACATTTTCCAGATTTAATCTGGGCTATATCCCCCTTACTCCCCAACTAAATTCCTATGTTTTAATGTACGGGTGAATCCAAGATGACTCCCCTCATTCAGTGGCTCCTCATCATTTTCACCGAGGAAAACAACCATGGGAAATAACACTAAAAATATTGGAACTTCATTCTTTCCCATATCACACGCAGACATTCCCAGTGTTAAAACACATCTTTCTCGTTACTGATACACAGCTGACAGTTCACAGTTGAATTTGCTGCAGGAACATCGTTTTATGTCTGTGCATCTTTGTCTTAATTACCAACGTTCATAATCAAGCGTTTCGGACTTTATAAAAGCAGGCATTGCCTGTCATTTAATTTCTCTCTCAGAATTGTATAGAAACTGCATTTTTGCTGTCAAGGTTTCTGTCATACAATAAGAGCTGTTGTTTCAGGATTCCTGGTTGTTTGTTGCCTTGAACTAAAGAGGCAGCTTTTTCTTCTAGGCCTCCCACCCTGTCTTTCAAGGATTTCCTGAGATATTCAATGTCAATTTTTTGCCTGCCTTACATTCGGTGTCCTCCTCTGAAATAGTCTCTGAGAAACTCAGAAAATTGCTATAGAGGATATTATCTAGCTTGCTCTTATGGAAGTGAAAGGAGATAATGTATGCACTATAGAAGCCTCAGTGTTATTTCTAAACATAATAAAAGAATTTCCCTTTACTTTTGTGTCTGTTTTTCCCTCTGGAGGGATGAAACCTGTCTCTTCTTGCATCACACTCAGGTAGGAGGCAATATCCCTTTTACTTCTCCTCTTTCTTCTTTGCTGGGTGCTTATCACATCTTCCATCCTTCTCTAGCTTTTCTCTGGTCCTTCTGCTTATTCAGTCCTTTCCAGTTCACCCTATTCACCCTAAAATGAAACTAGATAAACAATGTGGCTACCCTTAGTTTGCAGACAACCTTGTGCTTGTTTGCCATTCCTTCCCTTCTCACCTTTTTTGGCAGTTCAGGTTGCAATAATTTGAACCACAACTGTCTCCTCCTCTACTGTAATGGAAATCTGCTCTTGAATGATCGTTGTTGGTACTGTATAATAATGAGTACGTTTGTGTGTGCATATGCACAGACATACACACCACAGGGAAATAAGTTAGACTTTGTATAACCAGATACAGCTCTGTTTATTAACAAAATTCTTGTACCTATTCAGATCTGTATTTATTGCAGATTATTTTAATTCTCATTTACGCTATGGATGCTTCATCTCACTCTGTCACTGTGAACATAAATTATTTTCAGGTATCAATTGCTACACTGCAATTGTTGAACAATAATAGAAATTGCTCAACTATGCTTCCAGCATGGAATAAAGTGAGTATAGTGTAAATGGCAAGCATGGCCATTTATTTTCCTTTATAGCCAAGCTGGCTCACTCATCCTTAGTTTAAGCGATAGTTCAAGCTGTGAAAGAGTTGTTATCACACTCATCATTTTTATTACATAGGAAATGGTCCCTTTGGTTAATTGGATTTGGAAAATTTGCTGAGCATTCAGGTGAACCTCCATGAATCCTAGTAATACCGTGATACCCCACAAATCTCAGTCAGCTGTCCATATTCTAACTAAGCCTTCAATTTTCTGGAGTTTGAGCTCAGAATTGCAAAAAGAAGACCTCCATGAAGTCCGTATGGACTTGTGTACTGTAATATATTTTACAGAGAGAATGCTGAGATGCTGTGGACTCTGTCACCAATACATGTTCCTAAAATACATAACGAGATTGATTTACTTTTCAGATTAACACACGAAAAGTCCTCTCTTTAATAGTCTGTAACTGAATGGAAGAAGAGAGCACGTGTCGATGTCTCAGCTGTACATCTAATAATCCACTTTCAGCAGCCTTATTCAAGACCTGCCACCCTCACTGTCGGACAGTGTTTCTGAATCTGTCCCTTTGAATCCCCTTTGCCATTTAGAAACAAAAAAAAAAAAAAAGGGGGGGGGAGGGAGAGGCGAAAAAAAAAAGAAAAGAAAGAACCACTCAAGAACTTGATTTTCCAGTTTGCCCTTCTAAGGTTTGGTCTAAAAGCCTTCAGAAGCACTAGGATGCTTTCAATTAACTTCAGTGGGTTTTGGATGAAGACTTTAGGGAACAGTGTTTCACAAAACAGCAGACACAAGTAAGTCTTTCCCTCTCTCTCACAATAATGAAAAATAGTCCTAGCAAATTATAAAAACCTTCCATGACTTCCACAGTGATTCTCACTTCTGGAAACTGGGGAAAAGAAGCTGTAGCCTCCTAATGAGGCAAATAAAATCGAAAGAAGCATAAGTAAGTTAAATTGCTCTCTCCATTTTAACATACCTAATTATTAGTGTATGACTGAGATCTATATCCTATAAAAATGACATCCACCACAATTCAAGAGGGATAGTTTAAGCTACCTTAAATCACTCAACCTGCAATACATCTGAAATGTTAATTAAGCAAGTTTTTTATCCTCACCTCTGCTCTGCTGGCTTTAGTGAAAGCTTGTCTGCCAGGGAAAACTCTCTACAGGTACCGCCAATTCTGTTTGAAGTTGGTGATCTGGGTTTGGCTCATAACATTCACAGTAGATTTACCTGAAAGATCAATAAAAGCGTGTTCAAAGCAAGATTGGCTTCATAGAGCCTAGGATTTTATTAATTTATATAAACTTCCTAAAACTTTTGCTATAAAGAAAAAGGGAAAAGCTTGAAAATATTCACATTGTACAGCAGAGTAATGAAAATGGTATAGCAAAGTTCTGGAATTAGTTTCTCTTCTCCAAAAAAACCCCCTCAAAATAGTGCACATATCAGAATGACAGGATGCTGCAGACAGAGATGAGATTTTTCAAATATAGCTGGAGCTCTCAGACATTTCAAGTTGTGACATCTCAACAGGTCCTCATTTTCAGGGGACTGTAAGCACCTTGTCTTGGAAACATATCTCTAAAAAGTCTCATACAAAGCACCCCAAAATACCCTTCGCAACATGCCTCTCTCGAAAATTTTTATTGTGGCAAGTCCTTGCTTGAAAACTGTGTCTTCTGTCATTGATGTCACGAGACAGATCATTGAAACAGAAGAAATCTAAAGGCAATTGTCATTCCCTGCTGCTAAATGAAACAGTATCCCTCAGTGTGGCACATGCTGATTTCTTTTTTTTTTTCTTTTCATGGTGTATAGTTTAGTAGAATATAAAATCAGAATTTAAAAACCAATCAAGCAGCCAGTAAGACTTTGATCTTTAAAATGCTGGAATTATCTTTAATCAGAGGAGATTTATAAGTAGTAGTTGAATTAAAGGTGGAATTACTGTCTGGCTTTGTTCGTTTAAGTTTCTCTGCTCTTCTCACTAACAAAAAAATTTGTCTCAAATATCTCCTATATTCTTTGAGAGGGATTTGTAATAGGCAGTCTTCGACTTCAGAATTGGGTTAATCTTCCAGATCTTTAGTGGCAGCACTGTAAGTGAGCTTGGAGACCTTTATCAGCGAAAGAGCATTTGAAGCTCTGGGAATGTGTTTTCCTAAGCCCACGGTGAACTGCCTCAAAGAGTGGAAGAAAGCAGAGCAAGTCTGGATGTAGTTTTTCCATGTATGCTCCTAGGGAAAAGCAGGCTATTTTCTTTTGAAATCCTGCTTCTTTGGGTTTACTTATTTGCTCTCACACACTTAATGATTTTTATAATGGAGGAGGCATTGTTTTTTTTCATTGGAATAAATGGGAAAATACATTGAAATGCTCAAAATGGGTTATAAGTTTCATAGGAAATAATACTTCCTCTACAGGTCTGATGAGCAATATGAAACTTGTGACAGAGAGGTCCCATCCAGGAGAGGAAAAAGGGTGCGCCAGAGCCCATGGACTCATGCATCACCAGACCCTTCAGCTACAGCTGAGTACTGTGTCACCTTCTTTCTCTTGCTGCCCAGTTCAGGTTTGTCACTTCAGAAAGGAGATATTTGGTCAGAAAGAAGTTACTTCTACCAACAAAGCAAGTAACCCTTCTGTTTTGTGTGGCCACCTTCATACCCAGCCATCCCAGGCTGAGTTTTAGTTACCATAAATTCAAACTAAAAGCATGTTTGGAAATGTTTTGATGGCCTGTGTCAGATTTTGAAATAATAACATTTTCTACCCCCCCATCCAAGAAATGTAATATAGTTTAACCAAAAAAATCTCAAAATGATGGAGTGACACACGTAAATAGAGCCTCCCTGCCCCTGCTTCTCAAGCTTTTTCACAGAGATATACCAATAGACAGTGCCGCCTTCATTCCCCGCAGCCTTATCAGTTTAATACTTTTTATTGTAGTATTTGCTGACATCGTTCAGATACTGCTGGAAAACTCCCTGAGTTCAAACCTAACAGAACAAAGGTTGGAAGTCATGTTTTCCTCATTTTTATCCATACCACCATGACACAAAAGGCCAATAAGGACAAAGTGAAGTTGCCTGCATGGCTGAGTAGCTGGAGGACTGTCTTCCATGCACTTCATTGCCTTTATAGATTCTGCATCGTTTCACCTTCCTCCCATTCCATCCTGAAAGCAAAAAAAGTAAGTGGCTGTGTGGGGTGAAGCTATACTGCTTGAAGGGAGTTTTTAGGAAAAACAATTAGTCTATGGAGGGGAAGGTGTGATGCGGAGAACGGAACATTTAGAGAGGAGGTTACTTTTTCTTTTCATTTTTTTTTCTTCTTTTTTATGTTTCCAAAGAAAGTGCCAGGTGTTTGTTCACTTTCCAACCCCTGTGAACCAAGCGTCGAGCCTAATCCACTGAGCCCTTTGCTAACTGAACCCTGCTGGATTTATCCTGCCTTACTTAGCACATACTATCTGGATACTTTGACTGCTTCAGATGATTATGGCTGTAATTCTTTGTGGGGCTTTACTGCACCATACCAGGGCATAATAAGACCTTAAATACAAATTAAAAAAAAAAAAAAAAACAAGGAAAAAAGAAGAAAAGAAGAAAAGAAAAAAACCAAAACCCCCTCATCTGTGAATAAAGGCTTTTATAAGCAGCATAGCATTGCATTCTGCCTGAGTGTTCCTTCTGACAGTGTAACACTGGAAAAATAAGTATTCCCATTGCCCCTTTGCAAGGAAAGGTCTAGCTGAGGCACAGTGAACAGCAGTTTAACATTTCTTGTTTTTCATTTTATTTATGGGTAACTGGGATTGCTGCTCTTGTAGCTGCGAAGTAGGGCAAAGTAACCCACAGATGCAATTTCCACAAAGAGAGACCCAGGAAGGAGACTCTTAATAGACATCCAAAGAGAAGGGATAGCTAAAGCTCCCTTAAGAAAACACAGAGACACATTATGGCTGAGTTCTGATAAAGGTGTCAGTCAGTCAAACTCCTACTTCTGTACAAGAAAAGAAGCAAAATCACTATGTGGTTCCCATGCCCGCTCCTTGGCATGAGCAGGAATCTTTATAACTTATCTAAATACACTATTTGACTCTTAATACACCTATTCATAGTACAGCATGCTGAAAGATGGGCCTGAGAATACAAGAATGACAATATAGGAAAAGAAGGGTGAGGATGAAAGAATGACATTTTTCAGTTCACAGTTTTTTGGGGTCAGGAAAGGGGAACAGGATGGAGGGAACATTTACCAACTCCCAACCATGTGATGTGGCAGAGATCACTTGAGAGGACATGTTTTCTGCACTGAGTTTTATAGTCTAGAATAGGGGTTGGTGCTGTTGTTCATCTCAAATTCTCCTGCCATGGTGTTGGCATGTATATGATGTATATTCCTCTACATGTTGGCTTGAGAAAAGGGACAAGAAAAAATTACATATTCTATTTCTAAAATTTTGGACACAACAGGGTATTGAAGAAGATGTCTGTGAGCTGACAGATGTCTGAGAATGTGTTTCAGGGCTCTAGTGTCTACTCGGGGATCTCTGGTGACCCTATCTTCTCTCCCTTTTCTGCATATTGCTTAGCTGAGGTTCATGTTTCTACACTGACTTCCTCAGTTCCCTGTACATATAAACAGCTCTTTCTGAACTGATCCTTCCATCCAGTTCTTACTTTGCAAGCCCAATTTATCTACCAGTCCCTCCCACCAGGAGAAACAAGGAGAGAGGCTTGGGTACCCTCCTGCGATCATCCTGACTTGTCTAAATGCTCCCAGCCATGGTTTTGGTCCTTGTTAGCTAGTACCCAGGCAGGCAGTGCCTGGACACTGTTCAGGGGTTAACACGACCATTTCCAAATGGCAGGTGGGATGCAGCCACTCTGTTTTCAGGAGGAAGAGCATTTAAGCATATGGATGCAAGCTGTCTCCTCCCAGCTGGTCTCAAGGACAGGGAAGGAGCCCTGGCCTTTTTTGTTTAGTAATATACAGAAGGGGAGAATTCTAGCAGCAAACAATAACTTGGGGAGCAGATGTGGGTTCTTAACGTTTAACTCATTGTTACAGTTTCTAATTATGTGTTTACAATTACAATTATGTATACTTATAGTTGACTGTATCCCTTTCTTAAAATGAAAATAAATGACTCATTTTACATAGAAAATATTCACAGGGGCATTTTCAGATGCTTCGTTATCTGTGATTATGTTTCTGTGGCTGTGCATCACTGTCTTCTTAAATGTCTATCTTTCTCACAAACATGTCAGCCCTTAATCCATTTGTATCTTTTTTTAATCATACCTATATGTATCACAATTTATTATTGAATGAATACCTCATAGTTTTTTAACCTTTTCTAGTAAATTAATTTCTTTGCCTATTTTTCACAATTATTTCATGTGATCCTCCCACCCTTATATAAATCTTCCTGTGCAACAAAACAGTTGACAAGTAAAACTGTCATGCATAATTGATGTGTTCTCTGGTTAATAAATAAGATATCTGTCATATAGTGGGAAAGATTTCTAGTTGTTAACCAGGCTGGATGAGTGGTAACAGTATTTTTAGCTTCTGTCCAGAAGAATAGAAAAGGTAAATCTGTTATTCTTGATAAGAAATTTTTTCTTTGGAAAGTAAATGCTGGTTGAAGATATATCTGAATGATCCCTTAAAAAAAAAATTGCTATACATCAAACTTTCAGAATTGTCAGACTTGATCCACTGTTCGTTTCACAGTAGTAAAAAATGTCAGTGGAAAAAAAAATAAAAAAGAGAAAGTTTTTCTGCTATTAATGAGGCAGAGGTGACTGTAAACAATAGATGCCTTATAGCTATTCTCAAACAGGAATCAAAGCTGTAATTAAATATAAAACACTGTCAATGATAGGCTCTTTAATGTAACATATCTCAGTTGCTTTTCCTCTATCAAATATCTTCCCTTAGACAAAAGCTGAGAGTGACTGAAAACAAGAGAAGAAAGACTTGCACTGAAGACATTTCTTGTTGCTTGTGACACACCAGTCCTGGAGCTTCAGTAGCAAATATTCCTGACTAGAAGTCGGAACAGAGCTAGTTCCATAATTTTGGTGGCATCTGTCCTACTAAATGGTGCCTTGTGAAGACAGTTTGTTCATAGATGAACAAAGGCTTCAGCTGAACCCCAAGAAAAGGCAGATCCGAGCAGCCTTTGCTTCCTCCTCTGTTCAGACCTTGGGCTGTCTTCTCCCTGAGCTCAGAGTAGGCAAGGAATAAGAGAGGAAAGAACTTGGGGAAAACTGGTGAAGAGCTGAAGCTTCTTTACCTTTGTATTTTCAAGTTGTTTAATAGCACAAACGTGTGGGTGCTGGATGGATGGCAGCATTCTCTTAAAACCACAGGTCCAAAGTATGTTGCTTCATGAATACACACAAATGAGAACAAAGTAAAGGGAGTACTGGAAGTCAGAGGCGAATCTCATGCAACACCTGCCTAAGCTAAGCAAAAGATTACACAACTTCTGCACAGTCCTTGATCAGCTGTGCGATGCCTCAAGCCAGAATCCAGCCCATATATGTAAACAAAGAGGAAGCCCTGAGCAAGTGCTATGGGAAATAGGCCAGAGGATTTGGTATAAAGAACCGCAGTTGTTGCATGGTGCAGTTTAATTCTCTTCTTGCATAATTTTCTACTTGCAAATCAAAAGAAAGTACTTCAGAATCTCAGCCACTACCCTGCTATGAGGCTAATGCTATAAGATCAAGTCGAAATCTACACCATTGAGGTAAGAGTAAATAAATAAACACAGTATAACTAATCCATCAGTTTTGGGGTAGTATAGGAGTTAAACCCAAGGTATTTCTATATAATATAGAAATAATCTTTCATCTAAAATACAAGAGGAAATAGAGTCAGAAGGAAAAAACCTCTATTCTCAGTTGACCCAGAGCAACTCTACTACAGAGTATGACCCTGGAGAAGCTCCTCCACAGGAGAAGATATTCACCAACTGCTACTTTCAAGAACAGTGGAAATAATGCAGCTTGGTTTCTTATGAAGTATGAGTGATGAGTTTGGACTTTCTTGTCTCTAATAAACTGCAAGCACTGAGATTTTCCCACTGCTGAGGTATGTAGTGCCCCTTCTCCGCAGCTTCGCTAATAACCATGTGTTGAGTTTGTACTGCAGCTGTCTCTCAATGGAGTCACAAAAAAAGGGTTTTCTCCTTTACCAAGCTAGCCAGTGACATTTCTGGGAATTTGATGTCATTGAAAGAATTGTCAATCTCCCAAATTATGTTGGCAATGACAAATATTTTAAAAAGTCATTAGGGAGAAACTAGTAGACATGTGAAAGCATACACACATGCACAGTCTCAGCTAAACTGCATAAGCCACAGATCCTTATAACAACCAGGCTTGGAGTATTAGTGACTTAAGGCACAGAAACTGCTTGAGGGCAGAAAGAGCAGCACACAGATCTCCTGTTTTATTGCACCCAGAGGCAGAAACACCCCTGAGGGTCAGTGGTCTATGAAGGACCCACGCTGGAGCAGAGGAAAATGAATAAGAAGTAAAGAGATAGACTCCACTACAAGCATGACCCCAACCACCTGCGCCATCCAGACATCACCCGAAGAATTGGGACAGGCTAAGTGTAACACACATCAAAAAAAAGGGAGATATGAAACTAGGAAGAGGGGATGAGAGGTGTTGACTGAAGTTTAGCCTGAGTAAGGGGGAGAGGAGATGCTTCCCTGAGTTTTTCTTCAGTAATCAAAGGTTAGTGTTAATTGGCAGTAAGTTAAATTAGGTAAAATTCCCCATGTAGAGACTGTTTGGCCGGTGATACCTTTCTCTGCTATCCACCTCCTAAGTGGGAGTGTTGCAATTTCACAAAGCCATCCCGCTCCTGCCCCAGTTAAAAATTGCTAGGTGTTTGCTAGCTGGCAAACTAGCAACGCCTGAGTGGATACTTTTCTTTGAAACCAATGGGCAGCTTTTCATAGTTATCGCTGATGCTAAATAAAACAGGCCAGAGGGTGACCCCACATACCCAACTGCTTATCATTCCTCCTGCGTTACTGCTGGCATGTTCTCTGTCACAGTTGTGCTCTGTAGCAATAAGAAATCTTCCAGCCAGAGCCTAAGCATGGCTTGGGGATAGGACATGGCATCCCATACCTCGTGGGACACGTGGACCAAAATGCTTCAGGTTTGACTTCCATCTGTACATGGTACTCCAATACATCACAGTAGGCTTGCAACCTCAAAGATTGTTGCATGCATTTCTGTTGCACACATGAAGCATTTCTCAGTTTCATGCCAAGAAAACACCATTCTGGCTGTGAACACTTTTGACTGAAAAAAAGAAAAATTCATACAGAAGATAACTGTATGTCTTGGAGCCATAGACGCTCCACACAGAGCCCCACAGAGATTGAGAGGCAAGTGCAAATTAGTGTGAACATTGCCAACCTTGGCTTCAGGGCTGTTGCATGTGGATGGGAACAGCTTTGCTACCCCAGAAAATATTTTTTCCTCTTATTCCTTGGGGTAGTTACGTAGTCCCTCTCATCCAACATGGGAGGTACCTCACAAGCATTGACATATGTGACCTTACAGCTTTGCTCATGCTGATGATTCAGGTAAGGAGCTGGCACTTGGGGTTTTGTCTTGAACTCACGTCAAATCAGCTCTTACTACTACTTGATCATTTTGGTGGCCAGAGATTATATTAATGTCTTATTCCTTGGCGTGGTATTGTCTACAGAACTTAGCATGTCTCAGTAATCTTGATTTGACAGGATACTCATACTCAGTCCACTGACTTGTAACCTCTTAACCAATATGTAGGGTGAATGGCTATTCTAAAAATTAAGTGCTTGGGGAATTTGAGTTCTAGACAGCATAGACAGCATCTCCAAGGTTATGTTATACACAGTTTAGTGGAGAAGAGGCTGGATATTATGATATGGCAACAAGTTCCTGCCTGGCGCAGCAGGTGAGCCTCCTCTGTTACTACCCTACCTTCCCAGGTCCTCTTGCATAATAGGTACGAGACTCTGCAAGTGGAACCAAACAATGACAACGATGAGGGTTCACCTAGCTTGGAGGTGTCACCAAGGTTAAGCTGGCCTATGCCCTGTATAAAAATGGCTTCCATAAAGAAAAAAAGACAGGGCATTGTCATAGGGGACTCTCTCCTGAGTGGAACAGAAGGCCTGATATTCAGACCTGACCCACTTCTTAGGGAAGTCTGCTGTCTCCCTGGGGCCCGTGTTAAAGACTTGACAAGAAAACTTCCTACCCTGGTACAGCCCTCAGATTATTATCCATTATTGATTCTTTGGGCAGCGATGAAGTGGCAACAAGAAGTCAGAGGGCAATCAAGAGAGACTTCAGGGCCTTGGGACAACAGGTTGGGGGATCAGGAGCACAAGTGGTGTTCTCCTCTATCCTTCCATTGGCAGGGAATGATGAGGAAAGAAACAGGAAGAGCCAGCTGATCAATACCTGGCTCCGTGACTGGTGTCACCAGCAGAATTTTGGATTCTTTGATCATGGGTCACTCTATATGGCACCAGGCCTGCTGGTGACAGGTGGGGAACACCTCTTTCTGAGGGGGAGAAGGATCCTGGTGCAGGATTTAGCAGGGCTCATTGAAAGAGCTTTAAACTAGATTTGAAGTGAGAAAGGGATAAAACCAGGCTCGCTGAAGATAAGCCTGGGGGTGGCATGCCGGTGTTTGAGGGGCGGTGCTCTGGCAAGGACCTTTGGACTGCCATCTCAGCGGAGGTAGGGGATGGGGACCCATGCTGCAGCAAAGCTGTAGGGGTTGTTGATGTGCTAGAAACCAGGGAAGCGCCTGAGATCAGCCACATAGGAATTAGGGCTTCTCCTCCCAAAAAGGTGGCAACAGCCCAACTAAAGTGCATCTATACCAATGCACACAGCATGGGCAACAAACAGGAGGAGCTGTAATCCATTGTCCAGCAGGAAAACTATGATATAGTGGCCATCATGGAAACATGGTGTGACAACTCACACAACTGGAGTGATGCACTGGAAGGCTACAAACTCTTCAGAAGGGACAGGCAAGGAAGGAGAGGCAGTGGGGTAGCCCTGTATGTCAAGGAGTGTTTTGATTGTCTAGAGGGTTAACGATGGTGACGATAGGGTTGAGTGTCTGTGGGTAAGAATCAAGGGGAAGGCCAACAAGGCAGATATCATGGTGGGAGTCTGTTATAGACCACCCAGGCAGGATGAGGAGATAGACGAAATATTCTATAAGCAACTGGGAGAAGTCTCATGATCGCTAGCCCTTGTTCTCGTGGGGGAATTCAACTTACCAGATATCTGCTGGAAATACAATACAGCAGAGAGGAAACAGTCTGGGAGGTTCCTGGAGTGTGTGGAAGATAACTTCTTGACACAGATGGTGAATGAGCCAATGAGGGAAGGCGCCCTGCTGGGCCTGTTGTTTGTGAACAGAGAAGGCTTTGTGGGAGGTGTGATGGTGGGAGGCCATCACAGTGATCATGAAATGATAGAGTTTTCGATTCTCAGAGAAGTATGGAGGGGGATCAGCAGAACTGTTACCTTGGACCTCTGGAGGGCTGACTTTGGCCTGTTTAGGAGCCTGGTGGACAGAATCCCTTGGGAGGCAGTCCTGAAGGGCAAAGCAGTCCAAGAAGGCTGGACACTCTTCAGGAAGGAAGTCTTAAAGGCGCAGGAGCAGGCCAACCCCATGTGTCGGAAGATGAGCCAGCGGGGAAGAAGATCAGCCTGGCTGAGCAGAGAGCTTTGGCTGGAACTCAGGAAAAAGAATAGAGTTTGTGACCTCTGGAAGGAGGGGCAGGCAGCTCAGGAGGACTACAAGGATGTTGTGAGGTCTTGCAGGGAGGAAATTAGAAAGGCCAAAGCCCAACTAGAACTTAACCTGGCAACTGCCGCAAAAGACAACAAAAAATATTTCTATAAATACATCATCAACAAAAGGAGGGCTAAGGACTATCTTCATCCTTTGCTGGACATGGAGGTAAACATAGTGACAAAGGATGAAGAAAAGGCTGAGGTACTAAATGCCTTCTTTGCTTCAGTCTTTAATAGTAAGACCAGTTTTTCTCTGGGTACCCAGCCCCCTGAGCTGGAAGATAGGGATGGGGAGAATGAAGACCCCACAATCCAAGGGGAAATGGTTAGTGACCTGCTGCACAGTTTAGACACACACAAGTCTATGGGACAGGATGGGATCCACCCAAGGGTACTGAGGGAGCTGGCGGAAGTGCTCACCAAGCCACTTTCCATCATCTACCAGCAGTCCTGGCTAACCAGGGAGGTCCCAGTGGACTGGAGGTTAGCAAATGCGACGCCCATCTACAAGGAAGGCCGGAAGGAGGATCCGGGGAACTACAGACCTGTCAGCCTGACCTCGGTTCCTAGGAAGTTTATGGAGCAGATCATCTTGAGTGCCATCACAGGGCACGTACAGGACAACCAGGCGATCAGGCCCAGTCAGCATGGGTTTATGAAAGGCAGGTCCTGCCTGGCTAACCTGATGTCTTTCTATGACCAGGTGACCTGTTCAGTGGATGAGGGAAGGGCTGTGGATATAGTCAACCTAGACTTTAGTAAAGCCTTTGACAATGTCTCCCACAGCATTCTCCTGGAGAAACTGACTGCTCATGGCTTGGATGGGCACACCCTTTGCTGGGTAAAAATTGGCTGGACGGCCAGGCCCAAAGGGTTGTGGTGAATGGGCTTAAATCCAATTGGTGGCCAGTAACAAGTGGTGTCCCCCAGGGCTCACTACTGGGGCCGGTCTTGTTTAATATCTTTATCAATGATGTGGATGAGGGGATTGAGTGCTCCCTCAGTATGTTGGCAGATGACACCAAGTTGGGTGGGAGTGTTGATCTGCTCGAGGGTCGGAAGGCTCTGCAGAGGGATCTGGACAGGCTGGATCGATGGGCTGAGGCCAATTGTATGAGGTTCAACAAGGCCAAGTGCCGGGTCCTGCACTTGGGTCACAACAACCCCATGCAATGCTACAGGCTTGGGGACGAGTGACTGGAAAGCTGCCCCGCAGAAAAGGACCTGGGGGTGCTGGTTGACAGCCGGCTGAAGATGAGCCAGCAGTGTGCCCAGGTGGCCAAGAAGGCCAATGGCATCCTGGCCTGTATCAGAAAGAGTGTGGCCAGCAGGAACAGGGAGGTGATCGTGCCCCTGTACTCGGCGCTGGTGAGGCTGCACCTCAAATACTGTGTTCAGTTTTGGGCCCCTCACTCCAAGAAGGACATTGAGGTGCTGGAGCGTGTCCGGAGAAGGGCGACGAAGCTGGTGAGGGGTCTGGAGCACAAGTCTGATGAGGAGCGGCTGAGGGAACTGGGGTTGTTCAGTCTGGAGAAGAGGAGGCTGAGGGGAGACCTCATCGCTCTCTACAACTACCTGAAAGGGTGTTGCAAGGAGGTGGATGTTGGTCTCTTCTCCCAAGTGACGAGTGGCAGGACAAGAGGAAATGGCCTCAAGTTGCACCAGGGGAGGTTTAGGCTGGATATTAGGAAAAAAGTCTTCACTGAAAGTGTTGTCAGACACTGGAACAGGCTGCCCAGGGAGGTGGTGGAGTCACCATCTCTGGAGGTATTTAAAAGATGTGTGGATGAGGCACTTCGGGACATGGTTTAGTGGTGGACTTAGCTGTGTTTACGGTTGGACTTGATGATCTTAGAGGTCTTTTCCACCGCAAATGATTCTATGATTCTTTGATATCAATTCGATTTGTTTAGCACAGGGATCTAGAGTCATTGCAATGCTGTACAGTGTCTTACCTAACCTTTAGATGCTCTTCCACAAGGGAGCAGGTTTTATGCATCTCCTGGGCCATACCTGGCAGCTCCGAGCAAAAGTATTCGATATTCCAATGCAACTCAAAAGGCACAATTTGTCTTTGTTTAGACAACAAATATGAGCCAGGGTCTGTTATAATAATGAGAGTTTTGACCCTCAGTGCACTTTGAGACAGATAACTTTGGACCGGAGTCTCACTTTAGTTTTCTTGAACCTTAGATTAATAATCTACTGAGGCCATTTTTAAGTCTAGCAACTAATTTTAATTGTATAAGGGTAAAAAATAATATTTGGCATAGTGTTTCGTGTACTAAATTCTCTCCAGAGAGTTATGCTCTAACTTTTTTAGCTCTACATTTCTTTCTTCTTCTTCTCAAAGCTAAAGGACTGACTTGAACAACAGTCAAGACCTTCAGATTCCTTAAGGACCCTTCAATCTCCGAGCTTCACAAAAGCAAATCAACTGCTTCAGTTAACAAAAAAGCTGCTCCACAGTCAGAATCAACCTGGTAATATTTTCCCAGTGCACAATGGCACCGGTCCCCTTCTTCCTAATTAATTACCACCCCAGTAGAATTGTACCAATGTGTTTTGAAAAGTTCTCCAGAACAGTTTCTTCTGTGAAGTAGCTTAAAACATGCACATTGCACTCTGTTTTGATGGATTGATGAACCTCATTGCAGTGTATATAATAATGTGCTAAATGTTACATATGCCCTTAGTGGGTAATTTCAGGAAATTATTAAAATGTGCTTCTTTTAAAAGGTTTGGTAATGTAAGTCAAAGAGACACTTAGCAGACCCAGTGCTGATTAGTGTGGGTGACCACAGTATACGGGAGTCTTTGATATTTCTTGGCTTTTTCTTGGTTTCCCGGAGGCCCTTTGGACAAAGCAAGAAAGATGGCTGAGACACCCTTGGCCTTCTGGGAAACTCAGTGACATTTAAAGACTGCTGGGGCCTATTCTGCTAATATCTAAACTAATTAAAATCAAATCATAATTGTAGAAGCTTGTTCACCAGAATTCTAATAAGCCTCGGAGCAGTACATGCTGCATGCTGCTGTGCTAAAGGCTGTCTTAGCTATGCGAGAAGTGTTTTACTATACAGCGAATTGTTCTCGGCGATTTTTCTCGATCTTACAACCAGCTCCTTATATAAGAAATGTCACTTCAAATGTAGGATGAACACTTGCTTCAACATGTCTCTTTCCATATACACGGAACACATTTTGCTGTATCAAGTAATGGGATATTTGTCAGGGTGTGGCAGGCTTCTATATACCAACTGTGTTCTTATTAGGACTGACTGTGATACCCTGCACTGAACTTCCACCTTATACAGCCCCAAAACTATTTCTGGAATTATATTTGACACCTGAGGGGGCAGAGCAGTTGACGAATAAGAGCATTTGCCAAACAGCCATGAGTGAGGTTTCCTTTTTCTTACTTCACTCCCTGCATGGTCACGGTCAGTTCCTTCAAAAATGTAGGAATTATTTGGGAAATCAAAATTAAAGACAGCATATGATTGTATAAATACCTACTTTGAATAAAGGATGTAGTTAATTTTCTCTCAATTAAAATCTGACACCCCCAGAAATGGTACAAAGAAAGGTCCTCAAAGATGATCAGAGGTGGAGAAAACCTTCAGTTTTCCTTGGTTAGGACTCCTCAACGTGGAAAAAGTGACTGAGGGGGGATGCGATAAATAAATTGATAGCATGGAGAAGGTGAACAGAGAATGTTTATTCATTGCTATAATAAATGAAGGAAGGGACACACAAGGAGGTTATGAGGCAGCAAGTTTAAAATGAGTAATACCTTTTTCACACTGCACAGTTAAACTGAGCCGCTTACTACCACAGGCTGTTGTAAACATGTTCAAAGAGGAATGAGGTAAATTAATGGTACTTCAGTTGAAAACCTGAGTTAAAAATTACTCTACACCAATAACGGAGGCGGCAAGAATGTTGTCATAGGAAGGATCACTCATATTTTCTTTCTTATATTCCTTGGTAAACATCTCCAGTTGGACACTGCTGAAGGCTGGTCATTGAGTATTTTTCTGATCTGAGATGTTCGTGCTTACTTACTTAAGAAATCAGTGATATGTTAGGGTGTCTAAGTCCTATTCATTCCAAGAAAATAGCTAAATATATTAAATGTTTAATCAGCTATATTCTTCTAGCACAAAATTAAGCAAATTACAAAAAGAAAAAAAAACTTGGACCACACCCCAAAGTATGCAAATACTGCAGAGCAAAGATTAATGAACACTGGGGAACTCACAGTGTAAAAATTTCATCACTCATAACACACCTTGTTGAAGGCAATGAGAACTTCATTATAGTTTACTGGAAGGAGAGGAAGGTCTACAATGAAGTTCTGTTTATTAAGTCTCTGGTTCCATTAAAACTATTATCTCTGCCATCTGCATTGGTAAGGGTAAGTGTCACAATTAAAGGTAATTAACCCAGCAGGAAATCTGTTCTCAGGTAACTATTGGCATGATGGGGGTTTGGGGAGATAAAGGGCAGGAGAGGATAGGTTTCATATATTCCATCAGAGCTTTCAAACGAGTGCAGCAAAGGCCTAATTCTGCTCCCTCAGAGTCAATATACAGGCAGTGTCTTCACTCACGTTGAGACTGGAGAAGATCATGGACAATATGTTAGCGCATCTCAGTGCAATGTTGTAAATGGTAGGGTCATACGACTGAGCTGAATGAGAGCTATGTCTGATGAAGTACACGCTGCTGCTGAAGTATATGTCTGTCAACTTAGCTCTGAGTCTGGCAGGTCTTATTTTTAACATCTGTGTGTTCAGTGTCACTATGACTGTGCGGTGAAATACCTGTGTCAGATCAGTAAGACACTCTAACTGTTAAGGAAAACAGCGTGAGAATATAACAAGTATTAAAGCCTATAGGAAAGGCCTATTAATATTTAGCAAAACTAATCTGTTTCTCACTAGCCAAAACACGCACATCCAGCCCTTTTGGGAAGACAGCTTTGAAGATTCACTAAGTTGAAATGAGGTTTTCTGCACTATATGTAACCATTCATATTCTCTGTGGGCTAAATCCTATTCCATAATTTTGAAGTCAACCTTTGAGATTTGGGAGATCATTAGAGGGTTTGTGTATGTTTTCTTCATTCTGTTTTTCCAGATAGACCAAATGCAGTCACTTTATAGATGGGGCTGTGATTTAAATAATATGACTTTGCTAACATTACATTTTGAATTTATCTTTATTAAGGCTGCATTTTAATTTCATTCCATGTATCCTCATTAAGCAACTGTTTGCTCCCTCAGGCATTTTTTCAAGCTAACTTTTAATTTACCTATTGGTACTCAAAGCTGTAAAAGTTAAAGCTTATTTGAATTTTTATTTGGAAATCTGCTAGATATTTTCCCCTTTATAGAACTGCAGGCATTCCACTTTTGCTGGAGATGGTCTATTTTCCCTGTATAATCTCATAAATAATAAATTAAATAACACGTATTCATATCAATGTTTTGTATGCAAAGCCCTTCTCTCCAGAAAATTATATATTAAGTACCATAGCATTTTCTTTTACATTACTATTGCAGAAACTCTGTCTAATCAGCTGTCTGAAATCCTGTCACTGTAGCACTCAGATGTTGGATAGCCATTGAAATTAGCAGTGAGTGGGCCCAAAGGACATATATTTTCCTTGTTTCTATTGATTCTGACTTCTGAATATTCTGCACACTACTTTACAATGACAGGTGATGGAAGAAAGTTCAGTGAAAGAGAAAGTCATTGATGAGGAGCTGCTGTACAGAATGTCACATAATGTCACTTCTCTGGACATACAACAATGGCAGTATCTGCAGCACATACGAAAAATTTCTTTTTATAATATGGTACACTCAAAGAACAAGTTTCTTTTGTGCTGTATACAATGCCTACAAACTTTAGACATTGTCATTTGACTAAAAGGATGGGAAAGACAGACGCATCTCGGGGAGGTAATAAAGCATCCAGCATTGGTAGAGATTGCAAAGCAAGTTAATGTGCCCTGGGACACGGATTTGGATTTCATGCCTTCTTTTATAGTGCCCTCATCATCCACCCTTTGTCTTTGATTAGCTGCAGCGGCTGTTATGGAAACTGAGTCCTGTGGCTGTGTTGGCATCACACAAGTCAGGACATACATATGGCAATGTGCAGTAATAGTGGGTGAGCTACTGCTCTCCTGGTCTCATCCTCTCCTTCCTCCTCCTTTGCCTCCATTTCTCCCCATACAATCCACTTCAAGACACCGTATATTTACCTAGAGAAACAAAATCATTGGTCCTTGGTTTGATATAATCCTTCATTCCCAGAACTCACATAGTCTACCGTTACTGACTGCTCTCAAACTGTTATTGTTTAAAAACATTCCTCTAGCTCAGCATTTCTAGTTTCAAAAAGCTGGGTGCTACCTTCAGCAAAAAAATAAATAAAACCTCTAAAGTAGGTCAGGAATCAGAACCAAAAAGGCTGCTTAAGGCAGACTCAGATCTGTAGGTATTTGCAATTTTAACTCACTGGTTGTTCAAAACATAACTAAAGCTCATGAGCATACCGCACGAACAGCAAGCAAAAATTGTTTGCATTATAGATGTCTGCATGTGTCTTAATTACTACCTGCTTGGTGATAGGTAAATAAAAATGTGTAGAACTATAGTTAGATATAAATAGATATAAATTGCACAAACATAGCTAGAACTTCTTTTTCTTTGTGGTACTTACTGATTTAAGTTTTAATTTCATATATCCTTTCAATTATGTCTGGATTTCCTTGTAAGTTCACTGCTGCAGATGATTCTTCTGGATAAAAATAATTCTGCTAAGAGCAGTGAGATAACCTGTGCATTTGTGGACTCCTGCACGGAGACACACTGCAGGCACTTAGCAGGAGGAACAGTAGAGAAGGAAACCTTTCAGAAAAGGAAAATGCCCATGTTGATGCTATTCCAAATGGTAGCTGCCTTTTTAATTTACTGCACCGTCTTTAACAGTAGATGTTACTTCTCCATTGCTGGGTGTTTCCAAACTTGATTCCTCAATAATAAACAATAATAATAAATCAAAATAATAATAAACAAGCCAATCTCAACAGTAAAAATAGTTTAAGTACTGCTTAAGACAGGCTGAGAGAGTTGGGGTTGTTCAGCCTGGAGAAGAGAAGGCTCCAGGGAGACCTCATAGCAGCCTTTTAGTACTTAAAGGGGGCTTATAAGAAAGATGGAGAGGGACTTACACAAGGGCGTGTAGTGATAGGACAAGGGGTAATGGCTTTAAGCTGAAAGAGGGTAGATTTAAATTAGCTATTAGGATTAAATTTTTCACCCTGAGGGTGGTGAGGCACTGGAACCGGTTGCCCAGAGAAGTTGTGGATGCCCCAGCCCTGGAAGTGTTCAAGGCCAGGTTGGATGGGAGCAACCTGGTCTAGTGAACGATGCCCATGGCAGGGGGGTTGGAACTAGATGATCTTTAAGGTCCCTCCCAACCTAAACCATTCCATGATTCTATGATTCTGCTGGTTGGAAGTCACTAGTGGAAGATGCAGCAAGGTGACAATCTGCCTTTGTGCAAAAGATCTTTCCTTGGGCTAGGCAGGGATGTATTTCCTCAGAGGACATCCCAGACTCCATTTTGTAGTTTGTTAGGCATAAAAAATTTGCAGGTACAGAGAAGGGGAAAAAGTCAGTATAGCAAAATAGCACTTCAAGTGTGATCCCTTCCAACCAAGGGTTTTTCTCCTCGGTCCAGTGAGTCCTCAAGTTTTGAGCCAAGTTGAGCTCTTTCAAGGGAGAAGAAATTGTATCGCCCCTATGAACATGCTCAAAAAGGTAACCACTTTCTTAGACTGACTTCTCACCAGGCTCAGACAGGCGTGGAAAACACCAGAACGAATCTGGCTGAGACAGCAAAAACACGAGCATGAAAAACCACATGCACAGTTACAACCTCCCTTCCAGTATCACACAGGGTATGATTTCTATCAGCTATATAATGAGCGCAAGAATCACAAGTGATCCAGAAAATGCATGATTGATATACCTAATAAATGCAATCAAGCAGCAGAAACAGATTCAGACAAATGTCCCCATCTGACCTTGCAGTCACATGGTTTTAAACCTAAGGTAGCTAGCAAATTACTTCAACTGACCTGTACTCTGCAGGAAGGTAAGCATTTGCTCCCACTCCCTGTTGGGCTGGCTGTTTACATATCCAGCATAATTACTTCTATTAGAAGTAATTGACTTCTAATGGAAAATTTCTACTGACTTCTGCTGGATGTCCCTGAGACCCTGTGCAATGCTGCCAAAGTGCCGCCTGCAATACCCAGGCTGAAGACAAGACCTTATGGGCTACCAGTGGGAACCTAATGGGGGACCTCTTCAGTCATCACGTTTTGGCTTCTTGACAGATTTCAACAAATGCATGTAATTGCTGGAACTAGAGTCAGAGACTTCCACTATATTCAGGCTTGAATCTTGAGCTGGAATTAGTGGGGCTTTTAAAATTCCTTTTAAAACCACGTATATTTTTGGTTTATAAGTACACGTAATTTGTGTGTGCAATTATTATTTTTCTTTGCATAATTCTGATCCTGATTCTAAGATGCTGAGGCGAAAAATGAAAAGAAAATGTGAACTCTGATTTTAATGGTTTAAGCTTATGGATCTTGCCTCGTCAAACGCAGACCAGATGCAGAAACACTGCCGATCTCAATTTATCCCAAACCGCTACCAAATAAAAACTGGATTTTTCAGTTTTTCAAGATCCTTTAGCTATAGGTAGTTGCAAGTGTATACACCTCTTTGAATCAGCCAGTGGATATGGACAGGTTACTCGTGGGTTACAAATCACACCCTGAGCCACCTTCAACCTCATTCAGCTATATATATTTCAGCTCAGATGGGACAAGGAGGGAAATAGAAGTTGGGTCAGATGCTTTTGACTAACTTCCCTTCAGTGTCTGTTCTTGATTAAAAATCCAAGTCAGGCCATGAAAAAGTGATCCTAATTTGAGGGTAAATTTCCAAAAACACAGGGCTGCTTTTATAAACTGAAAATAATTTTCACACAAAACATTTCTTCCTTCTTTCTTTCCTTCCTTCCAGAAACACAAAATTAATTAACGCTGTCCTGATTTATACAATATGAGGGCTCAGCCCTGTTTCTTCATAATGTACATGTGGGTTTCTTACATGCAAATGATAAGGGACTTCAGTCTCTTTTGGTCACATGGTTTTAACATATTAAATATTTATTCTTATTTAATATGTTATTTTTATATATAAATATATTATATTATATTATATTATATTTATTCTTATTTAGACTCTGTTCAGAAGATTGTCCAATTGATTACTCCCCAGTATTCTTAGCACTGTACTGACTTGACTTCTGTTTTCAGAGGTCTCAGTCATTTTATCTCACCAAAAAGTTGAGGAAAGTCACCTCTTTTCAATGCTGTAAGCATTAGAAGGTCTTTGTTGAAGGAGGAAATTCTGGTGTTGCTTTGATGGCTTACATTCTACCGGTGTAACACATTGGTAAGTGAGCTAATGCTGAGGTGGGTTGTCACTGCTGGCTGTTATCAACAGCAGGTTCATCAATTCCTGAAATATGGATGTTCCTTGACAGCTACCAGGTAAGTCTCTAGATGCGCTAATTGCATAAAATGCAAGAAGGATCAGGACTATGTGATATCATCGTATGAAGTCCAAAGGAAGAGCTATAAGTTGGTTGTTAATAGGTTATATTAGGAACTCAGTAGTGAAGAACGCTGCTGCAAAAATATAGAAAAGCAATAAAACAGGTGAAAAATTACTTCTAGCATGATATTTTCAATTCTACTCTATTGGAAGAAGTCTTAACCAGGACAAGCTTGTACCATTAAACAGAAAAATCATTCAAACTCTAGCTCTGCAGTTTCTGCCATGTTGAATAAAGTCATTCTTTTAAGTGGCAAATTTGCTTGTATCCCACATGAATTTGGCAGCACTATCATTTTTCCAATCATATACAATTACCTAAATCAGAAATGTTGAATCAGAGTATAGAAGTTAGCTACAAAGCTCAAATTAACCATTTGGAACATGCTTTCTGATATTTTAACTTTCCTGCTGTAAATATTTTTGAATATCTCATATTACAGTGGAGTTGTGAGAAGTACAGTTAGTATTACCAAAAGGTCTTTTGAATTTAACTCAGTTTCACAGATTTATTTTGTGCAGAAAGAAAAAAAGTGTTTGGAAAAAACCATGATGCATTTCAAGTCATCATCTCTGAAAGGAAACTTCCAAACTTTCCACTTGGAATGGCTTTGTTTTAAACAAAAACTGCTTAACATTTTAATTTTGGTATGGTGCTTTTTTAAGGTATCAGGTAACCAAAATATCTATGATTTTGTTGGATGATAAGAATGCCTCTAATTTCCCTTCCCTCCATTTATGGCTGAAAATGTAATAAGAATAGACTTTCTTAGGAAATTTCAAGACCTTCTTGTATATAATCAGGCTAGAAACTTACTTGCAACATTGAGATGTGCCCATTGGGGGTGTTGTTGACATCAGAAAGTGTGAAGGCACATAATAATAAGCAAGAAAAGTAAGTTTCCAGGTAATTATATATTTTTTCGTGGCACTGAAAAACAAATCTGAGCTAAGTGTCACAGTCTAAGGTGAGGTTTTGCTTTACCTTGGTGTTTCATTCCACTTCAGATTGTTGCAATATCTTTGCTTCAGCCTTCCCAAAATCCGCTCTCCTATCTTGCCCTTTCCTGTTGTTAGGTTGCTTCCCACAGCAAACCCTTTAAAGGCTGATACATGCAAACCTGCAAAGTCTTGAATAATTCCAGCTTGCTTTAACCTTTTGAATCTTAATTCTGAAATAATTCTAATCTTGAAAATGATCGAGCCATATTGTGATAACATCTCTTAATGCCTGCCGTAAGCGAGGATCCAGGCAGCATAATATAAACCTACAACTACAGGTTGCTGACTCCTCTCCCCTACTGCCAAATTTGCTTTACCACACCGAGAAGAACAATGTTAGCAACAGAACCAGCAGGCTGGACAATGAAAGGAGGTTTTGTTCAAACCTCCCACTGATACTGAGTTTCACAGGTAATAAGCAGGACTGGCCTAAGGCCAAAAATAAACTTTTTATTTGGCTTTCTCAGCAAAGGAGACTCTACTCCTACAACACAGGACTTCAGCAAACTTTCCCTGAAGCTAATGAAATTTCATTCAACTCAGGACTGTTAAAAGTGTTTCTAGAAGATGGTATAACTTAGGTCCCTCATATTGTTTTTTTTTCCAAAGTCCTATGAGTAGCTAAAGAGTCATTTGGCCATATATCAGGAAATTTTTACAAAGGTCTAGGTGTATTTGATGTTCACTTTATGCACCATGAGGGAAAAAAAAAAATGAGTTCTGAATCACAGAGAATCACAGAATCACTATGGTTGGAAAAGACCTGTAAGATCATCAAGTCCAACCATCGACCCAACACCACCATGTCCCACAATGCCTCGTCCACACGTTCCTTGAACACCTCCAGGGATGGTGGTGACTCCACCACCTCCCTGGGCAGCCTCTTCCAATGCTTCACCACTCTCTCAGGAAAGACATTTTTCCTAATATCCAGCCTAAACCTCCCCTGGCGCAACTTGAGGCCATTTCCTCTTGTCCTGTCACTCGTCACTTGGGAGAAGAGACCAACACCCACCTCACCACAACCCCCTTTCAGGTAGTTGTAGAGAGCGATGAGGTCTCCCCTCAGCCTCCTCTTCTCCAGACTGAACAACCCCAGTTCCCTCAGCCGCTCCTCATAAGACTTGTGCTCCAGACCCCTCACCAGCTTCGTCGCCCTTCTCTGGACACGCTCCAGCACCTCCATGTCCTTCTTGTAGTGAGGGGCCCAAAACTTAACACAGCATTCACGGTGCGGCCTCACCAGCGCCGAGTACAGGGGCACGATCCCCTCCCTGCTCCTGCTGGCCACACTCTTTCTGATACAGGCCAGGATGCCGTTGGCCTTCTTGGCCACCTGGGCACACTGCTGGCTCATCTTCAGCCGGCTGTCAACCAACACCCCCAGGTCCTTTTCTACGGGACAGCTTTCCAGCCACTCGTCCCCAAGCCTGTAGCATTGCATGGGGTTGTTGTGACCCAAGTGCAGGACCCGGCACTTGGCCTTGTTGAACCTCATCCAATTGGCCTGGGCCCATCCATCCAGCCTGTCCAGATCCCTCTGCAGAGCCTTCCTACCCTCGAGCAGATCAACACTCCCACCCAACTTGGTGTCATCTGCCAACATACTGAGGGAGCACTCAATCCCCTCATCCACATCATTGATAAAGATATTAAACAAGACCGGCCCCAATACTGAGCCCTGGGGGACTCCGCTTGTGACCGGCCGCCAACTGGATGTCACTCCATTCACCACGACTCTCTGGGCTCGGCCATCCAGCCAGTTTTTTAGCCAGCGAAGAGTGTACCTGTCTGAGCCATGAGTCGCCAGCTTCTCCAGGAGAATGCTGTGGGAGACAGTGCCAAAGGCTTTACTAAAGTCCAGGCAGACAACATTGACAGCCTTTCCCTCCTCCACTAGGCGGGTCACCTGGTCATAGAAGGAGATCAGGTTGGTCAGGCAGGACCTGCCTTTCATGAACCCGTGCTGGCTGGGCCTGATCCCTTGGTTGTCCTGCACGTGTCCTGTGAGTGCCCTCAAGATGAACCTCTCTCTCTCTGCAGATTTTTCTGTAACCACACGAAGAAACCTGACTGTGCACATGCCGATGTACCTTCTTTAATCAAAGGATAGAACAGGAACCATCTTTAAAGAGTTCCATAACTGGACTGTACTGTGTAGCTAAAAATTATATTAAAAATTAGAGAAGTCTTAAATTAAAAATATATGCCTCCAGAGATCTGAGGGCATTTCGCATCTGAATGAACAAGTCAGCTTCGGGACGTAATTCTTTTCCCTTACTAGAAAGCTTCGTTGTCTCACAGACAGAAAAGCAAACCAAAACACAAAATTCTGGGAACTGCAAACCAAGACTGTAATTTTATTTTTCATACAGAGAATGTCATTTTCCCCTATGTTCATCTTTGGTTTTTCATCCTCAATACTATAGTTGTTCATTTGCATTCTGTGACATAAGTGAAGAAGTGCTTGTGGAATCTTCTTTTCTAACTTCACTTTTCTTTCTTAAATGTGACTCTCAATAAAAAAAAACCACAACCTGATGAACTATTCTAAACCCACTTGATCATACTGCAAAGACTAAATGGTGCACCCGTAACAATTTTTAAGTTTTATATTTTAAAGATAATTTAGTATTTCTAATCCTAGGTGTCCCAATCCCATGTGTTAGTTACAGAACTATGTAACCTTCTTCCGTATTTCCTTTTTAATTTTCTTTTAAAATTTTGCAATATAGATTTTCATACAGAGAACACTTCTCTTTTTTTCATAAACAGATGCCACTCTAGCTGTCAGATACGTGACTGAATTTCTGAAAGTCTAAGAGAAATGTTAAAAGTGACATGAACTAAAGCAAATGATTTGACTATTGTTTCACATGTTCTTCTAAAAATTTAAATGGAAAAACACCTGGAAGATATTATTCAGCAATAATAATAATAATGATCTATTTATAATTCTTTGAATTGCTAAAGTTCCTATGTAAACACTAATTAATTCAAATAATACCCACAGCTTTTAGATGTGAATACTAACCTTGCAAAAGTAAGTCGATGTGTGCGTGTGTGTGCGCATGAGGGCTACATTCCCTCCATGTATTCACATGCACAGACTATACAGTCATTTGTCAGTCTCTAATAAGAAACAGAAGTGACATCTGTCATGCATCCCAGTAAACACATTAAGCAAACACAATAGGACCCCAAAATGTTTACTCAAGTACTCTAATTAATTGCGACTTGCTGTAACAGAGTTTTCTATGAATTAAACAGAAAGATCCATGCTCTCTCCTCCCGCTGCTGTAGCTTTTTGTGCAGTGGGAAAAGATTTAAACTAAAGACTTCCCTTCTGGCCCTGCCAAGGTGCATTTTTTCCTCATAGACTTGACTTGCGGTAGAAGTTGATGTGAGAGTTTGTCATGGCTGTTTTGACAGTCTGGTCATCCTAATCCAGGGATCTGGTCCCTGTGGTTTGTCAATTATCCTACTAACCCTACAGCGAGAGGAACACTCAAGGCACTGAACTGTCATCCAATAACCAAGAAATAATGTCAGCAGCCAGTGAGTAGGGATTGTGAGAGATGGGGATGCTTTTGACAACAGAGAAGCGTGGATCATTTCAGCATTTATTTTATTTATAGGCGTTAGTAACAAATTAATTATATCCCACTGCAAGGCTTCACTAAATCTTGCCGGATCCAGACCTGCATGCACACACAGGATGATGAATGCAATAGAGTGCAGAGATTGCAGCACGGCAGATCCAGGCATGGAGGTACGATTCCCAGTTTCTTTCACCCCCCCTCCTGTGACCTTGAGCTTGCTATTTGACTTGGATATGTTTCAATATCCCCCTGGATAAACTGAGGATAAAAGCATCCACTCTTAAAAGCAGACAGAGCCTTAATCAATTAATGCCTGTAAAGGACATTAAGATCATTTAGCAAAAGGTAGAATTAAAGTGCAAATTATGCTAAGGTCCTACTGAAATGAAAGGCAAGTATGTTTAAAAGGGGATTTAGATGCAGAAGGCTCGACAGCAAAGAAAATCTAGGTGGAGAATCACAGGAGGCTTGATTCTGATCCAGTGTGTATCAGGATAACTTGGCTTAACTCCCCATTTAATACTAACAAAGCAGGTTCTGCCCTGGATTCTCACTTGATGTAAAGGTACACTGATCTATGATTGTACCAATTAAACCAACTGAGAGTCCACATTTTTGGCTCTTGAAATCGTCATAATTAGAGCTATAATTTTGTTTTTTTCATTTCTTGAGTCTGTTTTTTTTCTATTGTTTCTCAATCACAGGTTTACTCTAACCATGTTGAAGTGAGAAAATATGTCAGAAGAAATGAAGTAATAGAGACAAACTAAACCTCTGGGGTCATCCTGTTTCCAAGTAAGCCACAGCATGACCCACAAGACTGGATGATGGCATGGGTACCAATGAGAGTCTCTTACACTTTTAGTTTCTCTAGTTGAGATGTGGTATGGCACCAGCAGTAAACTGTTCAAATTTTCTACTACCCGACAGCTCTTCAGAAAAACACAAGGTGCGAGATGGATGAATTTACTCTGCAGGCTTTTGTCACCATCGAGGTAACTTCTTTTGAACTGATATACCTAGTTTGCTCATTTCCAGCAAAACCGTGTGGGAATAGGCCAGCCAACACAGTATTGGGATGAACGCTGATAAAACACGGCTGATATGAAATTTAAAAATTTAACGGATTATTTTAAGACTGCTTCTAGTAGACTGAACAATTTAGAGCTCCAGTTTGTGGTGGCTGGGAAGGTTTATTCTGGTCACCAGCACAGAAATGCAAAGGAGAAATTTATGGTGATACTTGGAAGGAAAAGTTCTTCCAGTTGTAGGTGTTGTTTCAAAGCCATGGGTGCTACGATTAGAAAAACTGAATGTAGTGGGTCATAGTAGATCATGCTATTCATCAAATAATTTTGTGCCCTACATATCCCCTACGTGACTGAAACATGCATATCCACTGCTGACATTTAGGGAAGTCTGGGAAAACAGAGATGCCTCAAAGTGTCTGTTTAAAATCACCACCTTCATTCTTAGCTATATTAGTGGGGAATTAAAATCTGGAGTCCAGGACTTTTCGTGGTCATGTCTGATATTAGACCCTAGCTATTGCAATTGCAGTCTTGTCATCAAGTCTGGAAAACAGCTGGAAACCAGCCCAGGAAAGTATTATACTTCAGCGACGTGTTGCTATGTGAATATCACTTCATTGTGCAAAATTTAAACCATCTTATTCCTGAAAACCTTGAAAGTGTTTGCCCTACACAGAAAAAAACCCAAACCTTTGGAATAGCCCAAACGTGAAACAACTGATCCAACTGAAACCAGCTGAAAGAGCTGGTTCTTGTCATTCTCCATAGCATTCAGGTAGTTTAGGGTAACTTCTTATATATAGAAATATTATCTTGCCATCAAACACTAAAAAAGTCTGTGCTGGGGATGAATATTTGCAAAGCTTAAGACAGAAGGCATACTCTGATGTGGAAACATACATTGCATAAGGAAATAACACTCAGCTCCCGAGAGCCAAAGCCATGAATGAGTCAACATATCTCCCCAAATGAAGGCCACTAAACAACAACTTTTTTCTCCATGTATGTCACCATTTTATGGTCTGAATATGATCCCTGCTGTTATTGAAATGTCGGTCAAGAGAACCTTTTTTGGCTGGTTTATATACTTGCCTTCTTGTAAACGTAGATTCCCATAGCCACTCACCAACCTGACGGGAGACGTTTTGATAATTCCCCTATGCAAACAAACTGCAGCAGAATCACCACAGATCTCACATCCAAGTGCCTGGACCACAAAGTAAACGTATTTTATACCAGTGACTTGGGGAACAGCAATACCCATGCCAGGCTTCAGGCTAGTCTCTTCATCCCCCCCTCAATGAGAAAGGACATACATTTTTCAGGCCAGTTGTTTTGTTTTTCAAAAGATGGGCATGCTGATAATACGGGCATGTCTGAAGATATGCAGACATGTTAGGACTTGTGTCTGGGAGGTGGATATTACAGTCAGACTGCTAGTGAGGTGGTTGAGGGAAGATGGTAAACGCCGCCCATCCCCTGACTCTCCCCACATCGATGAGTCTAACCCTCTAATACCTCAGAAGCTTTATTCCATAAACATTGGATCCTTTAAAACAATTTGCAAGAAAGTTAGACTATCAATGAGAAACTTTAAACCTCTAAGAATGCTACTTGACAATTTGTCACTCAACTCAGCAAAACTATAGGGGAAAAGCACAATGAATTAATGAATAGCAACAAATCCCCATGACAACATGTTACTTCATTAAAATTTTATCAGCATTCTTCCTAAGGAAAGCATGCCTTCTGTTCTACACTGAGTTTCTTCTACAGTGTTTTACAGACAATTCACAGCATTCTGGCGCTTCAAAATTAGTTCCTGTGGAGAGTGAGCTACATACAGACTCTAGATTGTGTCACACAGTGGTCTCCTGGGTGCCATGATGAAGTTTTGCCTACATTTTTTGTGTGTATCTTATGCCTTAAACATTAATCAAGCATTTCCCAGTTGCTTTCCTTGAGAATAGGTTAATTAGCTGCAAATGCATCTCTGTGTTAATTTTCAGCAAATGCATTAAACTTCATTTCATAAATATTTTCCTAGCAACCAAATAAAAGCTTTGAAAGGAAAATGTTTTCAATGCTTTTGCTGGGGCTCTATCTTATGCTTTTTTTTTTTCTTTTTCTTTTTTTTTTTTTTTTTTGTGGAGATCCATAAAACATACCCATTGGTGTTCAGTGTATTTCTCAGTTCTGGCTGCAAGTACAAAAAAAGAATAATAATAAAAATGGTTGTTAGGTATGGTAAGCTTGCCGATATAATCTTAGGATTTGATAAAAAAAATTTCCTCTGCTCAGAACCACTGAAAGTATTTTCTTGGAAATTCAAATTGTTTTAAAGAGGAAAAAAACATACAGATCAGGAGAAAAAAGCCAAAATTACTCTTAAAAATAAATAATAGCTTATATGGATATCAGCAACCTGTCCTGGCTACATTAATAACATTTCCCTCAGAGTATTACAGTCCACTTAACTTACTGCATGCATTTGGCTCTAAAAGCACCTAACGAGAATATCTGTTCCCCAAAACTTGGTAAGCCAAACAGTTTTGGGATTCAAATGCTGCAGGGAAGGAAATTAATTCCTTGTTTTTCACCTGTGACTTAAGGTGTTTGACACAGGGATTAGGGTGTTGAAGTCAGCAGCTAAAATCCTGATATTTTTTTTTTTAGTTAGGTGGGAGGAGGCAGAATTAAGTGTCCATAATTATGATGTAAAATTTCTGAGCCAGATGGAAAGTATTAAAAAAATGATGCTTCTTTAGCATTAGATAGCTATTTTCTACAAACCATAAACATTGCAAAAGGAAGAAACCAAAGCTTCCTACTTCCACCCAAATGCCTGAATTGCACATCTCTCTCTTCTCTCCTTATGGCCCCATGAATCTTGCCAGTCTTGAGCAGTGGTGCTGCAGAAAACATGTAGAGATCTATCTACAGAATATTACAATAATGAGAAAATTCTGGTTGGATGTGGAATTGTTGTCATAACCACCCCTTAGCTCAAGGAAAGCCTACAAACAAGGTCTTCTACCCTCCGCGTGACTAATCTAACCACTGGGTTGTTAGGCCAAAGATTTTTACCCTGTATTTTTTTCTAAAATTGAATTCATCGCAATCTTAGCAAAAGGCTTGATTCTGAGCAAGCTCAGCAATGTGAGTCCCTCAAGTGGCTGAGTGGAATGGATATCTTCATCTTAAACCTGATGCTTTTTTTGGAAATTAGTCTAGGTGGTCATGGTCAGTTCAGCAAAGCCAAGGCCCTACCAGGCATTTCCTGCAGCTCCACTTGATTACACAATGAAGTTTATTACATGAAATGTAAGTGCCAATAGCACCTTTCCTTAGGTTGCACCACTGAAGTAAGGTCTTAACTGCATCTAAATGACACATAAGATTACATTACACACTCCAGATAGCATAAAACTCAGGTAATAGATGTCACAATCATTAGTAGACATCTGCATCTCAACGGAGGACATCAGTGTTCATTGGGAAATTGTTTCTCTCCACCCATTGTTTAACATTGTATTTTTTTGAGTTTTAATTTTCTCCCCAACCACCTGCAATCCAGCTAAACCAACATATTTATACAGTGATCATCTTCCAATACAGAGTATTTAAGAAAAGAAATATAGTGCAACACTGCTTCTTTCAATGGGAGGTTTCCATTGATGTCATTGAGCTCTAGGTCAGGTTCTGTACAAGTCTGTTATAGGATCTTGGTAGGATAAACATTGAAAGAAGCATTGACTCACTAAATTAAGGAAACTGAGATATGTCTTCTCTGAAATCTTATAAAAATATAACTTTAGTAGTAGTGTTTCCTTCTGTACAGTTTTTGGTTATTACAATTCATGGGATGTCATCCCATGACTCATTTTAAATTAACAAATTCAGGCCCAGCACATTACAGATCCATTTATAACTGTTCTAATCTTAACAAACCAAACACAGGACAACATCACACTCCTGCAAAAAGAGATGTCCTTGCCTTTTTCTGCAATTCTATCTCCTTCTCAACTTGTCTCATTTCCTTTTCCACTCAAGAGAGGATGGGCGTTGGACAATTTAGGATGGCTGGTAGTTGTACTCTCTTGTGACACCATCATGAGGAAGTTCTAGAGCTCCAATGTTTATTTGTTACTTCCTGGAATTGTTTATCAAGACACCCAAGTTTATTTTGTCACAGTTGGATAAAGACTCAAGTATCTCTACATGATGATTTTTGGCAGTCAGTAGACAGTATGACGGTCATCTGCAGATGCATTGTTTAACATTAGTTATCCAACAACTTGACCTTATAAGAATGTTTATCAAAACCTCTTTGCTTCAGCAGTAGCTCCTATTCTTTTCAGTTTCAGCAATCCCAATACAGATGCACCATTACTTCATTATTTGCGTCAGGGCTAAGAATGTAAAAATAGCTAGTTATTACATGGCAGCAGTTTTCAGAAATACAGAGAACGCCAGGTTCCAGCCAGGAGGAAATTGAATATGATGCACTTACTGCCATACGTGGATTTAATGATATTTCAGGGTTCAGCAAGCTGTGGCATGAGTGTCAAAGATATGTTGTGAACAGATTTCAAATGGCATGCAGCAGGGTCAGGAGCTGGGAGTTGTGGTACTCTGAGAAAAGCCTCAGTGGGAGGCAGGTGATATCAGGCTGCAAGTTACCTTGTTACCTTGCTCTCTTGCAGATGACAAAATACAGGACAAGGGAAGAGGTAGCTGCTCTCCTGTTGAAAGGCAGAATCTCCTGGTGCGTTTCTTTTGCCAGAAACATCTTCAAATTTGGGGGAAAAATTCTGGTCAAGTACATGACCTCTGCAAGACTGTCAGACTGTTAAACACAACATATTTTTCTAGACACTGTACTCTTCAACCCAAGCCCATGCTTGTGTGAAATGCCTAACAATGTTGGGCCAGACAATAGAACTGAATTATGATTCTGAAATCACAGCTATCATTACCCATAACCAAAGCGAAATAGACAGTGTGTTATTCTTGGAGAAAGCAGAGGAAAAACTATTTCCTTTCTTCTCTTCCTTTCTTTTTCCACTTCTGAAGACACCAGTAACTTGTGAATTAAAAAGCAAGGGCTGGTGGCTTTGAGCAGGATTCAGATAAAGCTGTTGTGGGGAGCATGTGGTGCTATTTAAGTTCCTCTGAACTCTGCCTGTCTGTCTCCATCCTGTAGTCTTTTTGAGGCAGCTTTTGTTAAAGGCGAGTCATGCCAATCAATCCTGGCAGGTGGTCTTTTTAGTTCCAGGTGTTGACAACAGGTATTTACTTTGGTCTCCTAGATCCTGTATCACAAAGGGAGATTGTGAATTCAGCATTCGTTGGCAGAAAGATGATAGATGACATTTGCTGGCTCAACATTCTTCATGTGACCATCTCCAACAGTTGTTATTCCAGTTCATGTGCCTCTCGGTAAGGAGTACCTGCAGATTCAGGACTTGAAAATTCATCATCCTATGTAGAGTGGTCTCTCCACCAACATGCATACTTCAAAGGAACACTGTGCTCCCTGGTTCTTTGTATTCTGTTAGTTGGGAGCTTTTCATTCAGGCTCTTTTAATTTATTGCTGAGTTTTAATGAGTTGCACTCTATTTTAATCTTAGTCATTTTTATAGAAATCTGATAGTGAATTAGAAACAGATGCATCCCTCGCAGACATTTCCTAAAAACTACAAGATGCTTAGAAAGAATCTGCTTGCTAGTGTCTAGGAAAGGGCCATTGGGGATTGATATATATTTGTGTACCTTTATTGAATTAAATTAATTATCTGAGAGCATCAAATTATCTCAGTGCCTGATCTTTTTATTTTACTGTTTGCCTTTTGTATGCCATGTCATGTATGCCACATGTTTCAAGCCAAACCTCTGAATTAAGGTTTTTGCAATCAGAACAATGCTTAGAACATGCCTGTTCCAATAACTGCTGGTTTGGAGATAAGTTGTATTTATTTAGTTTATATTTATTTATTTATTAATTAATGTATTGTGGATTGTTGTTGGGTTTAGTGTTTTTTGGCTCTTGGGGAAGCACCATCAGGTAACATTGGCAATGTGAACACAGTCCTATGCCTCATACATTCCAAAGCAGTTTTGTTAAATAAGTGCTATAGACAACTTGATAAACCACCAAAAGTATACCCCCAATTCCCTAAGAACTTGATTATTCACATCCTGTTTTTTGGAAGAAGCCTTCCAAAGGGAAAAGGTCAAGAAAGAAAGAAAAATGCTTCTAGGTGGTGAAACTAGAGAATTAGAGGATAATGAATAAATGAGAGGACTGCTCTCAGTGATCCCACCCAAACAGGACCCATAATAAAAAGAAGAGAAGAAAGGAAATATTAAAAAATAAAATAATCCTCTGGACTCTGAAGTTCTTTTCTGTACTCAGCCTCAAAATTGCCAATACTAACCTTTGTTCACCTGAAGGAACAAAACACGTCTTCATCCTTGCCTGGATGATGGGACAACATGTAATTGCAGTGTCCTGATAAAGGCCAGAGCAAACATTGTGACTCCAAGAACTACATCTCCAGAGTCTGCTCAAGAGCAGGTGGAGGCAGGTGATCCACATCTGTACTAATAACCAGCTGCTCCCCAAAAGACACAGGTAATTCTCTGCCTCAAACAGAGAGTAGCACCCAAACTGGCTGTTGGGTAGGGTGGCCGGAGTAGACCCTCAAGTCCCTGGTTGGGAGCTGTTGGGTCAGTGCTAACTGGCCAGTGCTGAAACTGTGCCAAAGCCCATATTACAGTTTTCACAAAATACATGCCAGCACTTGACTCTGTGCCTTAAACTTGCTTATTTTATTAAAATAGAGGTAGCCCAAACCTCTGTGTTGGCTTACAAAGCTCTCAGTATAGGTGTTGGAGGGCAGAGCTACAGGCTGTTTCCTTCTCCTCCTCTTCACAAAATCACACAGAATCACAGAATCACTAAGGTTGGAAAAGACCTGTAAGATCATCAAGTCCAACCATCAACCAAAAATACACCACCATGCCTATTAAACCATGTCCCACAATGCCACGTCCACAAGTTCCTTGAATACCTCCAGGGAGAGTGACTCCACCACTTCCCTGGGCAGTTTATTCCAGTGATCTTCTCCTTGATCTTATTGTACTAGAATAGAATAGCATAGAATAGCATAGGATAGGATGGGATAAAACAGAATAGAATAGAGTAGAGTAGAGTAGAGTAGAATAGAATAGAATAGAATAGAATAGAATAGAATAGAATAGAATAGAATAGAATAGAATAGTTCAGTTGGAAGGGACCTACAATGATCATCTAGTCCAACCAGATGCAATGTTGTGGCATGGTGTGCCAACTGCTGGATGTGTCCATGGTGTTTCCTAAGAAACCAAGCTGCTCCACAGCTCAGGCTCTGTCTGTGCTCGGTGCCTGTTAATGCAGAGCTTGGAGATGAGCTGAGCTTCAAAACAGGCTTGAACCTGACATGGATGAGTTCCCCTCATAGTTCCATTAGCAATATGACCTGTTCAGGCCCTTTCCCCTGCAGGTTGCGTTACACTCTGCACCAGCTCAGCCTTACTGATTTATGAACTTGGAAGAAAAAATTGCAAGCCAGGTTCACATCTTCCCGCATTCACCATGTTCAGCCGGCATTGCTGTCTACAGGACCTCTCCGTCTTGCCTTTGGTTCCTCCCTATCCAAGTATCTCCATTTCATTGCCTCACAGACTTTATCTTAGTGTCTTTTAGCCTAACTTCATTAAGAATTTTGCAGTGGTTTGTACACTAGCCCAACTAACGCAATTTTTTGGTTTTTATCTGTTTTTAAATATGGTTAGCGTTCCTATATTGACTATCTAGAGGAGGGAAGAACTCATTGAAATGGTGGCAAACACACTGAAAAGCTTCCTCTAAAATGGAAAACTGTTTTGACTTTTTGCATTGTTCTCAAAGAGAGGTCTTTTATTGACGCCAGCTCAGCACCTTGGAGGGAAAAACGATAGCTTGAAAAAGGCTTTTAAACCCTGAGGTTGGCTGTGGTGGGTTTTTTTTCTTTTCCCTAGACTTTGTAAACACTTTTCTCTGTAAAGGTAATGCACATAATTGTGAGATCTTCCATCTTTTTTGAAGCAATATGGTCTAAGTATTACAAATCTCGAAACCCCCTTTTTTTTTCTTATTTCTTTTTTTTTTCTCCCTGTTTTTGGATGGAAGTTACCCAGTCAGGGAATAAATGCAGAACACAAAGATGTCATTTTCATTCTTAAGCAAGGTTAATATCCTGACAACAAGGGCACCTTAAAAGCCCTTATTGTATGTGTTCATGGGGGAGAAGGAGCTGATCAATGTCCTTTCAGGTTTTCAGGTTTCTTTTTAGGACTTTTCCTTAGGTGGTTTCCCCCCCCCTGTTAAAAGTGAACTAAATATTTTATTTTATAAGGAGGAAATAAAACACCAGTTACATTGCCATATTTTAGCAAGGAAAATCAATCTGGTCCAGGTCTGAGTTCAGGTTTTTATTTTTTACTTACAACAGCTAAGACACATCTCAGCAATACTGTAAGAAAGAAATATCTGGCTACTTGTTTTGCAGGCACAGATTGGCCCCCAATCCTGCAAGCTATGAGGCAGGGCTGCAGTTTTATTAAAGTACTACTTAGAGAAGCCATATCAGGAGCACTTACACTCAGTTGCTGGTTTAAAACTTCTCTTGGTAGACAAGCAACAGAAAGATAGTCCTGGTTTTGCCAACGGTGGCCTCATGAGATGAAATTCATCTCTCCTAGCTTGCCCCTGTACTTGGCGCTGGTGAGGCCGCACCTCGAATCCTGTATTCAGTTTTGGGCCCCTCACTCCAAGAAGGACACTGAGGTGCTGGAGCGTGTCCAGAGAAGGGCGACGGAGCTGGTGAGGGGTCTGGAGCACAAGTCTGATGAGGAGCGGCTGAGGGAGCTGGGGTTGTTCAGTCTGGAGAAGAGGAGGCTGAGGGGAGACCTTATCGCTCTCTACAACTACCTGAAAGGAGGTTGCAGAGAGGTGGGTGTTGGTCTCTTCTCCCAAGTGACAAGTGACAGGACAAGAGGAAATGGCCTCAAGTTGCGCCAGGGGAGGTTCAGGTTGGACATTAGGAAAAATGTCTTTCCTGAGAGAGTGGTGAAGCATTGGCAGAGGCTGCCCAGGGAGGTGGTGGAGTCACCATCACTGGAGGTGTTCAAGGAACGTGTGGATGCAGCATTGTGGGACATGGTTTAATGGGCATGGTGGTGTTTTTTTGGTTGATGGTTGGACTTGATGATCTTACAGGTGTTTTCCAACCATAGTGATTCTGTGATTCTGTGATCTCTTGTGTGGATGCTTCCATGTTAGGCAGCCATCCCCAAATCCCATAGAAGTAAATGAAAAGAAATAATTAGAAATTCAGATTTTATTTCCTACTTTTTCTGCCTCCCCTTTAATCATGACCACATGGTGCTTCCTATTTGTGCTATACTGTTAGTATCTGTTTATTACAGCAGGAGTGGGTACAAATAGCCAGTTATTGATAGACAGTTATTGCTGTATCACAATCTTTACCTTGCCTAAGAAGTATTTTATGGTACTGATTGCATAAATATTAACTATTCTTTCAAGGACCACCTTTGCTTAGGAGTGTGTACGTTACAAATATCAAGATACGTTGAACTGATTCAAAAGGTAAAGCCTGAGAAAATATGACCAATGCACAGAGTATAATAAAGCTGCAGATGTTAGTGTGATTTATCTTTCCTTAGAAAAGTGAAGCTTCTTGCACTGTTAAGATATGCAGAACTGTGAAATACTCTGTACTATTAAGTGTGAAATTTTTGGAAGTGCCACACTTCAAAGAAAAAATGTCAGTTGTTTCCAAAGGAACTTTTGCTCTTAATTCTGCTTGAAAACACCCTACTCCAGCAAAGCAATAATGGCAATGTGTCTCTATCAAGGTCTGGGTCTTCAGCAAAACACCCTGTACTCACACCTAGGTCTAAAGCAAAGTGCTAACAGCAGGCTGAAGTCCTCCGTGGAGCTGGGTGGAACTGCTCATGTGCTTAAAGTGAAGTATGTTCCTCAGAGCTTTGCTGAATCAATGTCAAAATCAGTTTAAAAAAGCTTAAGATAGCTTAGCCCTGCTGACCCGTGGACAGATCCAGGTGTAATACATGAGCCCACTGCAGTTGCACATGGGGCAGTTCAAGGATGGAGCTGTACTTTTCCTGCTCCCGTGTCTTTAAGGTAGATATAACATTACTTTAACATAATTTTGATGCTGATTTCATTACAGTGTTTAAAGGAAGATCAATGTAAATGTATGATATCAGCTACCTCATATAAAAGTCTTTTATATAAGCAGGTGGTTTTGGACCTTGCCTCCAGCTATACCTTTTGATCATTTAGAAGGCTACTGATGTACCCCAGGCAACTTACGTAAAACAGTTATTTCTACTCATTTAATGCTATACCTTTAAACACCCCTTTAATCTATTTGCAGCTGTAAAAGGCTCACAGTATGGAAATGTTTTAAAGGAGTAGGTTTAACTTCCACAATTAAGCTGGATTTTTTTCTGGATAGAAAAGCCCTACCTCTTTCTTCAACTTGTACAATCACGTACACATCCAAACAGACATGTTCCTCTGTTGTTCTGAGAAAATCTCTACGCTCCTCTGTCAAAGGTGAGTACTGCTGGATGGTAAGCGACTGCGTAAGGGCTGCAGGAATTTGTATGTCTATTCCAGTAAGTGCATTTCAGTGCTTCAGACAATTCAGGAAACCTGTTAATCTTCACTAAAAATGAAATGTGTTTGTACTTATCAAAAAAATGATAATTCGTGCTTATTTCTTGTTACTGTGGATAAGCTCCATCTGCCAAACCATGTAAAACAGTTAATAACATGGCCAAAGATGAAAGCATAGACCCCAGATTCCTTACGATAATTGGCCTTACTAAATTTACGTCACGGGTAAGTTTGGCCCAAGGTCTGCAAACCATTGAAAGAGAGTCTGGTGATTTCATTCTTTATTAATTTGTGTGATTGAACCAGTTTTTCCATTTTCTCCCTGCTTTTGTTTCCTAGGTCAAAACAGTGAACAGTGAAGTCCAGGTAAAATGTAAGAGCACTTCATGCAGCTTAATTTTCATGTATGCTGTGTGCTCATGTGCTCTGTGCTATGATCAGCAATAAATGTGCACAGCAAATCCATTTTATTAACACCTTTGATTGCTTCCAGAAGGTTCTGGTGTTTTATTCTGTCAAACCAGCCATAGAAAGACAATTAGATATCAGTTAACACATTTACTGTTCTTTTTTTTTTTTTTTTGATAGCAACAATCATAAAACAATAAAAGCATTCCTTCTCCATAATGATATTCTGGGGAGCCAGGTGTTCTGCATGTTAGAACAGAATTACTACCTTTTATAAATAAAAGCTTTGTATAACATAGCAGTAGCAGAAGGTGGAAGGGATGTAACAAACTAGTTACATGCTCATACATATTTTTCCCCCTTGGATTCGTCTGCGGAAGCTATACACGCATATCTATCTATGCACGCAGATATATTTATGTATAGACACATGCACACACACATGCACACACCTTTTTTTTTAACCTGCGAAGTGGTGGCAGCTATCTTGTAATCTATAAGCAGATCCATGCCTCTAGTTTACCATGTGGTCTCTTGGGATACTGAAAGCAAACACAGACACCTATGTCTAAGTCAGTTGTAGAGCTTCCCTTCCTAAATAATCCATTTCTTCTAAAATCAGATTTCTAAGAGAGAGATGACATCAGACCCCGAAATGGCCATTTGTCTCCCCACCGACTGCGAAGGAAGTCTGGTATGGTTTTATCTGCAGATGTTTGTTCTGCACACATTTAACATGATGCAAGATGAACCTCATTCTTTCTGCTCCTTTTTGCAAAATTCGGGAAAGAAAAGTCTTTCTGAGTTACTACTTTTTTATTACTGTAAACACTGATATCAGAAAATAACTTTGATAAGCAAAATAAAATCCATCCTGAGAGCTGAGAGTAATTTCTGCTCCTAATTCTCCTATTTGAAGGTTATTCTTCACTGTTTTGATGACTGAAAACCTTCTATTTTCCTAAATTTCTAATGGACCCTTTCTATCCACTGGACCTTCTTTGCCTAGAAAAGCAATTAGATCTTATGTTTCATGGCATATTTCATTTATCTCCCCCCCATTCTCGAGTATTCATCAGAATCAGACACAAGATCAGAAATCTAAATTGATTTAAAAGATGTTGACTAATGTAAAAGGATGCTTCACAGAAAATAAAATCAGAATTGCGAAAATCAAACGAAGTGAGAACTAGAAAAGAAATTAAAGCAATGTAAAAAGATTCATACGAAGTAAGGAAAAAAGCAGAGTAAGTTGGGAAGATGGGGTGAACACAAAGGTAAGAAGGTGAAGAGATTGTTTACCTCAACCACCACCCAGGTTCAGGGAGTCCTCCTTGCTCAGGTGTACATATCCTTCCTAATGGATCTGCTTTCTATACCATCCTCATTATCTGGCAAAACCTAATCCAAACCTGATCTGCCACATGTCTGCTCATTGAATTTGTCAGAGAAATGTGCCAGCTCTAAAAGGAGTAACTGAATCTTATTGGTAAGATTTTTGTTCTTCAGCTTTCATCTGGGAGCTAGAACCTTGTCATAATGATTTAATTCATAATAACATTTTAGTCTTGGAAATGTATAGATTGTATAATTTATAACCACACTGCAATGTAAAATACATATATTTATTTATGTCTGTAAGAATATGCACATGTATGTTTATATAAAACACTATGTGTATGAAATCATCACAAAAATCTCTCTCTGTATTCACATAGCTCCTCTTGACAATCTATAAAGGACTTGCAGAATTACTGCACCAATAACTCTTTCATCTTTCTTCCCCTGTGTGATTTTGACCCAGACAGCTTCCCTTTCACCCAAGATATTCCTTCTTGTTTCTTTACTGTTGCATTAAATAAATCAGTATCCCATCACCGTTAACTGTATTCTTTTTGATTTTGAACAGCTCACTCCTGTCAGTTCCCATCTTCCAGTCTTGACTGCTGTTTCACCATGTTCCTGTCACCTTGCAATACTCAGATTTACAACGTGCACCAGTAATTCCCGCTCCTTCCCTGGAGATCAAGGTTGGTCTTTTGGCTTACCCACGAAACTCTTTGTCTTTGTCCAGCTTTCCATGCATTTTCTAAATGATCTTTCATGGCTCAAGCTCTCTGCTTGTGGGATTAAGGAGAAACAGGAGTGTCGACCTGTCATCTATTAGTATTTCCAGCTGTCCAGAGTATACCTCGTCCTCTTAAATTGTGCAAGCAGGTCTTGCCGGTGGTGTATAAAAACTATAGCAAACTCCTGTCAGGAAAGGACCATCCAACAGCAAACAGCCTCTAATGATAGAGGCCAGAAAATTCCAAGCATCTGAATCCTGACCATTAGCAACCACCATGATGCAACTCCTCCAAAACTATTTAAAATGTAGGTCTTGTCAGCCTTTGCACTATCAACCCAACAGGCCACGCTGAGAGCTCCCTTCACACCTCTGCCCAGCTTTTTCTCATAAAGAAAGCCAACAATTTATATTTTTGCTCTCACAAAAATCCCCTCTCTGATATTATGACAATCATGTATGAGAACTACCTTTTACTCAGTACGAAGGGTGTTGAACCAGACAGCTTTGGGGTTAAAAGCATGACCTGTTTGGTTAAAAAGATCCAAACATTTACAGGTTGACAGAAACAACTCATCTCATTTGTGGATCAGCTACATCGGGGACACAGAATGATTACACGTCTTCATCAAAATTAATTGAATCCCAATCACTAATTGCTCATTGAGGTCTGAATACCATACAAACTAATGTCAGACACTTGAGGAAGTGACCCAGAGGAGTCTACAAATTGCATGATTTTATTAAATAGGCCACCTGGTTCGACTGATCTTGTAGCTGAAGGTCCACGAGCGAGAGCAAGGAACTCTAAGTATTGCATGGTTTGTCACAACATTTCTGTCTGCCTCTGAAGGAGGCTTTTGGATCTCTTTTGCCTTCATTTTCCATTCTGAAGAATGGGAATAATAATGTCAGGCTCCTGGATTGTGTTGCTGACCCTATCAATAAATGCACAGTGAGTTCAGATCCTTAAAACAAAACAGTTCAATACAAGGTTAAGTATTACAATCATAAATAGAGCTGGTTAACAATAATATATATAAGTATATGTGTTTGACTGAAGAACGTAGACAGCTGAGCATTTTTTTGTTTGTGTTCACGTTGATAGATATGTAAAGAAAAGAAATCACTAAAGTTGGCCGATGCAGTGAAGATAGAAGACATGCAAATTTACAAGCCAGTAATCAGATGCCACCTTCTGGTTCATGGAGAGAAGGAGAAAATCAATAGCCCTATATAAATAAATCAGTCAGCCTATATAATACCTGTCCGCATTATCCATACATGCGGAGCCTGGTATGGACTTTGTTATTTTCTGTTTTCAATCCCTTAGGCACAGAAACTCACCGTACTGGCAACCGGAAAAGAAAGTCTCCGAAATGGAAAAAAGAAGGGGGAATGAGGAAAGAGAGAAAGAAAGAAGGAGAAGGAATAGTGGAGAAGGGGTAAGGGAAGAAAAGTCATTCATAGCCCATAAGGGAGCCCATAGCGCATCAGGTCCTGCCCGAGTCCCGGGAGCCGCTGAAGTGAGGCTGAGTTTCTCCAGAGTGCTCCTTGCTCCCACTCCTGGCTCGGAGCCTGCTTCAGCACCAGAAAAGAAGATACCAGAATATTACAGCCTCCTAAAATCAAGTGCAGTCCTAAAAGCAGCTAAACAATAAAAAAAACCTCAAAACCCAAACCAGTTTTTCTGATGCCTCCACTATAGGATCCCATTCTCTGAAAGAAATTACAAACACTTTGAACAAACATCTGTTTGTGTTGGGGTGTTTTCAAAATTTGAAAAATTAGTATGATAATTTCCTTTTAAATGCATTATTTATAAAGAACAATTTAACTCCCGTTTAAGATGATATTGGGATTATGAAAAAAATATTTTAGAGCAAATATTTGTCATTGTGTAATGGTATAATTTCAATAAATTATAAATAATAGGTAGAATCAAATTCATTCTCTCATAAATTGGTGCTAACAAGTCAGTCTTCTTACACAGTCAGGAGCAGAATGGGGAATTGTTAAAATATTTTTAAAGTAAAGCTTTTTAAATTACACATTATAAAATATAGCTCAATAGATTATCTAACATATTCACATTACCAGTGACTCTGATAGAGAAAATAAGAGCACGCACCTTTGTCTTTATTATCAAAATTAACCAAAGCAGAACAAGAACATAAATATTTGTCTGGTCAGGGTTTAAATAAATTTCAGACTTTAAAATGACATTTGTAGAATTACTTATTAATTTGCCAAAGGTAAATATTCATCCTTTCTGTGGTTTGGAAAGCTTTTAGCTTAATTACCTCTTCTTTCAGCTTATAAGAGATATTTTTCACTTTAATTCTACTGTTTGTTCATCAGAGTCATCTGGCGTTGTTCCAAGCGCAGTTTTCAGTGTTGATTTAAACAGCTGGAAGCAGGAGGAAGAGAGGGGGATATTTAACTAACGAGGACAATTCTACACTGTTGATGCGTGTTTTCACCCGAATCCCAATACCTGTACAAACACACTTGATACAAATTGGGAGTAAAATGTCACTCACTATCTAGCAAGTAAATAAGACTTCATTCACCCTTTTCCAAGGTAATGAAAAGACAGAATATATGTATGTGAAGCTATGTATTTATTTAAATAAATGAATCGCATTTTAGTGTATCCCCTGGGTTACCAGAAAGTACCAAGAACTAAATTGCCTTGAATTCTGTGTTCTAATAGCTAAGCCTAACCAATAAAATCAGAATTCTTTTCTTTGGAAACTAAGAGTAATTAGGGAAGAGCATTCAAAATGACGATTGAAACCAGGGAGTTTTGCTTGCATTTTTAAATCGTGATGAAAATAATAGACATTTTAAAGAACAGTGATATATTTCAAACCACCACATTTCTAATTTACCTAAACACATGGTTCATTCTCATTTGAGTTCAACATAATTTTCCACAGTATAAGACCAGAAATGTCCTAAGTTTTTCCTCCAAGAGGAAAATTTCTGTGGACAATAAGAGGTGTCTGTGATTAAAATCCTGTGCAAAATTGTCAGTATTTGCCAAAGAGTTGTATAGCAGTCTATGGCCTGTTTGTTTTGTTTTTTTTTCTTCTAGATTAAGAATATTTTGTCTTAGGTCAACAACAGCATCTTGCTCGCCAGCGTGCCCAGCCTAACTGCAGTTTAGGTGTACACGTATAGGTTTTCTCGAACTGAGTTTTCAGTAGAAATACTACTTTATTTTAACTGAAATGAAGGAGTATCTATTTCAAATCTCAGAGTTCCTGATTCAAACCAATCTAGGGAAAATTTCTTAAAGGAGCTTATTTAATATTAGTAGACAGGTCACTAATAGGTTGCAAAGGGAACGCATAAAGCCTGAAGACCTATAAGAGTACCAAGATGTGCCTTAGTATTTATCCATCTGTATCCCTCCACTAACTGCTACATGCTGAAAGGTGTTTGTGTTATTTTCAGACTCAGACAATATGCAGATGTTTGGTGTGTGGTCATATGTGTTCCCTGACTGTCATAAGTACAACTCCGGGAAAGTCTTTAAGGATTCTTTGATTTGTCCTTCCTAAGTGGAGATTAAATGCTTCATTGGTGGCTCTGAAGTCAGTTGAAATTTGCTTAGTTGGGTGGTTCTGAAACTCAGAAGAGCAAAAACGTGGACTGTTTTGCTCATATTTTGTATCACAGTTCAGTGGTTCTTTCTAAATCTTGGACTGACATTCATAGTACATCTTAGTAAACTTCACAGCCAAAATATTAAGCTCAATAATTAAGCATATTAAGATGACGAGCCTAAGTTCCTTATGTAATTAAATATCTGTAAGCTTGTAGGAAAAGACTGATTAAGTCTTAAAGTCTACAAACAGAGGTGGAAGTTAAAGCTATTATATTAGACCTGGCTCCTGGTGTGGCTTTGTACTTCACACAACTTCCTCCTCCACGAGATCCCCATGGTAGTGTCCCTATTTTGGACACCTATATGAAGGACCAGAGGAGCTGATACTGCTCATTTATTCATAATAACTTGCCAGTCAGAGAAACACATGGTCCCCTTTGGGTAGAAGACTGGTTTAAATGAATGGTTTAATCACTAAGCTGTTAATCATAAGATGATTACCCAGGAAATCAGGGCTACAACATGCTAGCAAACTCAGCTGTGTCAGGAGACGAGCACATGGAATTCAATTATCCATATTGTTGGAGCAATGTATTTTTTTGGCCAACACCACGCCATGAAATTTCCGTTCACGGAGCTAGTATGGTTCATGGACCCTTCTCAACAGACAGTTTGTCTGTGGCCAACCTATATGGGGAAGCAAGATGGTTTCATGACATGAATGGGGCCAGACTGTGCTTGGTGATCTTAAAATCAGAGAGGCCCTTTCAGCTATTCAATTTACTTTAAATAGATGTAGCTAAAGAGTCATGGTCCCAGAAGAACATTATGCAAAATAAAAGTACCTGACAGTATAAGTGAGTGGGAAAGATCACTTATAGTATTCTACCATCAACTCTTCTGATTTTGTGAATCTTTTCTGATTCTCTTCTATCTTCAGCTCTCCTGTTCTGATTGAAATTTGCAATAAAATACAGAAAAATCCTTTCTACTCTAGATGCTGAGCTTTTAAGAGGAAATTTGATCGATTTATGCTGTCATACATTGTGGTGTATTGTGGTTGCCCAAAACAGCAAAACACTATGCTCGATGATTGAGATGGTCAATTCTGAGAACACGTTCCTAAGTGATGGCATTACATTTCTTCCCACAATGTTTTCTGTCTCATTCCTTGTGTTTCCTGGCTTTTGCACATTGCAGGTTTGCATCATTTTTTATCCTGCAGTGTGCAAGCGTGTTACCTTCACAACTGACTTAATAGCTAATATATTATATGAATATTTCAAATTATTTCTTCTAAGACTGTGTGTGTCAAGAATTAATGCCACCTGCCGATGTTATCAGCCTTCTTGAAGTTCAGTATTATTGCTTGCCTTAAATAATCAAAACAAATTTCATCTGACAGTTTTATTTATTGCTTGTCACCTTTCTTGTAGTGATAATGAGCTTCTATGCATTCCACCAGTTTGAGATATTTTCATATGTATTAAGTCTCATTCCTGGAATATAGTCCTTGAATAAGAAGGTCCCACCTGAAGGTCCCACCTCATGCTCCACCATAGCTCGTTCAGTATCGTATACAATGGTGACACAGGACCTCAAAAGCTGTCGTGCTCAAAGACTTCATGTGTCCTATTAACCCTGTCTGCAGATTGTTGATCAGACTGGGCAGCTATGTCTGGGCATGAGGTCACAGGTTAGGAGAGAGATTGCACTACTGTAACAACAGTAGGGAACAGGCTACCTCAAATGGCTCCAGAAGGCTCTCTCCAGCCAAGGAGTGCCCCGGCTGAGCGTGTGTGCCAGGTGAAACCTCCAGCCTGTGACTTGAAGCGGTGATGTCTCCATGTGTTGAAAAAAAAACAGAAAAAACCAAGAGGGCTGCAGCATCACCCATTCATTCCACTTACAAATTCCAGTTACTTAGCCCACATTTTGCCATCCTTCTCGCTCCTTTTATGCCCTGTTTGTGGGCAACATATTCAAATAAATATGTTTGTGCAACATATTCAAGTAATTTAGACTAATCAGTAAATCTGTCATGTTAGTTATTATTGAAGTGAGACACTTATCAGTAATATGATATATTACAATATAATAATGGTGCTAGCCTTAAATTAATAGGTTCTTGAGATACCTACACCTTTGTAAGACAGTCCAGACACCAGCTGTTTCTGTCTGCAACAGTCTTACAGCATTAAGTAGGGGTGAAACAACAAAAATCCACACCTGGAAATGTTCCATCTAGGAATTTAATAGAAGTCACACTGAAAACATATGCATCAGCACAGAGAACAACTTCCTGTGGAAGATGATATTAGATCCTATGGAGGAAAGAAAAGTCACTGTTCAATTTGAAGCACTTAAAAATTTCTGAGAAAAGCGCTTTTTTTTTGCTTTTTTCAGTGAAATTCTATGGGAATTTTCCCTAAGGGGCTGATATATCAAGGATGAGTGATGAAACAAGTGCAAACTTTGCAGCCAGCTCATGACATTTCCTATAGACCCTGACCTTATACGCCTAGAATTAGGAGGACATGCAATATGGACTGTAATCACCTCTGGATGGGACTAACCTCTGAATGCCAGAAAGAATAAGATTTACCTGATTTGAAATGTACTTCCAGCAGTGGACATGTCCAAGGTGCTGCCCTTGCTAAGAGAGAAACTTCCAGCAGAAGCTTGACAGCTCCCATTATGCAGAGTGGGCTGAGATATTAAACAGCAGGCTTAAGAAGATAAAAGGAAAAAAAGGGGGGGAGGGGGGGGGAAGAAAAAGCATCAATCCCATCTTTTCCAGTGCTCTGATAAAGGTCCCTGAAAAACGTGCTTTAAAGAAGCCAGCCAGCTTTCATCTGAGCAGGTCAAGAGGGGAGAGAAATCTTTACAGCACACACAAAGAGGGGTATAACGTTCAGTTTGGATAGCGCCTTACCTGATGAATTCTGATTGCATCCTCATTTGACTCGTTTAAACTGTTACTAAATGTTCTTTAACACCCAGTGAACTAAACACATTGAGGAGAACTTAGTTTGAAAGCTATTATCGTATTCATTTCTTTTACACTTCTGAGAACATTGCTTATGGCACCTTACGAATTCCTGTGAATTCCCTTTTTAGTACCTTAGATAGAGGGTGTGAAAGAGAATATGATCAAAATTAATGCTGAAACATCTCCATAGGCAAAAAACTGCCTGGAAAATCAGGCCTTAAGGAGAATTCACTGTTCAGCTTTGGCTTTACATTTGCAGCTGAGTGTATTCTAAGTGTTTTATATGGAAAGTAACATTGATATGAGCACTTGGCTTACCAGTGAATTAAGAAATCCTGCTGTTCTACCACTTCGTGCAAAGTATTGGAACAGCAGAGAGATGATACACAACGGGTAAAGAGGAAAGGCTCTCTTTTTCAAAGATATGGTTCTTCCATTAACAACAGGTCTCAAGACCTGCAGGTGAAGCCCTGATGACCATATGCTAATGACCAGCTAGTGTTTTATGAATAACTCAAATTATAACAATTGAACCCAATTTTTTATTGGGACAAGGTGACGTCAAATAATGGTAAAAGTACTGCTGTTGAGAGGAATAACACTAAATGGTTGATACCTGGAGGCAGAGGCATCTGGAATTTATGTATTTGTGGGGTTGTTCATGTATCATTCCTGTGTGATAACTTCTTAGCAAACATTAATATATGAACATTGGCGATGTAAGAGAGAACATTGTTCTCCCCATCCTTTGCAGAACCAAAGGGCAAAGGTACAAAATTGCAACCTCTGAAAGGTTTTGCATAACTAGATTATTGCTGAAGTGACTAACAAATTTAACTGACACATAATCTTTTTGCTAAATTCATATTCCCACTCACGTTCTGAGAGCAAATCTTCCTCTTTAATGAATCATTTTAGGCAGCCAGTAAGAGGTGGTAATGTGCAAAGTATTTCAATCACTCTACACCCAGATATGATTTGGGGCTTGTCAGTTGTGATTTTCTTGCAATTAGCTTGGAGGTCTTTTCATATTATGAGATCTCTGATGACTAAAAAGTCCAACCAAGAGAGCGTATCATGGTCTCATCTGACACAAGATGGTTCTGAAGATAATCAGTTATGTGAAAAGGTTTGAGATTTCGAGAGCAGTCCACGTAGAAACGCAACCAAATTAGTTTGATCTAACTTTCATCATGTACAACGCAGATACTTACAACCACATGCTCTGAACTCCCTGTAGAAAGAAGGGAGAAAAATAGAGAAAAAAAAGCACTTTTAGGGATCAGTGCAGCTCATTCCAAATAGGTGTCTCAAAGAGGGCAGATGAATTATTGGTTGGCACTTACTAAAAGTGTCCATTCCTCTGTGTTGGCTTTGCTGGGTGCTGTGGGAGACCAGCTCTGCAGATATTTTAAGTTGGGTGTCCCAGGTAGAGTGTCTGTGTCAGACAGGACCTGAAGGATATAACCACCTACCATCTCTCCTGGGGTTCTAGCCTGACATTAGACATAGAAACTTGGATATTTTCTTTCTCTTCAAGAGCAGCCCTGACAAACTGGGGGTAAATGGTAGAAGGGAGGAGAAACATCGTGTACTTTTACTGTCTACACAATACACAGATGGCACCAATCTGATATCCCCAAGAAACCCCACGATAAATTGCAACATACAAGCAAATGAAAACAGTGGGCTTGCATAAAATCTTAAGTGCAGAGGGAGAGGAATATCTGCATTATTTTCAAAGAGTTCATCACGTAGTATTCATCATAGGCACTTGGTTTGCATGTGTATGTGTGTTTTTCTCTCCTAATCCTGTTGATTGCGCTGTATTTTAAAGTCAGATGAAAGGAAGAGCAAGCAAACAGAGTTTTTTCCATTGCTTTGATGTCACTAATGTTCTGTCAACTGGCTTATTAAACCATACACTCTTAGTACTCTAAGCAAAAGCTTGAGTGCTTTACAAGGTGTCTAAAAATATACTGTGATCCTTAAAAGTATGATCATACTTATCGGACAAGGCACTAAATAAAAGATGATGCTCAAGACCTCTTTTATATTTTATTCACCTCTACATATAAGTTTAATCAGGGCGGCAGAATTTTCCATTCAGTCATAGCCAGTTAGGGAAGTCTTGCGGAGTCTGGAGGTGAGGTTTTTACACTATCTATTTTAAAAACAGTTTAAACAACACCATCCAGCTAATTTCCAGCGTGGAGCAAACTGGAATGAAAATGACACTGAGAGAAGAAATTGCTTGCAGCATTATTTTGTTGCAATGGAATACACAATCCCACAAAGGAACAAGGGGATCGGTGATAAGCTTTGAACTCACAAGTCTTATGCATAGTGCAAAGAAGCTAAGAATCTGTGTTGAATTACAAGTCCGAACGGACCTGTTGCTGTACTGACACTGACTCCATCCATGCTCTGCAAAGAAAGTTCTTTGCTGTTCCCTTTGCCTGAGAGTTTCTACACTTGTTCAATCCCTGCAGAATTCCTGAACTTGTTCCATGACATTTCAACTGAATAGAGAGAGCTTGAGTGAAAAACGTGACCAAATGGCCAGATTTTTAACTGGTGCAGCCTGCCATCCCTTAACGAGTGGGACACACAAAGATTTGTCTCCAGACTCTCTTTTGAAAGAAATGTTTCCAAACTGCTTAGTTTTTCCTGGGACCCAAAGAGTGAGAATGTAGTATTAGTCCCCAAACTTTGACTTAAAGTCTCTCTTAAAATAACAAGTCCAGATTTTATAAAGGTTTTTTATTGTGGTGAACCTCTGGCTCTGTTGCCATTAGCAGTGACTCTCTTTTTGGCTTCAGTGGGACCAGAATGTTATACTTGGTTTGTTTTACAACTAATCAGAAAATTTTTCCTTAGTATTTGCTCTACTACCTTATCCCAGATATTTTTGTCTCTTTGCTGCTGAGTACCATTCCCAATAAAACTGGGTCACAGGAGTAACAAGAGGTAGCTTCAGAAGATGAGTAGCTCTTGCTCTTTCCCTGCTTTCTGTTTGGTACTTTAAGCCTCTGTAGAGCTTTTAATCCCAGATCTCTGGATGGGATTCAACAGGCTTAGCAACAAAACATAAAAGCTTACCAAAAACACCCCAGAAAGGACTGCATTCTGTCTGCCTTTTTTCCTAGCTGATCACTTATTCATCCTACTTTCATATCTACCATTTTAATTACTTTCCCTCAGTTTTGGAAGCCACATACTGTTGCTTTGCATTTGAAAAAATCATCTGGCTTGATAAACCCATGCAGTCATGCTGAATGGGGAATCTGCATTTCTACTTCCAAAGGCAGCCTCCAGGTCAGCACATGAAAACTCTGAGGTCAAAATATTGTCAGTAATGAGATCTCAGGCATTTCAAAAGTTCACATCGCTCTTTCTGCAGTGCAGGAGAATCCCTTTGTTTCCTCTGGTGCTGTTTCATACTAATTTGGAAGCTGCAAACTGGCCTGAAACATTTCAAATGAAACATCAGTTCATCTTGGATCCTAATTTATGGCTTTTGCAGAGTGCTGGGGTTGAAGCTGTTGAATTCTTAAGAATGAGAAAAAGACAGTGTATGCAGCTGGATAACACACCAGTGACTTCATTGCAAATATTCCAAATACATCTTTTACATGATGTCAGGGGTCTGTTATTTCCTGCTTTATATTTTTGATAAACACTCCCATTATAAAAGGTGCAATAAATAATAATTTGTTTTAGCAATGACTTTCCCCCCTCCCCTCCCCTCCCTTTCTCAAAGGATACCCTACATTGCTAGGCACAAATTAAAAGCTATGAGACTTGGTTACCTTCTGATAGTCTTAGGAGCAACTCAGCTGTTCATGACAAGCTCATTCCAATTTCACAGTACATGTTGTTGCAGGAGGATGGAACTGAATGTGCTTATCACTACAGAGAAAGCTTCACATCCTGCCACCCAGAAGTCCTTGAACAAAATGTGACACCAGCAGTACAACAGACCTGTAGACCAAGACTCCATGAGATGGTAAATCTTGATCGTCTGGAACCCTTGATAGTTTTGAGATTCTAAAACACACATTTTCAACTTTCTTTTCCTACTTCTACTCCAAAGCCCTGACCAGACCAAGGAGTAGAGAGAAAAGGGATCATGAGAAATTTTCTTGTATTTCTTAAACTAAAGAAAATGTGGACATCAAAGAAGTAATACAAATTTAAGAAGCAGCATTTTACTACAGTCATTGAGGTCCATAGCTCGCAAGGAGCCAAGTGTTAGGTAAAAGTTAATAAAAGTTAGTGAAAATGTGGGACCTGAGTACCAACTTCTGTTTTCAGCATCAGAGAAGTTTTCTTGTAAGCCAAATAATTAGAGGCAGGCCTATGTTCTAAAGTACAAGAACCATTTTTGTTTCAAAACTTTTCTTATTCTTATTTAGAACATATATGGTGACATTAGATAGTCACCTTTTTCACGATCACAAAACCTGTTTATGCAGCATCTGTAGTCCAAGGCTCAAGAGATTAAAGAGGAGCTTGGATCCTTTCTGAGCTGGACCCAAGCTCCGAACCTTTTGAGTTTTGTCTGTCATTGATGTTTGCATCCTGCTGGAAATGCAGACAAACTGGACTTCCAGTCCTTCAGAAACAACCTTGAGATGCCAGAAATGTTATTTTCCCTGATTTGCACTCCTTTAAACAAACCCAGCAGGGTATATCAGATGTAGATTGAGGATTAAGTTATAATTACAATCAATATCTTTGCCATGCCCGTTTCGCCAAATAATATATATTTCAGTCAGTGCACTTTGGGGATTTATCTCTGCAAGGCCTGTTTCTGCCCAAATCAGTGTGTCTTTCCCTTTGATATTCCCACAGTGTTCACATATACCCTCAAACATACACAGCCCTGGGTAATATGTCTCCAATGCGATGAAATCAATGGGAACACAGCCTTTTTTGCCTGACAGTATTGTCAGGGTGTATTATCTGGTTTAGGCTGTGGCTTCAGTTCATAGCAGTCGTCAGTTAAATTTCCCTTTCTGAAGCTGAGCAAAGTGTGGTAATGTCACAGCCACAGGCGACTGCCGCTCACAGGACGGTTTACCGGTGGAGCTTAGCCTCCTGGCTTGTCACAGTGTATATATCTCAGGGTCTTCTTTTCCTTCCTACTCAGAGGTTTCCAAGAATGTTGCCTGGAGCAGTCATGGGATGCAAAAAAAGAGAGATTTTTGTTCTGCACTTAGCAACATTACCACACTTCACACTCAGTTTCTGATAAGGGGAAATTTAACTGACTGCTCTGAACTAGATATACCAGATAATACACTCTGACAGTGCTGTGGATAAAGGCTGGCAAACCTACTAATTTATATTTCATTATCTCTGCACTTGGCTTAATCTGTTATCTCTTACTGAACGTTAGAAAGCTCACAGAGAGAGCTGCACCGAACAGCAGAAAGTGGAACCACAAACACCTCTTGAACACAGGGTGGCTTTTGTGCCAGAGGGTAGATGGGGCATTTTGGCTACCCAACCTTCCCAAAAATTAATGTGCAGCATTGATGCACTGCCTGTTGTTTTAAACCAAGGTTTGTGTCCCCATACAACCAGCCCTCTGTCAATGCAGAGTGCTTTTTTTCTTCCCGGGGTCTCTGAAGGGGCATTCATTCCATCTGTAGGTGTTCAAGATAGAGGTTCATCAGGATAGCTGTGGTTGTCAACACAGCCCACAACTCCAGCTATTTCAGAAGTGGGTGATATACACAGATCAAAAAGTGCCCTTATTTTCCAGTCTCCAAGGAATGGCAATATGAGCCGTTGTAGGTGATGATCAAGTTTTAATCTCCGCAAGGTTGGAATAGAAAGTTCAACATCTTGCACAGCCTAACCTGTTCTTCGTCTCAGTTGTACATATTTTACTTTAGTCTTGCTAGTACAATGAGCAAGAATAACCCAAAAGCCATCTCCAAATTAATACCCACAGAAGAATATTCAGTATTTGTTACAGATGATTATCTGTAGGCAATAACTTTTTCCATCTGTGCGTGAAGGTAGGGCAAGGAACCAAACCAAAGAAACTAGCATTACAACACAAAGCTGACTTTATTACTAGAAAGACAACTGCACCATCAGAGGGAGGTTCAACGACTGCTGTATAGGTTCAGGGACTTTGTTGTCCCTGATCTGCAGTGAAACTATGGTCATGATACTGAGCTAAAAATCAGGAGAGCTAAATTCTCTCTGTAACTGATTTATATCAAAGCAAGTCTTTCAACCTGGCACAAAGAGAGAGCATAAAATCAAGATGCTTTTTTCTCCCTTGGGAGAAGTGTGCTTGATTGCTCCACAGTCAAGAATTCCTGCTTATCTCTTACCCACTCATAAATGCATTGCTGAGATCAAGTCCTACTCTTGATCTAGGTCCATATCTTTAGGCAGAGAAAGGATTTGAACAGGTTCCCAATATGCTGGTGTGTGACCTCACCAATGAGCTACTGGCTGAAAGGAAACTTTATCCTCCTGACTGACCATAACTCACAGGTTTAAGTTGTTTTTCTCTCAGTTCTGTTAATGTTACCCTAAAACAGACATTTCCCCAAACTGGTTGCTCTTTAGGAAAAGTCACTGTGCATTTAGAGGTAGTGGGATTGCAGTCTTGAGGTCCTTCTCAACAAGCCACGAGAAAGACAGGGATACTGAGGGTCATTTCAGGACCCTAGATAACATTCTTAGCGCAAATGTTATAAGATATTTGGGAGGTTTACAAAGACATTTTCTTCTAGTTCAAGTTTTTAAATACCTGTAGGTCATCAAATTAATACTGCTTTATAATAAAGGGTTGATTTTGATTAATTTCCTTTTCCTAAGTTTTGAAAGACAGTTCTGAACTGTCAAAATGGTCCATTCTAACATGTATAAAAGGAAGACCTTTATTTTTTTTTTTTGTTTGAAGTAGCTCCTTGCTTTGAAATGTAGGAAAAAAAAAAAAAGAGCTAAAATAAAAATGAGAGTTCAAAAATACTAAAATTAAGCAGTTCTCTTAATGTTTTGGTCAGATATCTCAATTTGTATTTAAAAATATAGGCTTTCTCTTGGTCTGGGATGGAAAGAGCTCAATGACTCAAAAGTTCTTCTGAAACTGGACAAATGTTTCCTTTATTTGTAATAATAGAAGGTATGAAATAAGACAGATAGATAAATGGATGGAAATTCATATAGACCGCTCTAATCTGCCTTTCCACCATACAGTTATGTAGACCATGGTATATTTCAACCTGTTACCTGTCTGTATAAGAATAGTTATATCTGTGTTTATATCTTCAGTTCATCTTCCTTATAGTTGTTCTTTTTCATAACACTTACAACAATAGCATGTATGCTCTTATTTGCACAGCACATTTGCTTTACCAAAGGCTCAGTATTTATTTTATTTCTTTACTTGCAGGGCCAGCCTTTGTGCCACTTCATGATGCTTCCACATCAAAAGGGACTTTTATAATTTTTTCTGTATTTTCCATCAGCGGCTGCTTGTTGTCAGTACCTACTTCATCAGACGCAATATCATTGTGATCTCCTTTATAGATGGCCAAATGTTTTCACCTGTATTTAAATTAGCTTTGCATTTTAGCCTTAAGGAAACGCAAAATGAACTTTCAGTTCCTAATTATTCTTTTTTTTTGCATGCTTTCATTTCTAACATCGATGGCCTTCACCACTCGGTTTTTAAAATCCATCCAAATACTTAAACTGACTTGGCTTTACATCATCTTAAACTATAGAAGCGGCTTTGTTTTGATTTTTCATGACTTACTGACTGCCAAATTTGAAAGAATATTTTTAGGTTAGGATTTTGCTTTCTTTCACTTTTAATAGACAAAAACGCAGATTTTCTCCTACTAAGCTGTCCTTTTTGGCTGGATCAGCATTCAATAAGGACATTGTGAGATGGAAAAAGACTAGATGAGATTTGGCTTTTTCTTTTAGAGGAAAACCTCTCGGAGGTACAGCAGTGTGTGTTTAAAAACAAACTATGAAAAACACCATGCAACAATGAATTTTTTTTTATTTTTAATTTTGCCTTTGGCAGTGGTTTAGATCCCATTTAAAGGAGAAATGACTGTTGTATATGCTACATATCAGCTAGCTGTGACTCTTTTGCAAGGTGGTAAGAGTCTTTTTCCCCTTTCTGACTAATATTTTTAACTTTATCATTTTTGTTGATCACTCCATCTGAAATCTGGGACATCTCTAGAAAGAAGACAACTTAGGCTGAATATGAAATCAGTAATTTCTGTTTAAGAAACAGAACCTACTAATGTTAAGCAAGAAAGAGAGAAAGGAGGGTAGATTTTGCATGTCTATGTTTAGGATGCAAGCTGAAATCTTTTTATGTTCAGAGATGATCATCAAAGCACTTATTTAAGTAGGCTCAATGTGAATGTGAAGACTCCAGGATTGCTTTTTGATTTTTTTTATCATTCTGTCAATATGTTGCTAACCCACGTAATATTAATTTGCTTAATATTTCTAAAACATGTCTAATATATGGAGAATATGGTCTTGGGTATAAATATGCCAGTCTAAAAAATAGGTGATCTGGATTCTGTTGCTGGCTTGGATATAGATGTCCTGGGTGTCACAAGTCAAATGCTTTGCTATTTCTATACCTGTTTTCAAAATGGAGTAGTCGGTCCCTTCCTCACAGCGGTATATCAAGAGAGATAAATTTTATAATGATGCTGAACACCACTGGACAGGGAGTAAAAGTGGCTTGGAGCTCAACACTGTCAATTAGGATAGCCCCAGGGCTTCTCTAAATAACATACTGCTTCTCATAGTCGCTGTGACATTAATGAGCTCTGATGGTGCCCCATTTCTGGCCTTGGCCTGACTCTCTCCCTCCCTTCAACACCCCTGGCCCAGCTCCTCCCCCCCATCAGCTGAGGATGGACATAGTGATGGAGCTGGGCTCTTTGTCATTTGTTGTGGTATTTGCTCCGTGTTTGGCATGATCCCCTGCTGAGGAGTTTAGCAGGTTGATCTTTAAACTGAGGCAGCTGCAACCTGTGTCCCTTATATGGTTGTAAGAACATAGACTCGGAAAAGACTTGCAAATCCACCTCCCAAAACTCCACAGAACCTCTTCTCCTTTGGAAAAAACACATCACAAATCAAAAAAGATGCTCTGACACCTTATAGCAAACTTAAGAGGAGCGGTAAAATACCCAGAGCAACACCAGGTTCCTGGAAAACAGAAATCCAAGGCTTTGTCCCATACCTCTCTAGCAATGCGGAATTTTTTTCGACAATAGTCCTCAAAACGAGGACAATTTCCCAGAGCACAGAGGAAGCTTAACCAAAAGAAAATTCCTCTTTCACCTGAAATCTAGAGGTGAGTTTAAAATCTAGAGGTGAGTTTAATTCTGAGTGTATAAAAAAGCGAAAAAAGAAATCACAGCAACAGTAGATCTTTCCATCTTATAGTATGTAACGAACCTAAGTATTAATAAGAGAATGGTGATATCTGGGATGACAAATGTACCTGGAATATTATTATTTTGGCTTAATATAAAAATACTTAAAACTAAGTACTTAAATACTCAAACACTTAAAAAAAGTGGAAGAATTTTGCCTATTCCAAAACTGTCAAGAACAGTTGTGGTTAAAAAGGATGCCAGGGTCCAAACAGCAGCGGGGCTTCGCAATGTCTTTTATGTAATACAGCAACAGTTAGGACCTAGTTCATTTGTTGACAGTACCTGTGTGGATACGAACATGCATTCATCAGAATATTCTATAATATTCTGGGGGAACCACTCTGTATACTCTCTTATTGGAGTGATTGCACTTTGTTTAGAATACTTAAATACTCAGGACTCTCTGTCCTGGTGTTTGGACGATCACTTGGGAGGTGGGACAGCTGCGTTTCAGTCTATGCTCCAGTGCATGTTTCATTATTTATGCAAAGAGAAATAGCACCAACAGGAATGACTGAAAGCATTCCACCCCAGGGTATGTTCCACACTGATGATGAAGGCACTCTCTTATCAAGTAAAAGATGAGGGTTCAAACCCCTGTGTGTGAAAGACAGGAACTGAAATGATTTTTCACATCTAAAGTGAATGTTCTACCTTCCCGCTGGTTCAGTAAAAAACCATGGCCTACTTCTATGACAATGTTATGAATCAAACTTGTTTATTATTTTTTTTTTACAAGTACCTAAAATTGCATTTTGCATCAGATGGAATAGTTCATGTAATTGTATACATTTTTACTTAAAATAAAATGAGATCTTGAATGAAACTGAACCTCTCCTTCTTCTCCCCTTTCCTGGTTCTGCTGCTAAACACCAAATCAATTATAATTACAGTCAAACTTGAAGCAGTAATTAAACTCCTCTTTCCAAAGAGGGGACACCTCATCGCTCTCTACAATTACCTGAAAGGGGGTTGCAGAGAGGTGGGTGTTGGTCTCTTCTCCCAAGTGACGAGTGACAGGACAAGAGGAAATGGCCTCAAGTTGCACCAGGGGAGGTTTAGACTGGATATTAGGAAAAATGTCTTTACTGAGACAGGGGTGAGACACTGGAATAAGCTGCCCAGGGAGGTGGTGGAGTCACCCTTACTGGAGGTGTTCAAGGAACATGTGGACGAGGCATTGTGGGACATGGTTTAGTGGTCATGGTGGTGTTGGGTTGATGGTTGGACTTGATGATCTTACAGGTCTTTTCCAACCTTAATGATTCTGTGATTCTGTGATTCTGTGAAATTAAAGAATACAAATAAACAAAAAAAACCCCAAATCCACAATTTGTAAAAGAAAAGGGAGAGTCAGTAAAAGAATATGAAAGCTGACATGACATAATCCAATGGAAAGCTGTGAAAATGATCTTTGCAGGCTGTTTCGGGTTAGATCTTGGCAGTGCAAGACTATATTTGTGAGGACAAGAGAAAAATAAATACTGCAACAACTGAGAAATGCAATGGTGGGTTTCCGGTGGAGACTTTCAGCTGTGTAGGTGGATGGGACAGACCATGTCTTTCCCATACTCTATAGAAAGATGTCTACCCTGTAGACATGTCCTTGTTAAGGTTAATACCTAAGTCCTGAGCTCAGTGACAACAGGATGGTAATACTCCACGTGCTGTAGAAAATGAGAGGCGACAGAGAGGTCCTGCATGCAAAGATGAAGATCTGTCTTCCAGGCAGTCCCATCGTCATTCCCACCCAGCCAATGCAGGCATTGTAATTCATAGACTCAGGCTCTGCATATAAGTCCAAGACAAGATCCATGCAATATTGGGTTCCTAAGACTTACATTGTCCAAAAGCTTTTTTCAGACCCTCTGCCTGGAGACAAATTTCTCCCACTCCGTAATCATGCTGACTAGGATTCGTTCACCTAGTTTTAAATTCAAAAACAAAGCAGGCACTTGGTGGTAGTGGAGGGTGATCCATCTGACCTATTTGAAGTGTCTACACGAGATCAATTGCACCGCTGAAATGCTTATTTCTTGCCATTGACTACTAGGACTGCTAGCTCACACCTAAGCATTTACAGCTGAACTAATAAATTCCATTCATAAATGCTTTTGTGAGTATACAGCCATCCCGGAACACTAAATCCCATACTACTAAAGCTACTCACAGTTTGCTTTTGGCTTCAATAGGCAGCAAAATATCATGGTAATCTTTAAGTGGTGGAGAAGATCCCCACTGCAAAGCAACAAAATTTTAAGCTCAGCTTTTGGATTTCTTTTGCTGTGTGTCTGTTCTCCCCTCTAACTTCTGATAGATGGTCACTCAGCTTCAGCTTGCAGTATCCAGGGCTCCTCGGGGCATTATTCAGGGCCCATTACCTTTTTAGCTCTAATGATATCCTGCCAACAGCAATCCTCTATGCATGCCATTTATTCCATTACACTAAACAGGGGTAATTTGGTAAATTGAGTGTTTAAGTAGCCTTAAGGTAAATATTTTTTTTCTTTTACAAAATGATGATGTTCCCTTTGGTCTCAGTAGATTCTTCTATTTTTGGAAGGGCTTATTTTCATTTGCCTTTAATGGTTCATAAAAGTGAAAGGTTAAATAATGCCAGATAGGGAAAGGTTAAATCAAGCCTTCAAACAAATGTAAATAAAACCAAAATCAAGCAATCATTAAATTAAGATTTTTTTTTCAGATGTAACTTTGGGTAACTCCATACTCCCTGTTCTTTTTACCCAGCAACTACTCTGTCAGTGCTAAAGCATCAGGGGTAGTTATAAGATATTATCTTAATTACTAATTAAGGCCAATAGATTATGACTTTTACAGAATAAAAGCTAGAAGAGATTCTTTTGATTAGTGTCTCTAAATAAAAATAAGTTAACTTGATTGCTCCAGTCCATTACCTTTCTAATTTAGGATACTGCAAATTATTTAAATGAACAAACACAAACTTTAGTGGCACTCACCACACTAATGAACTGCAAATGTTTTGAGTGTGTTGGAGACAATGCTGAGCTTCTTGTGTTCTCTACAGCTCATAATGAGAGAGAATTAAGAGGAAAACTAATGTCATAAGCAACATCATAGAGTATCCAAAAGAGGCTACCAAGACTGTCCCATCTTCAGTTGGCTTGAGCAATGAAATTTATCCCAGAATCTGAATTAATTTTTAAACTTTTTTTTTTTTGTAAAAAATCTAATTTCATTTTAAAAAGTAAATCAATTACATCCCCTGAATTTGTCCTGGTATTCAACTCTTCCCACTCTTAGAAAACTGCATCCAGCTTAGGGGCTGCATTTGTTCCAAAATCCAAACATTCCCAGTTTTCAAGTGAGATTCTGCAAACTCCAGAACTAAGAGGAAGCTTGGGGTGGGATGGTTAACCCTTTGGAAATTTCTCTGTGCAAACAGAAACTAGTTGCCAAGCTTAGGTCAGACACCTGACTTTCAGAAGGCTAAAATTTAGTAAGGTGGATGTCACACGAAGCCTCCAATGCAGATGCAAACAAGAGGTGAGAGCTGAGGCAGTGTCAGGACATTGCTCTTTGCCTTTTCATCCAGACAAAGATTTAAAAGGCCTTAAAATACCTAAAGGAAAAATTTCCTTTTCCTCACTTCCCTTCCCTGGAGTATTAGTTTTATCCAATGACTAAATGCCACAGAGAGCCTATCTCATTTATCTTCACACAGCCTCTCCTTTCCCACCAATAAGTTATTTGTTTAGGAAAGCCTTAGAGCCACAGAGCATATTTACTTGTTGGATCAAGCCCATAGGAAAGCTGTGACCCACAAACAAACCACATCAAGAAACATTTTAAATTTCTCCAAGCCTCTGAGGAGGCAGAGGTTTTATTTTTCGTATACTCTACTGTGACATGTTTGTTGATCCCAAAAAGGACAGTGTTTTTTAATTTTATATCATGAGAATAGATAACCAAGAACTCAGAGGTGACTAGAGCTTCAGGCTAATAGGAATTTACTCCAGCATAAACACTGGTCTGTTAACTGCTAGGGCTTATTGCCCTTAGTAAGGATGACTGAGCCTTGGGGTAAAGGAAAACACAAAGGTCAGATTCATCCCATTTAGTCGCAACTATACGGAATTAACATGCAGCCAATTGTCTGGTTGAGGTCTTAGTCAATTGAGAGATAAAAACATCTCCAGAAGATCACTCACTCCATCTTAGTACAAAGCCTATCACCCTTTGGAGAGCCTTATCCCACCCCTGTTTCTATCCAGGGGGCCTACAGCAGTTATATAGACTAGATGGCATCTTCATATTGACTAAGCTCAAGAAAAACTTGTCCCAACCTTTGTCTAAGCGGCCCAAAGCAGTCCGGCTTCCTATTCAACCATGTAAGAATATGGTGGTGTCCCTAAGCACAGGACAAACTGGCCCAAAAGGATGTGGGTAGTAGCACCCGAGGCACGTGTACACTGGCAGGGCCATATGGATGCTCTCCTCTATCCCAGGCTGCAGATAACACATGTCCGACTTGTGCTACAACAGCTAGTGCCTTATTTTCTTGTATGCTAAATTCACTTCTTTTTAAATGCAGACACTCAGATTTAAAGAGCTTGCTATGATTAATATTTTAATTCATGGTAGAGAGGGAAGCAAGGGTTGAGATACTGGAAAAGCATCTGTTAAGCATGTCTTCTCGACATTTTGAACTTTTTGTCCTTTCAGCAGTTGAAATGTGTGACGTGAGTAAATCTATGTACAAAGAGGGTGAGGTACGAGAAAGCTGTGATCAGTCGTACAACATATAGAGTAGTCTCTACATTAGAAGTGTGTTTTCCTCTTTGCACGAAAAAAGAAGAAATCATTCACACGGAAATGGAATAGATCCCTGTGGTGATTAAAAACTCCAGTAGAAAGATACATATTTAATGAATAGATAACACAGATAAAGAGGAAGAATGCATTTAGAGTAGAAAGCAGCTAGAACAGCTTTAATGTATAGCCTTTATTGCAGTGCAGAATCAACTGAAAATACAGGCTTATTAAGTTGTTTAAGTACAAGGGCAAGGCATTTAGGAAGGAGAACGGAGAAGCTGGAGACATGTGAGTATAAGAAGCATTTGATATTATGGATGCAACTACAGTTTGGCTGGAAAATGACACTGGGTGAATTCACATTCAACTATTGCTCTAGGAGAGAAAGTCAGGATATAAAAGGAGGTGGATTATGGCCTCTGATGCTTGAAATACAGTTTGTCTGCCCTATGTTATCAAGCAATTGGATTGTCTGTTCTACACTAGCCAAAATAAAAGGAGTGTGTTGTTTTCTGGTTCTTTTTGAATAAATTAAGGGTAACCTAGGGGTCAGATAAAATTATTCCAATTTTCAAGGCACAAGATGTGTTATGAAGGGTATATGATCATCTTTTCTAGTCTTCTTAGTCTTTTTCAAGTCTTAACTAGTGTTGAGTACAAATTGCAAAGCCTCCTGGCCCAAAACATAACTCTGCAAAGAGTTAGTAAGAAAATTTATTTCTAGAAAAGGTTATTCTGTAATTTGTCCTCTGGAGTGGCATGATACAGGCTTCTGGACCATGAAGTTGTCCAGCAGTATGTGATGCAGCAGTTCTGGCAGATCAGAAAGCATACTGTGCGAGCCTGACCACCTCAAAGGCAAGAATGTTTTGTCTCCACCGCGAAACAACAGTATGTCTCATGGATTACTTTGATAGATGCTGCACTGGTGATGTGCAACCTCTACTTCCAATTGCTCAATATTCTAGAAGGAATAGTTGAATATGAGGTCCCACACCCTCTCATATCATCCTTTAACTTAAAGAGAAGTTGGGAACAAGCCAGCACCTATGTTTAACCATCTAAATGGACCTACAGACGTGAGTTAGCTGCTCTCACCTCTCTTCATCATAAGTGGAGAAGCCAACTATAATTGCATGTTACATCTGATCTGTTTTAGACTCTAGGACTGATCAATTACTCCTTGGAAATGCTTATTTCTCTTTGTTATCTTTAAAGGGACAGCAGGCACCAGATGATTCTTGGTGAAATGAGTCCCACCCCATGTCTCTGACCAGCCTAGATCCTGTTGGGTGCCTTCAGTGTCAGGCAGATAGCAACACACCCTGCAAGGTATGGCTGAGAAATAGAAACTGGTAGAGAGCCAGGAAACGCAGAATGGAAAATTAGTTGATTAGGAAAGGAGAAGCACAAGGTAGCAGAAGGATAGATGGGCCTTTTTCTTGTTTTCTACAGGAAAAAAAGTCTTCCATAAAGAACAGCTCCCTTTTTCTCCTAAACCATTGTTCTGAAAAAACTCAAACTCAACATGCTGAATTAACAAGTTGGGGAGTTTAGGACATTTTATTAAAAAAAAAAAAATCCATGAAACCAAGACAAATAAGAAACAGTTTCGTCCAAAAATTTTAAAATAAGCACTAATAGGTTTTTTTCCAGTCTGCCCTAGAGTCAGTGGGACTTTTCTTCTGGGATGTTCCTCCTGTCTTCTTACACCCCCACCCCTTACTTCTGCAGACATTTTTACAGTGAGTAGGAGAACTAAAATTATAATCTGAGGAAGAGTTCCTAAATAATAAATGTGTTCACATCTGGGAATTGTTTCAGGTGTGTTATAAACCTTTGTGAAACAGTGTGGGTAAATAGAAAGTTGGTATTAGTTGGTTATAATTAATCCCGATAGCTTTAAGGCAGAATCTTCCTGCTCCAGGGGTTCAGAGAAGGAGATAGCTAGAAAAGCAGGGAGGGATTCTCTAGGTAGGAAACTGAACAGATGTAGCAAATAAGTTTATTCAAACCTTAGCAACATCTGATGATTTGCAGAGCTCTTGCTCCTTTCTGACTGAGACCTCTGAGCTGCACTCTGCCGAGGAAATTAGCATTTGTCAGGCTTTGCTTTTGCCCTGGAAATGTACAAAATACAAGTCCTAAGCACCTTAAAGGAAAGACTGCTCAATAAAAATAGAATTTAAAATTTTTGTATTAGTTTTCCTGCATTTATTGAAATTATTTGCCAAAGTCAAACCCCACGTTTCCTAGACCAAAAGAAACTATGGAAATCCACTAATCTAATTTTTGCAGGCCATGGAAATGAAGCAGCTGATTCTTGCCTAAAGTCCTATAATGTACTGTTTAGAAACCTTATACGTGATCTGAAGACCTGGTCAGTCAGTCTGTCCATCTGTCTATCTATTGGTCTACCTAGCTAGTTTCCAATGAGACACAAGAGGCAATTAAGGGAATGTTTGAAAGACAAATTTAAAAGATGCACTGCACTATTCAAGTTAACTCAAGGTAAAACAAATTTACAATCACATTTTCAAAACCTTATTAGTGGTTTGGGGAGTTATTTCGAACCATTTTGGCCACACCCAACGCGCTGCAGGTCGGCATTCTGGACCTTCTGAAAAGTGGCCTTTGTTATGTTTTGCAAGGAGTGTGTTTACTACTCCCCTTGCCTGATACTGATATGACTGCCAAGAATGGTCGTGATGCAATGGAGGATTAGCTTGGTCACAATGAAGTAATTCAGAATAATAATTTTAAAAATGCTTAATCAGTAAACATAGTCTCCTTCTTTGCATCAGACAGGTGAAAGGGACCCACCTAGTTGAGAATAAATAGCAAGTGACACATAAAACAAACTAAGTCAACACATGAAAAGAAATCCAAAGTCCCTTGTAGTTGAAGTCCAGTTCAGAAATGCTCCAAAAGTGCAGTTCCCAAGGCCATTCATGCCTTTCTTTTCCAATCATTCTTACAACCCATTGTCTGCAGAGCAGATAAAAGAAGTAAACGCAGATGAGATTCACCTCACCTAAACCACCTAAAACCTAGATGTATAAAATAATTCTCTAGGTTCCATCTACAGTTTATAGAAAATGAAACTTCCAGAGGCAATTCATCCTATCTTAAAGTAGATGTGTAAGATATTTCTGCTCTGGAAGTGTCTCTTGCAAGGGGTTAGCTTTCCTCCCAGGTGAGATGGAAGTTAGATGTGGGTAAAATGCATGGTTGGTTCTAGACAAGGACAAGAGGAAGGGGAAAAAATGGCATCATGGCATAATCTTCAGCATCATTAGGTTTTCCAAAAAGAGTTACAACAGCCCAGAAAAAAAAAACAAAACCTAGAGAAAATTAATGTTGGATGTGACGTAGTCTAAAAACTGGTCTTTGTGAGGAAAGAGGGAGATGGAGGAATTCAGAATCATATAAAAAATGAAGTGACAACTGGGTCATTTGAAATGTAACAGTAAATACTTAGTAAGATAGTAGATCAATAAAAAATTAGGAGAGGGATAGAGAGAATGTTGCAGAATCATCATCAGCTGCAGCAGTCATAAATCTGTGAAAAAATGGATTTTTTTCTCTGTGAACAGGAGGGAGAAGCACTAGGTCAAAATAATAAAAAATAAGTTTACGTAAGGAAAAGAATTAAACTGTTGAAGTTTTGAAAAAGCAGAATAATATTAACCTATTTCTTAAAAAACCCCAACCAAACAAACCAAAATCATTGGAAAACAATAAAAAGACCATGGGAAAAAACAGATAGGTATAAAATGGCATTCTGAAATTATTACTGTTTCTTCTGGATTTTTCTTATCTATCTGAAGGACCTTTATAGGATTTGTTGTGTCACCTTCTAAGAATATGTAACGTCTCTGTTTGACTATGGAGGTAACCTTAATGATGAACTTGGAATGAACATTGACATTTCACCACTTTAAAGTCAGAATAGCAGATTCACACTCCCACCATGGGTCTCTACTGCAGTTCAGAGGACTGAGTAGAGAGGTGTTTGTGAATGAGGTTTAAAGCACCAGGTGTGAGTTCCAGCACAGGTCTGGACACACTGGCACAGACCTGTGTCCTGTAAGCCATAGCTGGTGCCTACTGCACCTCATCTACAGAATTACAGTGAGAAATGGTTTTACTTTTCTCCCCATAAATTCCCTTGCAGATTCCAGTGGAGGCATATTCTTGATCTTCCCGTGCCTTGGTACACAGTTGGAAAAATTGGTTATTTAGGTGGAAAATCCTACAGGAAAGCACGCATTTTGTCCAACACATTTCCTCAAGGCACTGCTACAACAGACTGTACCGCAGGACAGATGAAGGAAGGCATTTTTAATTAGGTCATGGCAAAGGCTTTAATATTTTTTTAAGTATTAATATAGGTCATTTACCAATAACTTGTCTGTGTAGCTTGTACTTTGAAGTGTGAGATGGAAAGCTGGGAAATATTTAGGACAATTTAAAAGTTGGTCCTTCCAATACAACTACAAGTTAAATGAGATATGTCAGCTCCAGATATGACAGGTCTACATGTGTCAATGCCCATCTGCTGTACGTGAAAAAACTGCTTCGCTACAGACCAAGTCTTGTTAAACATGACACTTGTTCAGAAGAACTGTGGCATTAAGGCGAGAATATCATGAAACCTACTGTCAAAAAAGCCTGCCTTCCTTTCCTAGGTCATTTTGCCAGTGGCTTATTGGTAGCTCTCAACCTAGGACCTATCTTTCCAATTTATTAGAGAGGATATTGAATCTGTCAGTGCATATGCAGTTATTTTAGGGTAACTAATTGCAGACAGTTCATCCAGCTGGACAGCCAAAGCAATAATATTAAAGATTAATGCCCCAGCTCAGCAAATAACCTGGGCATGTGCATAATCCCTGTGGCTTCACTGAGATATACTTACAGGCAGGCTCGTTGAACTAAATATATTGCTGAAACCGGGCCTTAAAAATGATGAATTCACATCACAGATGCCACGCAAACAATTCTAAGAAATTTTAAAAGATTACTGGCTTGACAACTCAAAGTTTAAAGCTTTAAATATTAGTAGAGAACATCATAATGTTAAAATGCAAACAGTAGAATCTATAGTTCCTATTGCTGGAGTTCTTTTTCTCTGAAACAATTGATACTGGTGATAAACTGATTTGGCTGATGATAAACTAGGTTAATTTGGACCTGATCAGTATGGGAGTCCCGTCTTTCCACTGGGATTCTTCTCACATGATTCCAGCTATATGAAAGAGGGTAACTGATCTCAGCTAGAGATCAAAGATCTCTCCGTAGCCAAAGGACATCAGTAGATACCTCAAGGGGGCAACCCATTTCATTTACTTTAGTATGTATTGAATTGTCGTGCCCTCTGGAGGTACCTGGTTCTTCACACCATCTGCAAGGGGCAAGACTAATTGCCCACTTTTGGACTTCAAATGTTAGGTGCACTGAATGCTATCTTACAAGTTCACTCTCTTCTACTGGAAATTTTTTTCTAGCACTTTAATATTTCTGATATATATGTGCAGCAGAAAAACATAGAAATAGAAATAAGTACGCTAAATAAGTCTCTCCATCAACACCATTACACTCCACTCATGCCAAGATGGGTGGAAACATAAATGACAGCAATGTTTGGCCTGCCACTGACACCTATCCACACATAAACAGTCACAGTTAGATGAGGAGCTTCACAGTTTCTATGAATATTTAATTAGTACAAACTTGGTTTCTTTGAATTCCATCAAAAATAAAATTAAAAAGCCCAGCTTCATTTACCTCGTGTTGACTATAATGAACATTAGAACTTCCCCCATCGCCGCGGGTTCAGCTCTGTGGCTAACGCTGAGATGTTGGCAATCAGAAAAGACTTGGGGCAAATCACACTTCTTTTTCACCACAGGGATAAACTTAAGTGACAGACATGTATGGGCTAATTAGTTTTAATAGTTTCCCATTGCTCTGGCTGATGACACAGTGCTAAAAAACCATGCCCCCCCAATAAGCCAGAATTTCACTTACATGGCACTACGTCTTTATTACTGCTTCGTTACTTCAGGGGAGCCGCATTCTCTAAAATGCTTTTCCCTGTGGCTTAAAGTAAAGATTTTTTAAATAAATAAATACAGTTTATGTTGGGCATCTACCACTTGAAGGGCTAATGATTATTGACTACCCTCCAGCAGACATCAGGGAGTCTAGCCTCAGGCCCTTCCCGCTCGCCCCCAAACATGCCGAATGTTAACACATGTTTCTAGATCCTGGCTGGGATTGGACACAAACAAGGCAGTCAGAATGGACCATTTAGTGTACAAGTCAAGATGACAGATCTCTGCTTAATACAAGGAAGACAAAAATTCGTATCTTATTGAAAAAGGCAGAAGAGCCCCGGGTGCTTTCGCTTTGTGATTCTGCAGCAAAAAGTGGGTTGTGTCAATATAAGTCTATGTCACCCGCTCGCAGCTGCCACACTGAATTGACCCTGCTAGCTGCAGACAGAAAGGCCTTCCATTTCCAAATTCTCTCTAATGCTCATCTGCGAGAGCAAGCACGGGGTGGAAAAAAGCCAACAAGTTACTCTGAAGTATGGGAGCGAAAAAGAAAAGAAAACAAAACAAAAATGCCTTAATGCCGTGAGACTCTCTCCACTGCCTGTTTCTAATGAAATGCTAGAAAAACTTTCTCATCTGAAAGCATTTCAGAGGCTGCTTTGACAATGTGAGCTTTATGTTTTGTAAATCATGTTCTTGTAATTCCTTGTAAGTCTCCAGATCCTCTTCAGATAGAGCAGCAGAGCATTAAATATTCTTGCAACGCTCACCAGAGCTTAATTACTAAAAGTTGAAACATCTTTTAAACTCTGAGATTTTTTTTTCCCTGGGTATTCCCCAGAGAAAAGATACAAAAAAGTTGAAGAGTGTGCACAATAACTATTAGTTAAGACTGCGTTTCCAAAGGGGGGAAAAGAAGATAAACAATTTCAAAACTAAAAAATAGAGTAGTTCTTGATACCATTATAGTTTAACATGATAGCATTCACTGATGAGTCTGTTTCTCATGAGTATATTTTTCTAAGCTCAGATGTTCACACTGGTGAAAAGATTTAACTGAAAACAAAAAAAAATATTAAAATTAAAAAAAGAAAAGCTCCCAAGTTTCCTAGAATGGAAAAAATAAAGAGATAGATCTTCAATTAGTTGAAATATAGAATTCTATTGATTTCTGGAGAAGTATGATAATTTAGGAAAGCTGAAGATATGGCTAAAATTATAGACTATTTAAAATACGTTTTGGAGCATTCTTTTTACGGATCCACTCAAAGTCCGTGAAAATGTACCTCAGATCAACCTATGTTCATGTGAGTGATTAATATAGTTAAAGAGAGGCAGTAAGAAGTGAACATATTTTATTAGCAGAAGATAGAGGTGTTTCTCTTTTTTGTGTTTCAGCTGGGGGGGCTAGTGAAGCTTTCATCAGCTCTTTATCTAAATTTATTATAAAACACTAGATATCCCAACCCAGTAATCTGACTTGTAAATATACCTCACCTGACTGTGAAACCTTCAGAGGTGGCTGGGTGCCATGTGGATATCACAGAGAGGAAAAATTCATCTCACCAAAATGTAACCACCTGAAGGTAGCAGTCTAATCTAACCAGTTGTCTGTGGTTTTTCTATATGCAAGAGAGAGCGAGAGAAGAATCGCAAGGCGGCCATTCGTCACACTGGTCTTGTAATGGTTTTCCACAGGACTGTGGAAACACTCTCCACTGAAAATCAACACGTACATAGTTAGCTCAGACTAAATGCCTGTTTTTCCTACAGCTGATATTGGGCAAGACAAATGCTGGCGTACCGAAGAAGAATCTGGTTTCAATTGCATCTAACAGTACCGGGGATTTAAGAGTTGTCTCTAAATTAAGATCAAAGAAAAGCATAAGTTAAGGGGTATGAAAGACTGAGGCATGTCAGGTTTTCTCCGCTGTCTGTAAAAGGCAGCGTAGATGATTAGCTCAGATAGAGATGTCTATGATGTAGTTAGCCATATTTGACCACTTCAATCCACCTGTGAACGTATTCTTCATTTACACCAGTACCAAGTCCATTCTCTTGCTCTGCAGCCTGATGGCAAGGTCTGGTCATATCCATACTGTGAAACGTAGCTACACCCGTCCCTACGCTCAACATAAATCAGAGTTTCTAAATAAAAATTCTCTTTTGGGATTGTTTCTGCTTTACACTCTGTTTGTGAATTGTTTGGAAGAGTACTAGCTGACTGGATGCACAATTGAAGTTTTCAGTTATGTGGTAATTTGGACAATAACAAATGAACAAAAGGTCTAATTACTTCTCTTCAGTTCCAAGCAGATCCTTTAGGAAAAAAAGTTTTGATTCAATTTCAGTTATACATACATATCTTCAGCCAAGCCTATTTCAAAAAGTGTGCTAATTATAATTAATGTAATTTATTGACAGCAATATAGAAAACTTCCAATCTGTTATCGTATGATGTTTTCATAAAACATTAACTTTTTGTCTATTATGGAAGAGTTTGAGGAATTACATGATTGCATGAAAAAAGTTTAATAGCTGCAGCCTTATAAAAGAGCATAACTGAGTCAAAAGAAAGTTAATTATGTTATTTCTGGATGTGGACGGGGACCTCACTCTTATAGTGTCCACCTACTCCAAAGGTATTGGAAAAGGAGACTGATTTAGAAGAACATACAGCCTGGGCTGACACAGTTGGGTTTAGTTTCTTGTAATAGTGAGGCAGAGGAATGTGGAAAAGATGTGTATTACTTTCTTTTGACTTCATAATGTTGAGATGTTCTTTAAAAGTGGATTATTTAACTGGAAGTTACCAAGAGCTATACTGTGTAACTGTGTATACCACGTGTCATTGCAGTGATTGCCAGAGAGCTACCCCAGATGTCTCCTAACGTCAATGAAATCTGCTGTTTAAGGTTGACTCTTTGCTCATAAATATATATATGAGCCTTAAAAACACTGAAGACAACATTGCGATACGGTTTATGAGGCCTTACCTCATAGTTGCTCTCTTTGACATGCAGAAGGGTTTGATAATAAATCAGACTTTGTAAACTGAAAGTCAAAGACATATTCTGGAGTCACAGACAATACACAGAGAAGTGTATTAAGTGTTTTCCGAAATCTCTAACAAGCTAAGTATCAGGCTCTTTTCCTCTTCACTTTTTCCCTTTTACAAAGGCAGTTATGTTTGACTGAAGATCGCAAGCTTTTGATTGAGCACCAGTTGAATGTGTTTAACATAGCCTTAACATTTTCTTTGAGGAATAATGACAGCAACTCTCCACTGAGATCAGATCAAGTCAACAATAGGGAAATGACTGTGTATAAAAGTTAATGTTGCTCAGTTGTGTCTCGATAGAATGGGCTGACAAAGCAGAGAATTAACAGCCTGAAACCAGCAAATATTGCTTTACAACATTGTGCAGCCTTGAAAATGTGGTCAGCTGAAAGACTATCACCCACGAGATCTTGGCTCTTACCTTACATGAGTTACTAATTTGCCAAGCAAGGTAAGGGCAAACAGTTTATTTCTTTGTGTCTTGTCCCCATCCATCTCTAAAAGTGGGATGATCATCATCCTGAAGTCTGTTATTTAAGATACATGGATGGAAAGTGGCTGAGCCACGTAATTAATTTAATTCTATCTACAGCTCTTTTTCAGTTCTTGGGGATTTTAGCTGTGTTGCTTGAGCTGTTGTCAACCTGGAGATCCTCTTCATTTCATTACTTTGATCCCATAGCAAGCAAGGCAAAATGTGCCCACTCCTCAGGCTCAGGAGATCACAGAGACTGGTATTAGCTTCAGCCGCTGATGAGCTATGAGGCTATGAGATACCGCTGCTGCAGTTCCTGGTGAAGAGCATGGCGGCAGGCCAGCAGTTTGCTGTACTCACCAGAGATGATGAATTTGAGTCCTGAAACATGTGATGGTCCACAGCCAGTGACACAGGAGGGGATGGGGTGGTTGAGGATAGAATGTCCCCAAATTGCTATATCCTAATTTTAGTATACCTTAAAGAATCTGGAGATAAATTCCCACAGACTATCAATTCTTTATCCAAGCATTTCCCCAGTTTGTAGTGTCTGTCATTAAAGCAATTGAATCTATTTTAACTTCTTTAAGAACACAATGAATTAGTTTGGAGATCTTCAGGACACAGACTTAATCTTCGGTTACATCTAAGAGGAAACAATCTTATGCCGTATCATGCTCCCTTAAGTCTCTCTCAAGATTTCTGGACTGTACATCAATGAAAAAAAAAAATCACAGCCAAGCATACAGGAGCAAAGCAGGGCAAATATGTATCTTTTTTGTCAATCTTTCAGCTTCTTGACAAGTTCACTCTCCTTTTGAGGGCTCACTCAGCATGCTTTGAGAACACTGGCCTTTCTTCCACCAGCTTGCTCCAGCCTCAGAACAGACCTTCGAGGCATGTCCATGCCATGCAGTGCCGAGAGCTCATTGCATACATGCTGACTACAGAATACGAAGCCAGGCAACTCTCCCGCTAAGCTTCTTGCTTCAGAGCCAGGTGCTTTTATGCTAGACTGCAACCTACATACGCAACAGTTCATCTGGAGCTGAGTCAAGTATCCACAGAAAGATGCCAGTTTGTATGGTTTCAATGCAGTAAGAAGAATTTAGTTTTCTGAACGCAATGATCTGGTGTCATTGGAGATGTTCTTGGGTATCAAAGGATTTTCAGGAGCCCTGAACCCTTCTGCCTTGGCAGGATAGCCCACAGTGCCTAAAATGGCACTAGACATCTGTGTTTGAGGAGCTCGATCCTGCTTATTGTGTCCTTCGTGGACATTGAAATTTAAGGTGGGATTGAGTTCCCCAAATACAGAGGTCTGGTGTAATTTTAAGCACTGAATAGGTGCCTTGGATACCCTAAGGTGTCTCAGGTGACGCTATACTACCGTGTTTAGGAACTGAATCCCACTCTAACAATGCAGAGCCAGCTGAAGTAATTATACTCTTATATAATAACTTTTCCCATCTTTCTGGCAACATTATAAGTAAAGCCTGTCTGGCTTAGTTGCAAAGTCATACATGTCATTGTACTAAGACACTCTTCTAGGTCTCAGCATGATGCAACATGTACTTATGGGAGAGAGAAAGACTGCAAGTGCTTGCCGTGGTTAAATGCCAACGAGATCTGGTCCAACAAAGCTTCACACTGACTCAGCTACTATGTAAGATTGTGTTAAGCATGTAGCAAGCACATTTATATTATAAGACTTGAAAGGATAATCTCCACTCTTAAGTTGGCAAGTGACTCTGAATTAGACAAATATCATACAAGCAGCAGAAAAAAAATCTAGATATTTTCCTCTGCATTGTGGAATATATTGATAAACGTATGTTAGCATTTAACTATTCATTCTTTTGGAGAAAACTGGTTAACCCCTTAAGTGTTTTGCCCTGAAGGCAGACATTAAAAGTTAATTATAACCACATGGGACAAGCCCCTGGAGGACCATGACAGCATTAAGCTGCTACCAACCAAGCATGCAGTATGCGCAGCACTCTCAGAGAACACCATGTACAAAAATGATGCTGTCTCCTTGAATGAGTTTTCAGAAGCTAAAAACATGCTACTTTTTGCATGCACGGTAAAAAGGCAGATTGCAAATGTTCTACTCAGAGAAAAAAAAGCTTCCAACTGAAGAAGAATTAGAGCAAATGAAAGCACCAAGTAATGTGATTAAGCAATGTGGCACAGCGAGAGAGAACTACCACAAGTACAGTTTTACTTAGTGCTACAAGAAGAATATGGTAAAACCTCTTTGAAACACCTTGGATTGCTACCTCATGATAAATCTTTCCAGTACCATATATGGCCTATGAGGCATTTTGATTTTACCACTATAAAAAGGGAGAGGAGATGACACTTGTCCTTGGAGAGGATCATTTAGACCATATGGAAAAAAAAAGTTCTAAGATAGATACACTGTGTGCAAGTAAATTAAGTGTGGCTGGAAGGCACTGAGGTTAAGTAACATGGAATAGCCTGCACCTACACAATTAAACTTTCTTCCCCTTAAATTAAAATACCTGTATCTAAGTTAATTATCAGGAATGGTCCCTGTGCTATTTCCCAAACCATGCTGGGTCCCTATTGTGGTGGACCCAAAAGCATGTGGAGGGGCTTTTCTAATAACATGGTGATAGAGAAAGATGAATTCCAGCAATGGGGAATATCTCTGACTGTTGCTTTTTAATACAGAATTAGTCACCATGTCTTGAAGGTAAGTCAGGAGACATTTAGGACACCTAATTCTGTTTTTCTCTCACATTGAGCAACTGGATTTATATTACGAGCACCAGAATGAGTGTGGCCCAGAATGAGTGTGCCCAGCTCCTGCTAATATTTAGGAGCAGCATACCTCTCACCTAATTTAGCCTTCAAAAACCTGGGCTACATCTATATACCAAATTTGAAAGTTAACCCGCTTCTTTAAGCAGGGGATTGGATCAGATGACTCCCGACATTTGCTTCCAACCTAAATTACTCTGCGATTCTAATTGCTGAATAAAACAGGGATAGAGACAACTCTATGGCCTCTAAACCAAGTGTTATACACAGGCTATGTTCACTTTGCATGGTACCTAGATTTGAATTCCTTCCTGGTCTGGTGCCCTGTGGTTGTAAGACATGTTTAATAGTGTGTGAGTGAGTGTGTTTAACATAAAATGTTCCTGAATTATGAGAGAATTCTATTGCAGCCCCCCAAGGGGTGCATTCACAACACGAAACCGAATATGTGCTATGTGCTCTGTGTTTTAGCATAAGGGCATGTCAAGGCGTGTGAATCCATAAAACTTGCTGGGATAGTGTTGGAGGGCTATTTAAATTGAAAGGAGCCAACCTGATCCTTTTTGTCCGTATTAGAAACAGTCCATGAGGTTTGCCATGCTCCAAATAAAGATCTAGAGAATTCCAGTGGGGACAGGCCAAAAAACATATCAGGGAACATGCTAATAACAAAGCAGTAGGTTGAACTAAGACTTGAGCTTGCTTGCTGGCTTTAAGCCAAGTCCTGAAGCACCAAGTTCAGCCTAAACTAATCATCTAAACTCTGATCTGATCCCTAAAGAAACTGGACAACTCCAGAGGTTGTTTAATCCCTCTATCCTAGAAAACTATGTTGAGTGGATCTCTTGCTGTCTGGAGGTATCCCTCCCTCTCTACCTGTTTCCCCCAGAGGAAGTCCAAACAGTTATATGAAATGTCTGACCCTTAAATGGCTATATCTGGGTAAAATGGCATGCACTTCTGAGGATGAGCACTTAGATTATCTGAGAAAGCGTGTCCCTTCTATAGTCCATCAGTCCTGGCTTAGTTTTCAACTCCAGGTGCAACTGTACAGGCAACAACAAAAAAGCAGTATTACTAAAATGAGATTTAATTCTCACTCTTGATCTTTATGCTTTCTTCATAGAGAGGAAAACCATATTTTCTGATTTTCTTCACCCAAAGACTTCCACTTATGAGATGACATACAGCATAACACAAGGCAGGGAATCTCAAAGTGGGACAGAACTGGCTGGGGGGTCTACACTGTGCTGGGCCAAGAAAACAGCTTTTAAAAGCTACGTAGCTGCCTTGGCAAACTATGGCACCTAATTAAAGGGGTTTTTTCTATTAGGTGCTTCCAGTTTGGTGCTAGCACAAAATTCTCTTCACTAGACCACATTCCATAATGCAGCCTGTTGTGTTTCCATCCATAAGGTCAAAATGTAAGATCATACTTTTGGGGCAAAATAATGACAGGAAGGAGGAGAAGGTCCTGTGAATGACATTTATTTACAGGATACCCAGGATTCAGTAACATAATGCAACTGTGAACAAATGACAGATATAATACGCAGGTACTACGGGAGAAAAGTTTCCAGTAGAGACTGAGAAATACTGGTGATTTTGTAAACGCATCATAAATATTTGTAAAAAATGGTTGCTCAGCTTCCAACAAAGATTATTTATATGGTAATTAATCAAGGGACAGTAGATCCCAAAGACAGGAGAATGACCAGTCTTTAACATAAAACAGAGTGGAAAAGACTTGTTTAGCCTCCTGGAACAAAGGGCTTATTTCTACCAATACTTTGAGAGACCAAAGGAAAATGTTACAGAGTGGAGGGGCAAAAGCATCCCGGTGTTTTCAGGCTGGACCTCAAAAAGTTTCAGAAGATTGTTGATGAAGCTAAACAGTGACGACTGATTGCATACAACGATGTAATGGAATAAAGATGGGATGATGCCTGGGATAAAATCCAGTTGACTCAATGACCCAGCCCTATATTCTCACATTCTTGCATGACAAGGAGACATCCCAGAATTTCTTATATGGTTGATACTTTATCAGGTCATGTAATAAGACGAGAAAAGCATTCAATGTGTCTGGTCACATTGTGAATAAGGTGCAAAGTGCTAGGGCTGAGGATGAATGGCCATCACCAGAACATACAATGGAGGATAACCCCGCTCCCAGTGCTCACCACTGGGTTCCGTGGTTCAAAGCCCAGGCTCCTGTGTCCTAGCCGTCATCCAGGGTATCGGGAACAGTAAGTTGGCAGGGCCAGAATTTAAGAAAGTGAAATAAAGGAAGTCCTGTGTCCCAGAACAAAGTCTAAGATAATATAGTGCTCTAAATGCTTTTGATGGGACCTGGAATAAAGTCTATATTTTATATATCACTTCAGGCAAATTGGGGCATACAGTAATTGTGTTAAATACGCCTCCTCTGAGCCTCCTTCAAGTATGGGCACCAGCTGGCAGTCTCTGTCCCAGCTGCTTAGTCATACTACGTGCTGTCTCCTACTCCATAACACGGAGTCAGGCATGGCTCATCGGTGGACCACAATTGGAGGCCACCCGGCTGTACCCCATTCACTGGCCTACAGAGCATAGAAAGACCATGGCACTGTGACGGAAAATTTTGGAGGTAAGGGAGAGGCAAGAGCTGTGGGATGCAAAAGCCAGTTGTGAGAAGCCATGCTTCATCTGTGAAACCAGGCAGGTCCAAGATGAGGTCTGTAGCTCCTGCCTCACTGAGAAGTGAGGTTCTGAGAAAGGAAGACTTTACTTCCAGAGAAGAGACTTGGTAACTTTTAAAGATAGTTATTTAGCCCTGGCGCTCATGCTTATGCAGGCAAAACCTTTTGAGATTCACATATTTATCCCCTCCCTAACCCTCCAAGGTAAGGGAAGCTACTATTCCGTTTTAATGCTGTAGAAGTGAGGTAGGAAGGGGTTCATTCTCAGATCCATCCAGGGAGGGACTCAGGCACCCTAAAGAGAGAGAGAAGCAGGACTGAGGAATGGGACTTTTCCTACCTAGATTTACCCATCTAACAATTTGGCTTCTCACTAAGCTAACTGTCTAGGTTCCATCTCTATCCTACACTGAGGGATGCTTGATTCATCCCATTAAACTTATATCTAAGTCTTAAGACTCCACCACTGGCTGCCTGAATCCTGAAAAGAGTTCAGCAGTGTGACTTCTTAAATTTCTTAGAGGAAAAATCTAGAGTTTTAAATCCAAAAGAGGAGAATGATTAAAAAAAAAAAAGCCACTTTTTTCAGGTTCCATCCTTTACATCCCTAAGAAAGCACACAGTTGTTGCTGTTCCCTCTGCAGGTATCTCTCTTTCTCCCTCTTTTTTTTTGTTTTGTTTTCCCTGTTTAATTGTGTTTATTTTTCTTTAACACACACACACACACACACACACACACACAGAGACACCCCACACACTCACACACTGATTCTTTGCCTTTATTTCTTTTAACTTTTTGTTTTACAAACAACAGAGCGTGAATTCAACTACCGTGCAGGGGAATAAAATGTTCTGATGCTGCTGAAGGGGCTACTTGCACTTTGAATCCAGTCAGGTAAGAGAAGTAAAGTGATTTGTTTGCTTATGCTGTGCCTCTAGCAAAGGAAGGAGAGGCAAGGGAACAAGAGGAATGGGAGATGGATAGAAACTTGGCTCCCTACTTCCCTTAATTTCTGGACAGAGGAGTAGATTATTAAATAGGGAAAAACAAGGGAAGCATTATGGAGATGTGCAAGGACTATGAACTAACAGATACTGTTGTAGCTCCAGAAAAATAAGCAAAAATCCTATGGCAGCTGTTCCAGACCCAAATCTGCTACCATGCTGTTTTGAGGGCAAAGAGCCTCCTGTGACAAAGTGGCATGTGGACTTTGAAGGCCTGAGCCAGCACAAACTCTAGCTTGTCTGCTCTTTTTGTCATTGCATGGGGAAGATGCCCTCAGAGGAGCATTGCAAAGGCTGACTGCCTCCTTCAGCTATTGCTGTGCACCATACCCACACACCTACCTCAAACTGTGGCTGGTTTTTCGTACTTTACCCAGTAAAACTACTTCTGTACCACTCCTGTGCATGGGCCAGGTTGTACCAGATCACCCCTGCTGTCCACAGACCCTATTTTCATTCTCACCTGCTACAGGTGCTGTAGTGTCAACTGAACCCAACATTAAAGACTGTGCTGTTACCCACGCTGACACACCAAGGGTCATGGGGACTTCGCAGTCACATAAACATCACACGTTATACATCTGATGAACTGTTGAAGCCCAGTGTCGGAAGTCCCAGCAACATGTGAACCTTTGAAGTGGCAAACCCATCAGCTATATGACAGCTTCATGCCCAAGGCTAGCAAGGCTGGATGTAGCAGGAAGGGAAGACCCCTGCAATGTCTGGGGAATTGGCTAAATGGACCTAATAGGTCTTTTCCATCACTGGTGTCTGTGGGCTACATTGCACCCTTAGGCTGAGTCCAGAGTAAGGGGTGGCATGTAATTATGCTTCTCTGGGAGCAGCCCAAGGAAGGGATTGTGGCAGAGATAGTTATCATCCTTTCCCTGAACCCCTTTAGCTACAGGTTGGGAGGCAGTAAGTCATAGTGACCTGGAAGGAGGAGATTTTACTGCTCTGGCAGCTCTCCCCCAGCTTTACCCACTTCTGTATTCTCTCTTTCTTCCTACCCACTTCCCTGCTCCCTCTTTCTTCCTATCACACCTTGTGAGAAGATGTAGCCATTGGATGGTGCTCGTACTCAAAACTGAACCTAATCTCAAGTGCCTGAAGTGTCTTCGCTGCTTGAAGCCAGTGGGTACCAGCTGTCATGTCCAGCACATGAGGTTGTGTAGTAGAGTACAGTGGTTCTGCTGCCACTTGACACATGGACAGTGTCCTGGAGAGCCAGGGAAGGTCCCTTCTCATCACAGTGTGGGGGACTGTGACAGGAACTTGGTATATGCAAGAGGCCTTTCCTTACCCATAGAGGAGTACGCATGAGCTTCAAAGTAATTGCACTCTCAGTCTCAGAAACCAAACTCATCTGCCAACTTATGGTCTTCATAGGTCCAGCAGTGAGTTGGAAAAGCCTTTATTTCCTGTCAAAGTTGGAATTACAATCTCACACTGTGATTTGGGGGCAAATTCTTCCATCCTTCCCCCACAAACAGTCACACCTTTCAAGAGGTAAAATGCAGTTTGGAGTGGGATGGCTGAATTTTGCCTGTACGAGCAGTGAAGCACATGCAGTCCATAGAGACACATCTCTTCGCTGGAAGAACATCAATTGCAGACGGTTAGTGATTTTAAGAGCTGGAGGAAATAAGCAATAATACTACTGAATCACAGTCTATTGCCTCTTTCTATCCATCACCGTGTATCATTCCTTGAGACAAAAGAGATTAAGGAAGTTACTATCCATTTATATTTTCTCATAGGAACTAAGCTACCTAGGGACTTTGTGTAAATATATCTATATATGTATACCTAATGCATGTATCTATTTTAACGTAAAAGTCATAGTATTGTCTATGTGAGCAGAATATTTAAAGCAATTATCACCAAGCATTTTGCAAATACGCAGAAGTAGCTGAGACACAGGAGCTGCAAGCTGGCATTGCTCAAGAAGACTGACAAAACCAATAAGAAGAAGGAAGGTAAACATACGTACAGGTAAAGATAAACAAGAATAAATGCTCATATAAATAGATCCAGTCTGATGCGACTGATGGACTTGGGAAAGGAAATCAGGTGATGCTCCTTGGTGCTTGGATTTCCGTTCACTGGTGATTCTTTCCCTCCCCTGTCTTTATTGTCTGAGGCAGTGAACGAGTTGTTAAGACAGCACTAAGCCTTTTCAAATCAAACACTTCCTCCAACATCCTCTTTCAGTGACAATAATAATCTGTGGTTTTACAAACAGAGACACTAAAGCAAAAGGTACCAACTAGTTGCAGGAAAAAATAACCCAATAGGTGCAATTCTGGGTACGTTCTCACATGCTGCTTTGAAAATAAGTGTTCTTAACCCAACTGATTAAAATTTGCAGTGCCTTATAGTGCAACGCAGGGAGCTGATAGTACACAGTTGTAGAAGAAGGACAGGATCCTCTTGATGTTAATGCCTGATCTTTGGCCTTTATTTCCAAAAAAGGTGAAAATTTCCCCTACCAGTGTGTTGGGGTGGAAAATCTCTCACCCTGAATTTAACCCTGGTAATGTAAGTCAGAATCACCACAATTAAGTGTTTAATCTTGCTGGTGCCCTCTTACATGCAGGGTTCATCTGTTTTATCCCCGTATAGATTAAACCGAGTATAGCAACCAATTATTTTCCCTTCTGCTTTGCAGAGATCTTCGCTATTGTACTAATCTTTTCTCTTTCTCTTTCCTACTCTTTGAAAAAATTTAAATAAACCTATAATAGAATTCAATTACCTAATAAAGATCTCTTATTCAATGTGTACAAATGCAGTACATAAAATCATTAAAGTGGAATAAGGAAAAAAAAACCAAAGAAGAGTGAAAACATACAAGAAAGCCTGAAGAATAAGAGTTCATTAGAAAAAAATCCAAAGCATTATTCTAAGACAGCTTTTTATTTTCTGCATGTGGGCCATGCTAAAAGTGGGATTCATATCACTTCAACCAAGCTGCCTAAAGGTGGTGCTTAAATTAAGCTATTTGTGATCATTCTCCTTCATATTATTGGAAATAAAGAGGCATCTCCAGAAGATTTCTGTCTCATAGATCGACCTTAGGAAGGAATAAATTATCTCAGGAACTTCTTGTTCCTTTCCATTAAGTATAGAGGGATCTTAGACAACCGGTTTACATCACACATCTGAAGTCCACATGTGAGTGACATCATTATGGATGTGGTCAGCTCGTTCTGTGCCAGTGCAGCTAGTGAATCTCACCCTTCAATTATTACCGTAGGAAGCCAGAGGATGGCTCTGATGTGAAAGGTGATGCTAACATAACTAAATAACCAGGTAGATGTTTTTAAGATCATGGTGGCTTTCACAGTGCTTTTGAAATTATTAGGTGTGGGTGAGACCAAGTAAGCCTCTTGCTGAAAATATTTTATTCAGTGAAAAATGCATTTTTGCAGCCTCAGTCTGTTTTTCAGCTTAAACTGAATTTAGTGTATGATTTCAACGTAGGAAAGATATTTCAAAAAGTCCAAAAATATTAAAAAAATACATTTTAAAAACCAAATACTGTGTTTTTTTCTCATTTAAAGTGATTTTATTACAGAATAATAACTAAAGGTTACAAACAGTTGAAAATGCCATTGAAAAACCTTAAATTTTGTCAACTGAGGTTTTTCCCGAAGCAATCTTTTTTTTTTTTAAATTTGAACACTGAACTCAGAAATCAATTATTTATGAAGTTTATTTATGAATAGACCTGGCTGATGAATGTTTTTCTGCATCAGAAATTGACTTTTCTTAAAAATGAAACTTTTCTTGAAAAATTGGCAGTGTTAAAGACATTTTCTGTAATCCAGTAAAACCTTTTCACATTCTTCAGCAGTTTCTATCATGGGTTGTGTTTACACTAAACCACAGTATGGGCAGTAGATTTTTGTAAGTTGTGTTTCTTTTTAAATGATATGACATAGGAAATATGACAGAAAATTTCAAGAAAATCAGAACATGAGACTATTTGCTCTTTAAAAACAATTAAAACCTTCAGTATTTCTAAAATGATATATGAAGCAAATTAATGAATTTCTAACATGCCTGAGTCCTTAGACAGCTTATTTCCTTTCCATATTAAATTTCTCTTTTCTTTCCTGTTTAAGGGCACCTCAAATTCCAGTTAGCACCAGGAAGACACCTTGATGGAGGTAATTTTACTCAATGTTGCATATCTAAAAGCTAATCTGTACAAACCCTGGGATTGTTTAGTCTGGAGAAGAGGAGGCTGAAGGGAGACCTCATCGCTCTCTACAACTACCTGAAAGGGGGTTGCAGAGAGGTGGGTGTTGGTCTCTTCTCCCATGTAACTAGTGATAGAATGAGAGCAAATGGCCTCAAGTTACACCAGGGGAGGTTTAGGCTGGATATTAGGAAAAATTTCTTTACTGAGAGAGTGGTGAAGCACTGGAAGAGGCTGCCCAGGGAGGTGGTGGAGTCCCCATCACTGGGGGTGTTCAAGGAACGTGTGGACGTGGCACTGCGGGACATGGTTTAGTGGGCATGGTGGTGTTGGGTTGATGGTTGGACTTGATGATCTTACAGGTCTTTTCCAACCTTAATGATTCTGTGATTCATAGTCAGTGAAGAGAGACAAACATTTCCAGAGAGTAATTCATCCCACCACTTGTGAACACATACTTTACAATGGGAGGAATCACCATTTCCATGAGGTGCCCTCCTTCTGGTGTCTGCAGAATAGACAGATATCCAGCTTAGTGTTTAACTTTTAGCTTTAGATGACTTAACAGAAGTGAAATGGATACCACTTCAGATAAGAAATAACATTGTTAGTGACCAAAAATCAGGTGTCAGCTGCAGCACTTGGCTCATCCACTGCAGTCTGAAAAAGCTGAGCCCTGCTTCAGCTTGATCTAATCCAAGAGGCAAGATGAATTAATGCCGGAACAACACTAAACGGCTAATTGAAAGAAACCCATGGGCTAACCCAGAGCTTTTTGACCTGTTTTTGCCTTCCTTCCCATACCCAGAAACTCATCAGAAGTAAGTCTGGCCATAACCTGGTTTAGCTGGAGTTTGTAATATGAAATCACTGGGCTTCAGACATTCATCCTTCTTTTTTTCCCAGCCTACTATCGGTTCTTAAATCCCTTCATTTGTCCTGAGCACAGGCAGTGAAAATATGTCAAAATTTAAGGCAATCAAAACAGTATTCAAAGACAGCTATTTAGGGTGGGATAAGTCTTCCTTGGAAGTGCTTCTCTCTCTTTGTTTCCTATAAACCATATGCTGGGATTCATTCAACAGCCTCTATTATTAGCTCATCTAAATCAGCATGCTACCGATATTAATTTGTCGCAGCTGAAACCAGGGCCTCTGATGCTTTCTGATGGCTGCTTTTAAAACCTGCTGAATTGCAGCCCTGAGCCCTACATTCATCTGCCAAGATTGTGAATAAGCATATTCAATAAAAATTCTGACTTGATTCATGGAGACTACATCAGGTTTTCAAATTCAGCATCAGCTGAGTGTGTATTTTTGGACACAATCAAACACACAGATAAATAAGGACCCCCTCCAGCCCTCCAAATTGAGGTGAATGCTAAATATAAGAAGACCATTCCCTGGACTTTTTAATGATATGTTTCATTTTGGAAAAGCAGAAAGATGCTTCAGTATTTTCAAAATAAAATTGAGGCAATATTTCATTGAAAACATCCACCTACAGAAGAAAACTAAGTCTAAGAAAAAGATAAAACCAAAACCAACTAACCAAAATAGACTTGGGTTAAATCACCACTTTAATTCCAACAAGGAATTTCTTTTTCACTTCAGCACAGCCTAATACTTTTCCTCAGGCTTGTTATTTCAGCAGCAAACTGAAAAACATTCCTTTATCCATCTCTTGTTGTTACTAGAAAGATTGAGTTATGGCCAAAGAAGCATCAAAAGGGAATGTTTTCAGTGCTGAGCATTGGAGCTGGAGCTTGGCGGAGATGACAGACAACTCTTGCTGTTCTAATCAGGAAGAAATGTGCTCCATCCATGTGCCAAGAATACACAAGCAGCTGAATATGCCATTGTTTTTATTTACTTATTTTCCAGGTATTTCAGGTCTCTCTAACTATCCTTAAAAATGAGGAGGAAAAAGACATTACATTATTTGTATTGCCACTAGCTAGAAAATGATGGATTCCCACAGCATGGCTGGAGGGGTTTTATGGGATTTGCTTTTATTTTTTTAATCTTTCTCTCCTTCATTAATATTTAAGTCTAAACTTAGGGAAGTGAAAATGAATACCTAACAAACAACAACCCAAGTTACTCTTTTCAGGTCTAGTTTGAAATTCAGAGCACTAGTAGCTGGAGAAAATATCAAATGGTAAATATCTATTCTGTGGGACATGTTTTTCCTGCACCTTGCCAAGAACCGGGTAACATTTCTCAATGCAATGCTGTACGGTCTCATTCACTAATTACTATAAATTGGCACAGCTTCATACTGCTAATAGAGTACTGCCAGATTATGCAAATGGATAACCTGGATCACTGTTCAGTAATTCATTTTGCAGAACCTCATAACTAAACTGTTTCCCTCTTGAAGAGATAAATAAATCTCTGGTGATGTAAACTGAAGTTGGCTTTGCTTGCTTTGTGCCTGATTTCTGGAGAGTTTACAGTAAAATTATTCTACCAGCTTGGTGTATACTAGCATGAGGAAAAAAAAAAAAGAAGAGAGAAACTTTTTCATGTAATTAAAAAACCCACCCAAACCCTCCAACCCTGCGATGCTTAATTAAACAGTTCTAGAGAGAAGTGGCTAGAGGCTGAATTTGGCATGGAAAATATATCGAATAAACCTTTCTAAAGGACCAAATGAAAATGTGTTTTGATTGGATTAAGTTATGAGTTTTCTCATACCTCCATCAAAGCAGCCATCTTAGTTAGTTCCTACAGGACTATTAAAGCCAGAAAAAAAATTAAAATTGTTCTAGCAGGAGCATAATTTGGCCTGAAAAAAGAAGGGCCAGTCTTGAATTTTACAAGCGCCAGTTTCCCAGGAAAGAGTCTACCCAGTGCTCTTTTATGTCCTAATCAACTCATCTTTTCAGTGGTTAGTGTTTTGCTTTTAGAGTAGTCTACAGGGCTACTCCAGGGGCCACGTGTTGCTCCAAGAGTGCGAAAAACAAGCAGAATCTACAATCTGTATTCTTCTGTATGCACCTGTCCTTAGCTTTTGACTTGGATTGGTGTTTTGAGCCAAGGTAATTAATTTCGATAGTATTACCATTAGTTTAAAATATTGATATTTTCCTTAAAGATTCAGCTCGTGAAATCAAGTAATTGCTTAACAATCTCAGTTTCCTACAAACAGACAAATAAACAAAAAAAGATTCTTCCCAGAAAGAAAGAATTAAAAGCTGCTATTTTAAAAATAATCTATTTTTAAAGCATTAAATGCAATGGGGACTGATTCAGCTTGTTAATGATTGACAGTTGGAAGAACTGAATAACCAAAAAAAAAGATAAATTAAAACCTTATAATATACTTGCATATAATTACAGGTCTGTGAGCCCCTATTTCAGCTTGATGAAAAGGCAGTGAAATGAGCAGGCTGAAGCAAGCGGGACATTTTATGCAAATAACTAGAGGAAAGCAAGGCAAGGTCACAATCTGACCCTCTCTGCTTATTTTAAAGCTGATAACTCAGTCAAATCTAAAGCCAGCTTTCATTCTAAGACCAAAAGTCTTTTCAGTGGGGACAATTTCCAGACGAGCTTCACCCTTTCAGCCCCCAGCCATCCTTCCACTGTAGAGCTACTCAATTAAATATTGCAGCTTTGACTGTTAATACTGACTATTTTTTCACAGTCACTTTGTAAAACTGTTTCAAATGCTTTGGAATAAACTTTTATATGTTACTGCTCTAGAAATATACATAGTAACTTAAGGTAGGTACTTTTAATCTTTGTTGGTAGGAAAGCCTTTTAACGGGTCAAAACCTTTCTCTTCAGAAAAAAACCCTCCATAATGAAAAGAAATACTACTCAAGGGTGCATAAAGCCACTATGTTGATGAAGCCAAAGAAGGTATTTCTCTTGTACCTATTTCACAGTATAGAAAAAGCACCTACTGCAACCCTGCATGCAAATACCTGCCTACAACTTCTGCAGTGTCCCCATGGCTTTGCTTACGTGAGCAAGCTCTGATGTAAAAGTCATGAATGCCTGCAGCAGATTTGTTGTCTTCGCTGGGCTCTGCAGTAGGACTTTAACACACTGAAGGTGAGTCATGGGAACAGAGCGAGGCAAAGGGGTTAGCTGTGGTCCCTACTCAGGCAAGCTAGAGGGGGTAAAGACAAAGATTTTTTCCAAGTTCAAAGTGTTTTATCCAAAACCTATTTCCAAATGAAAATACTCACAATAGCAATTCTGAGGGAAGCTGCCCACAACGTGCTCCAGCTTTGAAAAATATCAGAGTGATTCACCATATAAGCAGTGCTGGACTTCTGGTTTTGAAAGCATATATGGCTTGAGGAGCAGGTGCCATTTGTGCCAACAGTACTTTGGGATTCCCTTTCTGTTCCGGGCATTAGTCAAGAAAAACTGCAATCCAAACCCAAACTACAACCTCATATCAGGGTTGATTCTCTCTCCTAGTATATTCAGCCATCTCCATCATCTCCAGCTGCTCTTCCTGCCATGACATGTGATGAGAAAAAGGCTTGGAACAGCACAGAGCCATGGAGAGCAGGCAATGTAGGATGCCAAAGCAGAGATGAGCATAATTTCTTATCTGCCCTGAGGGTTCAGTGTCCCAGAGGAGTTATCTGTGTTAGCTTTGCTCTTTTCTTCTGTGATGCCACTTGAAGAATTAATAGAGCAGCCTGGTGGAGGCTATTATTATTATGCCAGTGATACCCAGATCTGTATCATCACCTCTCACAGCAGAAATTCATCCCTGAGCAGTGATGCTGTCTGGCTAGAGCAGCAAGCTGGGGCTTGGCTCGTCACAGACAACTGCAAACACGGGAAGGACCATTGCACCACCCCAGAAACCTTTTGGAAGATGAAGTAGTTGGAACAATCTTCCCTCTTTCCAGGCTTAGAATGAGGTAACAGCAATCTCCTCCTGCCCCATTTTGGTGCTAAAACCCCGAAGAAAGTGTGAAGTCTAAACCTGATGACAGTCTGTAAATAAATGCTCAGCTTGAACATTACATTCATTGAAGTCACAGAGGGAAGAAGCAGATTAACAATCCTACAAACAATCCACATGAAGCAACTTTCTCCAAAACAAGGAGAAACCCGGGAATGGAGCCTCGATTCATAGAGGCTGAGATCGTGTGGTTCAGTAATTCAAGCAGGGGGGCACCACGATGTTTAGGCAATACAAAGCAGACCCCTCTTCCTTGTTTGGTATCTAGACCTCAAGAGGTGTCTCTAGGTCACACAAGAAATCTGAAGTAAAGCAAAGTGTTACACATACTGTGTCTTGTAGCTGCTTAGAGATAGCTCTATTTCCTCTCCTGGAAAAAAAATCAATACGTGCTAGAACAGGGTAACAACATACTTCAAGGAGATTTACCCTCTGCAACTGCTGTTAAATCTGCTTTAGCAAGGGTAGAAAAGTATCTTGTCTGGGTTTCATTAAAACATAGGAAGAAAATGGTCCTTAGTGCAGAAGTTACTTGTGATCCAACACTGAACCCAGTGCAGAGTTACGGGACTGGGAAGGAAGAGCTACTTTGAATGTACAGGTATTAGTTATTACCCCACTGCACCACACTTACCTTTAAATTAGAGCCAGTTGGGCAGCTGAAGTGGAAGGGACAACTGGGAAGTGGTTGAGTCACCATACCTGGAGATATTTAAAAGACCTGTAGATGTGGCACTTAGGGACATAGTTTAGTGGTGGACTTGGCACTGTCAGCTTTACGGTTGGACTCAGTGGTCTTAAAGGTCTTTTCCAACCTAAATGATTCTATGATTCTATGACACCCCACAGTCATAGTTGGGGTTGCCCACCTTCACCCTTCTGAGCCCCCTGCAGCCCTGGCCGCTGATTCCAGTCCTGGCCATTCACTGGTACCAGCTTCTAATTTCAACTGAAATGCCATCATTTTTTGTTGACAAATGTCAATGCCTCTTGTTTAAATGTTTCTCAAGCGTCTGTCTACCTTCTGAAATCTTACAGCAGGCTGTTTGTGAGCTGGTAGCGTTATATATGAATAATTAGGTGAGTGTTTCTGGGGTTTTAATTTTCTTCTCTTTTTCTCTCCTCTTTTCCTCCTGTATTGCTCCCTGGAGCTGCACCTGTAAAACTGGTGGCAAATCAGCCTTTCAGAGTGTGTCTGGCACACAGACGATGAGGTTCTCATTGATTTTGCATGGAGCAAGCCAGAGAATGGGGTACGCCCTGGGACACAGAGAGGATGTGTGAGAAAAGGAGAGCGAACTGTCAGAAAACTGAGGATGGGACTCGCCGGACAAGATAAGTGTCATTAGGACTCTGTGGTGCGCGAGAGCACTGAACCCATGGATACCCTCGTGGTTGCATACAGAGATGCTTTTCTCCCAAAACGTGCTCTACTTTGTTCTGCCGGGCTACCCGACAGCTGGTTGAGCTGTCTTAAAACTTGAGAGCTTTGCAATTTCTCCCCATTCCTTTTCCCCTTTCCCCAGTCCTGCCCTTCCTGCTCCTACTCTCTTTATCTCTCTACCCTGAAAATGTTAACAATGATAACTAAACTTTTGAATTTTTTTTTCTATACCTGAATAACCTCTTGTGTGCAGGATATTTTCTGCTTTAGGGCACAATCTGTTGCAGCGCAGTTATAACTGTTGCTAAGGCACCTATTGTCATTATATATGCCTTGGCAACAAGGCATTCTGTCGTGTTTCTCATCTGTGAACCCGGTGATTTATTGATAATGCTAATCTTGTTTGAAAGTTATAGAGCTTGTAAGTCAAATGTGTTTAAAGAGGGAGATGGAGATTCCTACTCCCCAACTTTTTATTATTTGCATGTCAGAATAATCAAGTTTTTCAGCCACCATTAGAGGAGCTCAAGGTGTTTTGCAAGCGTGAATGCAGCCTCACAACGGCACCAAAAGGAGGCTTTTTACATACTCATTAAATGCAACAGAGAAACTGAGTAGCAGAAATCACAATACGTAACTTAACCTATCTCACATCAAGTAACCATAGAACTGAGCCTCAAGGGGATGTTGGGCAAGTTTTACATTATCTTTTCTACAATATATAGTAATTGATTTGTATGCCCATATCCTCTGTTGAAAACACAATTTTCTATTAAAAACAATTTGGATGGATACTTTTTTATTACCTTTCCTATATGATACTCTTCTACGGGAAAAGATGGTCCCTGCCCTGAAGTTCTTTCCGTCTGATCAGCTCAGCCAGACAAAATAAGTTTTACAATCTCTATTTTACAAATGGGGAAATAGGATACGGAGACATTAAGGAAGCAGCTTTTGCAAGATCCCAGCAGACAAGGGATTCTCAGATATCATAAAGGAAACTGCAAATTCTGACCTCTTATGGAAATACAGCTATTAGACAGATAAATAGATAGATATAAAAGCTTTCCATTTCTTCCTCTTCTACTCCTTATTACAGAAGGATCTGGATGTTACTGTCATTGTGGTATTCAGCTCTCCTTCAACATGGAAAGATACTGTTAGTTCCATTTTTCAGATGGTGAACTCTGGCGCAGAAAGGCTAAAGGTTTGTTCCAAAAAGGGATTTGAACACCCAAATACCTCTGTAACCTCTTGAATTCAATATTCTGATGTTATTGTCATTTACATGAGCCCTGTTCAATTTTGTCCTTGCTCTAGAGATGCCTGAAGTCCCTTAAATATGTGTGTTGGCACAACATTCCCTAGGGTCTGATGCCACCAAGCGATTAGAAACCCTAATTATAGCTAAACTCAGTGCCTTCCCAGTGTGTTCCCTTGCCTAGCTTACCTGAAAGGTTCCTTAGAGGCAATTAAGCTTTTATTTTTTACTTTTTTTCCTCCCAAATGATGAAGTGGAATTTTCATCTTATCAGCAATTTAGTGTATAATCACTTAGGATACAGATACAAGTCTCACGCTAAAACAGGTTTTACTGTCTCCTCATAATGCACCTGCTTTCACAAAAAATCCTGGAGGCAGACAGTAATACCTTTGTCTTAGCACCTTCCGCTCTCCTTATGACTTTCCGTTGGTGGCAAGGGCCCAGATCCCACCTAACTTCAGGCTTTCAACTGAAAGGCTCAGTTTAGTTTCCCAGAAGTTAACCATCCTTGCTAAACAGTTAGGTTGCCTTGGAGTCAGCGAGGAAAAAAAGGTCTTGCCCATTTGAGATCAGAATCACTTCTTCTGAAGGTGCTGGTGTCTCACCACAAAAAGAAAGGGAATTTTGCTGACTGAGCTTCTCAATCAGGTAATTCAGAGTTTTCATGTTGTAGGTAAGACAGTTATATCACTAGTGCCAATCGCATCTTCTACTTTATCTCCTGCCTCTGGCTAAATGCTTTCCTTGCATTGTGTGTGCCACTCTCCTGATCCCCTCCCTTCCCTCCACTAATCACCTCTAAAAGCTAAAGCTTAGAAAATTAAGCCTAACAAAGAGAATCCCTCCTAAAACTCCAAACCTCAACAGTAAGCATTGTATTCACACTGAATGAGGGCTCAGATAAATGCCAGAAATGACACAAAGGAATGGCACAACTATGTGGCTGATGGCAATGGGGGGCTGAGGGCAGATCTTCCCCTTTAGCGGGGTTAGTCATTAGACAGGTTCAGCTATAACATGAAACCCTTTGGTTAGTCAGGTGCGTAAGGACAGCGAGGATGTATGATGTGAGACAAAGACACAAAAAGGTAGACCAAAGCACGTCTGGTCCTAAGTGAATTGACCAGTGTCAGAAATTATTCACCAGAAAAGGGACCAAAACCCAGATCCAGCTGATTATGAGTCCTTACCCCAAAAAACTCTTTAATGACAACATACGGGCTTCTGTGCAGTCTTAGTCATGGACCATCTGCTTGGCATTTCTAGAGCATTAAAATGGTAGATACTAAGAAAAATATCCAAAATGAGACACAAAGTCACTGGCAAATCTAGGAACCAATGTCAGTTTGTCTTACACAGTTAACTCCAAAAATGCTATTCCTGCTTAGTTCACTTACTGTAGGTCTATGTAGATCTGTGACACCCTGTGCAGCTTCACTAATGCTACCTCTTATAAAAAAGAAAAGCAGATAAAGCACTGAAATAAAAGAATCACTTCTACGCTTTAAAACTGTTGATATATATATTTGTCAAACCAGCTCCAACACTCTAAAAAACACTGAAGCTCCTCTCCAGCCTTCTGGCTTTTGTCTTCATTGAGTGATGGGAGGCAGCCGGCCAGCATGAATCAAACATTCACGACTGCAAAATTCTCTCCCATCTGTTGTAAAACCAGTGCAAGCATGAACAACTGAGAGGTGAAACAATTTTTCAGCCTCCTCAGCAATCTCATAAATTATCTGCAGCTAAATAACCTAGAAAGCAGAGCAGAATCTCCCAGCCTTAGGTAACAATTACACTATGCGAACTTTGAGAAACCTCTTGCTAGCACTCAAAATTAGGAGCTTAATACACAAATGAATAGTGAAGGCATGGTGACAGCAGTGCTTAGAAAATGCTTTTGCAACCCACCCAGGTGCTGTGCCTATTGTTTTCTGAATGGAGAAGTGTTGTAATTGGTTTCACTGGAGAAAAAGAAGTGTAGACTGGTATTGCCTGCCTCTGAAATATTGAACACCATGCATCGGTTTGCTTGCCCATGAAAGGCAAGAGAATGCTCAGGTCACCAGCTTAGCGTCAGGTCCTTCATTTAGATACCAGTGCAAGAGTACAGCTGTCTGACTTCTGAGCTCTCCTCGAAGTCAGAGTGAGATTTTAGTTCTTAGGGCCACTGAAAATACAAGGAGTCCCTGAGAGTATGTTTTCAAAAGCTTTTCCCCCCAATTCAAAATGCATCAATTTTTTATTAGGCCAACCAGTTTTGATCAAATGACTCATCCATGTTTTTTAAGTTTTCTTTCATTTCCTAATCATCTTTTTTTCCTCTCCCTCCTAAATACTTTTTCTTCTGATGGCCCTCAAATATTATATACAGCTATTTTATTCATGTTCCCACCTAACTCAGCCATTCATCAGTATTTTGCCCTTATGAGCCTTCCACCAACACTTTTGCACAGCTCAGAGCCAGAAGTTCTCAATGAGATGGGAAGACAGAGCTCACAACCAGGGGATGATGATGATGATGATGATTTCCCAAGAATCCCATGGCTCCATTGCAGACCAGGCCTGGGCTAAGCACCCTGTGACCCAACGAGGCTTTCAATAGGTCTTGTTTGATCAGCTTCTTCCATGGGGGAAGAATATGTGAGTTGGCAGCCTTTGTGCCACCGTGAGCCTAGGAATGGAAAAATACAACAGAGAGAAGCTGAGGAAGTCATGAATAAGATTTTGGAATAGAATCACCACCTCTTTGTACAGGCATGGTGCCATGCTGCTATTTCTTTTCCTTTTCTCTAAGGGTTCAACTTCCTGTGGAGGCAGCTGAGGCAATGTGCAGCCCACGTGCGCACAATCGTAGACAGTATTGATAAGCACATCCACCAAGATATAACTTTGTTCAGGAAAATCACACCTTTCTCTTTAAAAATGTCCCTGTCTTCTGAATTATTCCATAATTATATGATCTCCAAATAACTGCTTTTCCTCCAGTGCCTAATAATTACTTCCACTCTCCTTTTTCTTGGCAATTCTGCTTTTTTTCTAAGGAGTGCAGGTCTCAAACAGGTATCTCAGGTGTGTTCTCATGAGTACTTAATAGCAGCATACTAATCTCCTCTGGCTCTTTGATTTAATGCCTCCCAAAATCACTTTGGTCTCTGTTATTAATTTATTTTCTGCTATATCACATGGCAAGCATGTAACAACTTTGCTGCTTACTCTCATTCCAGATTTCCTTCAGCATTCACTTTTTCCCAAGCCTCTGCCTCTGCCTGCCAGCAAATAGCTCTATTCCTGATTATTACACCCAGGTGAAGTAAAGAGTAATTTGGCCCTTGTTTCTTAAAAATACATCTCTTCTGGTAACCATAGCAGATTGTTTTGGATTTTTCTCTATGAATTATTCATGAGATTCAATTTAGCATGATTATTAATTCTAACCTCTGCAGTGTATGAGTAAGCAATCTCATTGCTTAATATTAGTGCCTGACCACTCTTCTCTACAACTAATGATCTGTCATAAATATCTGGGTCTAGCAGTCATCAGGAAGCTGGAAAGTACTTAATTACTATTAATTTCATAAAACAATGATTGAACTAATACTGATGAGTTGTCAGTGCCTTGCCCCCAGTTAATAGGAAATTACATTAGTAATACATCTGGAGTGACACATCAGCAATCAAAATAGTTTTTGATACAGGGGCAATTTTGAGTCTGCATTTCCCTGTGCCTAAGTCTTGCACTGTCACATGTCGTCTTGGGAAAAAGCACAACTCTGCCATCCCCACTTTTGTACAGTGTGATGGGAGAACTCTTCCAGGCATTTCTTATTACTTTTAACTTTTCTATGTGGAATATCTGACAGAAAGGCAGTTTGTCCTATTACCCAAATTTCAGTCTGAAGGACACAGATGTACTGAGAAACATTATTTTGGCCCTTTGGTACTCAAGAGTTTTTTAAACCATGTCCAGCAATTAATTCCTCTGCTTTGTCTGCCCTAACTTTTAACTTAGTTCAAGCTGATTTCTCAGTTTTATCAGATGGATATTGGTAAGTTCACTGAGCAGTCTCACAAGCATCTGGGTAAGAACAACTGAATCAGTGATTACTGTAAATGCAGATGTGCGTTGGGAGAACAGGAGATCCATCATCTGGCTTTGCTGTTGAAGCCAACGTATTATCCAACTACTGCCTTTGGGGTCATTGTAGCCTGCAAATCTTCCAAGTAGTTCAAGGCTCGGTACCCAGGAATGAAACTGGTTGCAGGAAATAGAACAATTCAGAAATGAGACAATGCTGATAATCAGGGAAGACTTTTAATGACAGTGACTTTAACTTAATTGCTTTCCAGGTTTTGGAAATTTTCCTTTTATTGTAATAAATACACATAACACTCATAAATGTTCACAGTGTTTCACAATAAAGACAAAAAACCATCATTCATTATCCAAGGGAAATCTTTTGATAGCAGTAATATTAGCATTGGATGAAACCACCACCAATGTCAGGCTTTACGGCTGCAGATAAACAAATATGCTGAAGTGATGCCCTTATCCTGAAGAACTGGTATGCTGAGAAAGTTCATCCCCTCAGTTACAAAGGGAAACTGCCAGTCAACTGCTAAAGATCCCAGAACTCCTGGTTTCCCAGCCCAGCACCAATCTCAAACGTCTTGCCAATGTTTGAGTGACATTCAGACTGGACTTCCAGGGCATTCAGTAGCAGATTGCAAGGCTAAGAAATGACTCAGAAGAAGTGACAAGTGAAGAAGGTGAATTTTCAACAATGCACTGATATTATAGACCTACAGATCTATACTTACATATATATGTTTATACATATACACACACACACATATCTTTCATGTAGCATAACTCTGAGTGGAGGTTAATGTTTGTGTCCTCCTGTCTTTTCCTGATTTTTAACCACATAGCCATAAACTACACTCTTTTGTGTATGATCTAAACCTATATGTGTATATAATATAAATTGCATAAATACAGATGAACTGCTGCAGTTGTCATATCATCGTTAGAGAGTTTAGGCTTTGAAGTCACTCTTTATTACTTGGTTACTGTGATTTTCTGACTTTGATTGCTATAATAACATCAAAACACAGTGCAGCTTTTAAATATATTCACTTCAGCCTTTGTTCTTAAAAGAGACCAGTTATTTATTTCTGTCTTCTGAAGAATCTGATCATCCAAGTAAGGAGTTAAGTGTCACGAATGCTATGAAATAGCGAAGGATTCATGTCTACGCAGGTTTCTACATAATAAACATGTGTGTGATTTTTTTTAATATATACTTTTTTATACATATTTGTGACTGTGTTGGAGAAAAGCAAACATTCACAGAATCACAGAATCACAGAATCACAGAATCACAGAATCACTAAGGTTGGAAAAGACCTGTAAGATCATCAAGTCTAGCCACCAACTAACACCACCATGCCCACTAAACCATGTCCCACAATGCCTCATCCACACGTTCCTTGAACATTAAGAAAGTGTACGTTTCTGTATGTGTATGTAATAAATATAAGAAAAAAATACTGCTGCTGAGTGAACACTTAAAAATCTGAAAGTCTTGCCAGTGTAAAAAAAGACATGAAAGTGCCAGCTATTATGTGTTGTATTCTTTTAGGCTTTTATGGTAAATCTAGACATTTTTACTCCTGTAAACGTTTGCATCGGGTGAAACTTGCCCATTCAGTCATGAAACTCTACTAATGGGGAAATTTAAGACACTCATTTTTATCTAAATGGGCTCTGTAATGTTGGCACATCCAAATACCTCTTCTCTGTACTACCAGAAAAAATTTTGTTAAGCAGTATCCTAACTTTCCATTTTTTTTGGTTAATATTATGATCCTCATAATACCTTGGGGTTTTATGTGGTTTATAAAGAAATCAGTTTTCTAGGATCACACTCTCCATTTGCCTGCCCATCCCAAAGTCTCCCCCACTTGCACCCCTCTCTCTGCCCAACAGTTTGTGAATTCATCAGACAATTTTGACCAAAACGGCAGAAACCTATCCTTCTCAAAGATATAAGGTCACTGCAAATGTCATGAAAACTTGCAGCTGGCTGAAGGAGAGACACCCAAATTAATGCCCTAATTACAGAGAACGTTTCAATGTGAGTTCAGCAGCTATCTACTCCGGTTAGCCTCATTGCTGGCCAACCGGCACACTTTTAGCTGGAACTGGAAAATATCATTGTATGTGCTGCCTTTTACCCAGCCCAGTAACTGCCAGCCAGGGGAGGGAGGTGAAGGTTTTGTGGGAAGGGAGCAGGAGGACAACAAGGGTGGGGCTGAAGAAACGGTGGGGAAAAGGAGTCTAAAGATACTAGGAATTTTTACAGTGCGTACATTTTTACAGTTTACAGTGTCCCGGGATATAGATTAAAAATATGTACAAATACGGTTTTTCTTGCGCCTGTGTTAATGGAGCAATTTGTTAGAGCTGTCTGATGGAAGTGTGCTCTTTTCTTGAAATCTTTTTCATTGAAGAAACTTTTTACTTACATTAATACGGATATAACCTGGTAACACCCAAAGGCTCCAAACCTCCTCCCCTCCAAATACATAGCACCAAGAATATATCTCTCTATATGAGTTGTGGAGACATTAGAAATATTTCTCCAGTCGTTCTGGTTCGCAATTTTGCACATCCTTAGGAGACCCACACAAAACCAGTGTCTCTTCTGTTTCACTGGCTGAGGTCCTCTCCTTTTCCTCAGTGAATGACTTCTCTCCTCCCCATTACAAGGTCATAAAACCAGACTAAGTTCATTACAAGCCCTGTAGATTGATAATGATGGAAGTGGGACTGGAATCCAGATGAGCAAGATGCCACAAGGAATGGAAAAAGCTCCCAGGAGAAAGCATTTAAGATAGTATCTTTGGGCGAGTGAGAAATCCCTTGTTATCACAATCTTATTTGCAAAAGGACTCAAGAAAAATTAATGACGGATACAAAATAAATCATGAAATCTTCCATTTTTTAACTTGCAGTTGAAAGTGAATTAAAATGTCATGGTTAAAAACACTACACTCTGCCAATGTCAGTGCCTCAGAGTGTAGTTTTGTACACAGCTCAACAGAAGGCATAGTTTTTCCTCAAACCTTGTGGGCAATTAACTCTTTTTTCTTTTTGATTGGAACAGCAGTCTTGTAATATAGGCTAACCATATCTCACAGCATGAAGAGAAAAATGTTTGTGTGGCTAAAATACTGGCTTTTTACTCAAAATGTCTATATGCTAGTGTAGCTTTAGACTTCTGCAATTGATAAAAAAGAGGAAGGAGTGCTGGTTCTCTTGAAATAAATAGTGAAACTCTTACTGACATTAACAACAGGATTCCATATCTATATAATCCACGCTTCTGTTTTCCCCTTGTTCAAAAAAGAGGATAATACTACTTCTTTGTCCTATAGAATTTTTCAAGGGAGAAAACAGAAAATATGCAGGAGATGCTCATTTGACATAGTGGTCGGGATATATAAATACAGAGAATGATTACTACGCATCTAAGCAACTTCCTTTTCTTGTTCCAGAGGCCTCAATGATTGTGTCAAAGTCAAACCTCAGGGTCCCAAATTCGTAAGAGGCAGATTTTAAATATGAAATCAGTTTAACGAATGTCACTATAACATGTCTTAAATGGATGTAATTTATAATCATTTTAAAGGACTGGATTTTGACATTTCAGTTGTGGTTTTTATTTCCCTGGAATATGGATATTTTTTCGTTATTATGCAAACATTAGAAATAGTTTTACTAATTATTTGACTAAGCATCCCAAGAAAGTAGAAGGATGGAACTCATATTCCCAGTGATGATAATTGTGCTCATTTTGGAATCCAAGATGAATACTAATTTGACAACTTTTTCTAAATTCAATCCCTGTCTATAGTAACCACCTTAGCTTAGGTCAGTGGTCTTGAAGCAATATGCAGAAGTCCTAACTGATTTCAACATTTTTTATCTTCCTCAGAATTATGCATAAAATCTATATATCTCCTGTGAGACCATCTCGAATAAATTGCATTAATTCTTGCATTTGCTGAAACTGTCTTTCTCTTGCTAAGCCACGTGCATCCAATTATGTGAAATGGGAAATGCTTTAAAATATCACATTCTGGCATGAAGTGTTTGAAAATCTTTGGGGGATGTTAGTTTGTCTTTAATAACAAGTCCCAAATTGTGCCTAGTGGGCCTCTTCTCTGAAAACAAAGATTCCAAACTGCTATTAAAAAAACCCCCAAAACAAAACCCAAAATTATCTCATGGTTACTATCTGTCAAATGAAGAATTATTCTGTAACTGGGAAGAAAGGATGAAGGGTAAGAAAGCAAACTAATTCAAAAGGAAAAGCTATTTTTATTTATTTCAAGAAAAAACTATTTTATTTTGAGCCCCTCCTTTCCCCACCTTTACAATTAATAGTTTGTCAGTATTTGCATGGGCATTTTTTTAGAGCTATGATAATTTCCCAGAAAAAAAAGAAAAGAAAAAAAGACTTTTAAGAATTTCTGCTAGGCTTATAAATTGCCTCTTTGTTCTGCATTGTGCTACATTTTGCCTCTGTCAGACACACCATGGAGAATGTCAGTGGGCATTGGTGGGTTGTTTGGTGAGTACATTTTATTTTCAAAAGTTATTTTCTTCTTAAAGATCCAAACAGCACTTGAAGCATCTTGTTTTATTTTGTCAGGCAGGCATTTGCTTCTGGGTGTATGAAAAGTGCAAATTAGCAACCAAACATCAGAAGAGAGAATGAGGGAGGTCCCCATTGGGTAGAGATGGGGTTTTTTTTCTTTTTTTCTTTTTTTTTTTTTCCCTGGGATCTGAAAATGCAGACATATCCATGGGGGAAACAGGAGAGGAAAAAATTACTGCAAATAACATTCACACAATTGGTCCAATCCTGCTCCTAATGGAAGTTACAGTGCCTCCCTTGGAAACCACAGAGGTGTTACCTTTCTCTCCAAAGACAGATACGTATGAACCTAAGAATATTGGACTGGAAGACATATCCTGGATTTCCAAGCTTCTTCCCCAGTTATTGCAGAAGCATGTCATGATCCCTATAATACATGTACCAAGTTCCATCTGAAAAATAATTAGGCTTTGGGGGTGTTTTCCTGCTCCCGCTACTTGCACTGCGGGCTGTTCCAAAACCTTCCTCCTCTGATGTTTTATTAGCCTGCTTCAAATTTCCATGATAAATATACTCATGGGCATTTTATACCTGAATGTTCTTTGGCCAAAACTGCTCCTTGATGTGAATAGTCATTCTCTTTCTCTGGTGTACACATCCTGTTGTATTGTATTTATAGACAAGTGGGAAAAGCACCCAGAGTAGCTCATGTGGGGCACAGTGGGACCTTAAATGTATTCTCTAGCCACCTCTCCTGCTTTATCCAAAAGCCAAAGCCAAACCCATGAGGATTCTTGATTCCAGTGTAATTTCTTGAGACCAATGATCTCTGGAGCCTCTGGTCTTCACACACAGCACCTCTAGACCAAAGTGAGAAGCTAATCTACCGAGCTCAGAACAAATACGATGGTGCTACCTGTAAGATCCTTGATAATTTGCCTGTGTTTCCAATGTTTCAAAAGCTTAATATAAATACAAGTAGATAAATAAATAATATGAGTAGATCCACCTTCTAACTTCAGGCATCTGCAACATGAATGTCCTCCTTCAGGCTAACTCTTTGTAGCCACTGGAAAAGGACATGATTGCCTGACCTGTATAAGATCCCTACTCTAGCATGAAATGAATCACAACCAAGGAGTCTTTTTTTGGCCTCTTTTTCTGTAAAAGAAATCTATATTGGTACCTCAAATGTCAGTGCCTATGCTATCTGTGGCAGTGGTCAGGTGAAGCCACCCACTGTCTCATATAAATATATTTTGGATTCTGTAACTTTCCTTATCTTTTTGTTTTGGCCTTCCCCAAACTTGTCCTGCTCTTTCAGTTTCCAGATTCTGTCCCCATGCCGTCATCTTCCTTTCCATATCTGCTTTTTCTTCCCTCCTTCTTTTGATTTCTGTCCTTCCTTGCTCCACCCTCATTGTCTTTTCATTTTCTCTGTATCCATCAAGTCAATCCCTCTCTATCCCCACAATGCACAAAAAAAGCAGAGATACAATTGTTTACCCCCAACTTTATCACCTTCATTGTTGCATGCTCACTTACATTTGTTTACTTTTGTTTTACTGGTTTTTGATCTGAAACTCACTGGTGTCATTGGAGTGTTGACTTCAACTGGCTTCAGGTCAAGACCAATGGCAAGGCCAGTATTAAAACCTCTCTGCAAAAGAAGTTCTTCAGCTCGCTTACCTGACTACTGTGCTTTGGAAAATGGTGGAAAAGTTTAACTGTGAAAGATGTAGGAATACACTGAGAGGAGGTTATATGGAAACAAGTCTGTTTTCCTTGTGCCTAGAAGATGGCAGGTATTAGGCTGGTAAGAAGAATGCTTGGGGCAGATGCTAACAGAAAGAAAACCTTTCATAACTGCACAGTGTGCAGGGAAAAATACTTGCAGAAGTAAATGGGAGAGTCTTTGTCTGGTGCATGATCTGAAGCTCACTCAAGTCAGCGAAAGCCTTTCCATCATATAACTTTTGGATATGCCCCAGGTGTTGGAGCTGAAACTTGATCAACAACATCACTGGCTTTCTAACTCATTGGCTTTATGACTTTAACCTTGGTGTTGACTAACTCCTTCAAAGAGCTCAGTACTGACTTCTTTTGAAAAACTAACTTGAATCATTAAACAACTAAAAAACTGTATTCAAATAATTAGTTCCACTCTTCAAACTCAGAGAATATCCAAACTATTATTAATTACCTGGACAAACAGGCTAGGCTTGGCTTTTTACAAGTCATTACTCCTTGATCAAAGATAGTTGACCCACCTGTGTTTGATGAAAGAAAATTGTTCTTTCAAAGGTAGTAAGCCATTAATCCCCATATCCTTAAAAGAATCCAAATTAATATTTAAGAGATGACTTGTACAATTTAACATTCTCCTTAATGGTATCATTCTTCACCTTTATACTTCAATACTGCAGATATCTAACCACCTTCTGTATGCCTGTGGGTACATGAAGAAAAGCAGGTAAGGAAACTGAGAAACTGATCACTCTTTGAAGCTGCTGTAACTAGGTGGAAAGGCCATCCCAGCAATTCAGACATTAACTGTTGATTTGGGACATGAGGGTGGACTTTGGGCTGCCAAAGACTTGTTGTGTGACATTGGGGAAATCACTTTGGTCCAGACCAGACTCTCTAACTCTTCCTAAGTATCAGTTAGAGTAGATTTTAGGCTGCTGGGCCTCAGAAAAAGATTCAGAGTGCATGCTCTTGGGCTCTCATTCCCAGGAACACTTAAAATCAACCAGTGTGTCTATGTTGGGGCAGGTAATTCCCTTGGTGCTTAAATATCAGAAAGCAACAAGGGAAGCATTACTTCTAAAGGGAAGAGGAGCCAGGGTGACAGCAAGACCTGAGGAGACGGTGGCCTCACCAACCATAGTGGCAGTCACACAGCGGTTGAGTAAGGTGGGCAGAGTAGGTGTGGTGGTGATAACCAGGTTCAGTCAAGAGTCCAACCAGTCGAGGCCATGGTGACAAAGAAGGTCCAAGATCAAGACAGGAAGCCAAACCTATGGGTCAGGTCAGTATCTGGAGCAAGAGTACCCAGTCAGGCATGGCCTGCTGGAGATAGTCACCTGTTTTGTCAATAGCCATAGCCAAGCTGGATGTTTTGAGCAGTTAGTCTGCACATGTCCCTCAGATCCTCAATTCAAAACAGGAATTGTAATATTTAAGGAGTATCGAAAGCACCTTACCTTAGACACACGTTGTGAGGAAAGCTACAAAAAATTGTGAGGCGTCTGTCAGATACTATGGCAGATTATTAAAGGCAGACATAGGACTAGCAAATTCATCAAATCTCATTTGCTGCCAATTCTTTCAAGCACATCATATAAAGTCACCAAACTTAATCTTATAATGGATTTAGTGTTGCACCTGCTCCTTCTCTCCAGTACTTCTGGAATTTTATAGCTTGTGTTCTATTAGGGGCATCATATCTTATTACTGTTCATGAAAAGGTACCCTCACAAAGTCATTACGAACCTTTCTTTATCCAGGGGTGAATATACAGAACCAGGGCACTGAAGCAAATAGCATTTCTGTGCTAAAGTTGATATGAATGAGAAAAGGCTGTGGTTCTCAGTGCAAGAGGGGTTTTAAGTGATTGGTGACATGAATGATTGGCATGCTGGAAGAATTTTCACAGCAAGAAATAATGGATGTATAAGATAGGGTACAAAGTTAGGAAATCTCCCGATATAAAAGAGATGAATCTGTTAAATGGAAAAATGCATTATTTGTATCTGGAACTTGCGATCAGAGGGCATCATGCAAAATATTTTTTAATAGATTGAACACTTACATAATTAAATATGCCATGACATAAATAAAGAACGCATTTATAATTATGGCAGTAAAGATTTTACTTAGAAATAGAAGCCTGGGAAGGACATAAAGCATAGGATGTGCTACAGGGCATAAGACCACCACAGTTAATGAGATTAGGAGACAAATTATTTGGGGGAAAATTATTCTGATCTTGCTTCTTGGAACAGCCACCTTTGTAGCACAGATTTCATACAGCTTCATTTGGCTGTACTCAGAGACAGGCAGAACACTTGGGTTCATTGGTTGCACCATTAAGGAAAATTCTAATGGAAGAAATTGTGCATTGTGTTGGTCAAAATTGAAATATAAGATGCACGCTGATTATATTAGTATCATCAAACAACTTCTCATAAATGTCAAAGAGAGCAGAAAAAAAGAAGGCATTTGTATGGTTTCCAAACCTAATTCTCTCGAGGATAGGGAAGGAGTAGCCGTTAGTCCTTCCTATCTCCACACACACACACTTCAGAGAAAAAAGGGTGATCTAATATGAAGCAGAACTGTTTCATCCTCTCCAACTGGAAAATAAACATGAATGAACATTTCCCCCTGTTAAGGAGCATCAAAGCCATTGACTACCAGGAGAAGGTAGGGCTTTGAGGCTCTCTCTTCCATAGAGTGACAGGAACTGTTGACCTCATTAAGCTCTGCCCTCATAAGCAAGGAACTTCTGAGAGGTTAAGGGGATGGAGCAATAAGCACTGGTCAGTGTAACAGAAGGAAAAAAAGTGGGAGCTCTATATTAGGCAGCACAATCTTTTATAATGAGGGCATAGCTACAGCTTAACATCTGAAGGGAATATATCTCCATGGGGAGCTCCTATTCTCTGCATTCCCTTTTTCATTATCATTTTATCCATTAGTGTAATTTCTCTGTTATAGAAAATGAATGTCAGAAACCAGAATGCTTTGCTTTATTTGCGCCCAAGCCAGTGCCAATCAATACCAGAAGTATTCCCAGTGCCCTGTCAATGCACTTCAACCCTACCTTGTTGAGAGTCCTCCTTAATTGACTCCAGTGAAGCAAATCCAATTTCCACATTCTCAGTCCTTGTACACATATGCTAAGACAGCTAAATTTAAACTATTTCTGCTCAGTATTGTGGTGTCTACTCTGACACACACGACAGAATGAGATCACCTGAATTTGCTTTATATCTTATTTTTAAGACCATTTAATTGGAATGATTTTCTGCCATTGTTTCTGGGTGATATTAAAGTGATATCCTAGAGGAAAAAAACAAATACATTATTTTACCCCATCATCGACTCTCTCTGAAACCACCTTCTTTACTTTTACTGCCGGATCTGATTTATATCCAAGGCATAAGTGTCAATAACTTGTTTTTGATGGGCAGAATACTGCCAGAAAAAATGGATATAGTTGAACATTAGGCTATAAAGTGGGGTATGAAGTATAATTCAGATGGGCTTCATGACACTTGTCCCTCATATGACACACATTCTTTTCATTTCCAATTTCATTGGAACAAGGGGAAAAAACTGTTTCCAATCTGTCCCACCTCATAAAAATAGACCTGTGTTTAATTCTTCAGGACCTAAAATTATCCTTTAGATATTGTCAACCAATCATCCAAGGAAAACGTTCATGGACAAAGTAATAGAGAAATCTTCTAGGTACAGCAATGGCTAAAATATTGCTGTAGCTTCAGTTTTAATGACAGCACTCAAAGTATTAAGGGAAAGCTAAATGCACTGATAATAGTGGGATCGTCTGGCATATGCTTTTATTTTTTTAATAAATGGTGTAGTTTGGTCCATGTATTGCTGCAATTTATACATATAAATGATTTCACAAAAAGAAATAGCTAATAATATTCCTTCTTTATACCCAGTGGAGGAACTGCATGCTCTGAAAGAGAGCATCCAAGTACTACTTGGCTATACATGATTATAAAATTAAAAGAATAACCATTGTTATTCATGGATGCCTTGGTTTGTGTTTGTGCTTGTCTGCTGAGCAGCAGCAGCAAAGCCTTGATGTCTCCTGGCTTGGGTTTAATTGCTATTTCTGCACCAGGGACAAAAAAACAGAACAAAGACACCAGCAGTACAAGGTCCAGCTGTGGTTCAGGTCATCTTCTACGTGAGTTCTGGATATTTTCCTGTGCAGGCTGCTAGTGATATCGGAGTAGAGTTGCTGACTTGATGAGACAAAGTATTTTGCAGCCAAAGGCTGGCGGTCTTCATCATGTTGGGGAGCACTTGAGCCAGAATCTCCAGTGTTTCTTCCAGGTTTGCTTCCTGAATATCAGGGTCATATCATGGTGATCAAGCAGGTATAGAAACTGTAGAACCATACAAAGGATCTCCTTCATGGATGCTCAGCTACTCACAAAAATAGTTGCATTAGTTTCAAAGAAAACTACTTTGCAAGTAAGCTTTCAAAAGTGAGATTAAAAAACAAGTCAGGTAGAAGTTTTTCCTCCATGAATATAAAGTTGAGGAGAGGAATGATTTGACTCAGGCACATATCACTGACTCTCTTCTCAGGATTGAAATACATTAATGGCCTTTATGGTTATGATTTTGGCATTGCAGTCCTCCCAGATGCTTTAATTCTGGTCCCAGTGCAACTACTGATGGTGGCATTAACTTTAGCAGGAGTTGAGCTAGATCACCTTGGAGCGTTTCTGAAAGTCTCACAAATTGCATTTAATGCAACACAGGGTACAGCCATACTCAGCGGTACATATTTTCAATGTCTGCATCTGATGCTAAGGAAGGACAAGCCATACCTACTGCATTAGCTCTTTCGGGAAATGAACACCCTATCCATTAGCAGACCACTTTAAATCAGATTATAAAGGCAGGTGACAGAACTGCAGATGAAGAAATCTATTTTTTCTGCAATTTATTTTCAGTACTTTAAATTTCAAACCCTACTATGCCATTTTTAGCACTAGTAACATGTGGATTCTCAGTCAATTCTGATTTTTCAGACTCTACTTTTGTAGTAGACTGCATAATTCTTTCCCTACCTCATCTGTTATGATGTTAAATTTGGCATTGGTCCTTATTTAGCTATGAAGCAGACGTTTAATAGGAGTAGAAACACCTAACTGTGGAATACTTTAGAAGAGTTCTGTTACTCACTTAAACTATTCTGGAAATACTCAGCAGCTCTACAGTGGCTAAAAAAAAAGTTGTGTATATCTGTGTAGATTCACTAAAGACAGAGAAGTCATTCCATAGAAGCTGAGAATATGGTCTCTTGAACTGACTGTATGCCTGATATAGCTCCACAGGAATGAACGGAGGCACACCAGAGATTAATTTAAACACATTTCCACAGCTAAACGGAAAAAACCCCTATGTATTGCCTACTGCAGCAGAGCTGAAAGACACTATTCTTTTGAGTACCAGTTTGCAGGGTAAAGAAAAGGCTGCTGATTTGACCCTGAAGGATTTAGACCCAAGATTTTTTTCTGATTTGCAAACCCTTCAGCATCACAGGATATAAATGAGCATAAGAAACTCGTCTTTTATCTTTTCCATTTTCAGAACCAAATTAAAATTGTAAGATAAAAGAAATCTAGGTATTTTGAAAGATAGGTAATTCTATGATTCTATGATTAAACAAGATTATTTTTCCTCTAAAGATGCTTTAGGGGAAATAAGCGGAGCTTATTGACTGTCAAGGCAGTTCCGAAAATTGCCTTTGTGTAGCTTCAGTGAAAAAACAACCTCATAGAATCATAGACTCATAGAATTATAGAATGGTTTGGGTTGGAAGGGACCTTTCAGGGTCATCTGGTCAAACCCCTGCAATGAACAGGGACATCTTCAACTAGATCAGGATGCTCAGATCCCTGCCCAAGCTGACTGTGAATGTTTCCAGGGATGGGGCATCTACCATCTCTCTGGAAAACCTCTTCCAGTGTTTCACCACCCTCATTGTAAAAAATTTTTTCCTTCTATCTAGCCTGAATCTAACCTCTTTTAGTTTAAAACCATTACCCTTTGTTCTATCGCAACAGGCCCTGGTAAAAAGTCTGTCCCCATCTTTCTTATAAGCCCCCTTTAAGTACTAAAAGGCTGCTATGAGGTCTCCCCAGAGCCTTCTCTTCTCCAGGCTGAACAACCCCAACTGTCTCATCCTGTCCTCATAGGAGAGGTACTCCAGTCCTTTGATCATCTTCGTGGTCCTCCTCTGGACTCGCTCCAACAGGCCCATGTCTTTCCTGTATGGAGGACTCCGGAGCTGGACACAGTACTCCAGGTGGAGTCTCACCAGAGCGAAATAGAGGGGCAGAACCACCTCCCTCGACCTGCTGGCCACACTTCTTTTGACGCAGTCCAGGATATGGTTGGCTTTCTGGGCTGTGAGTGCACATTGTCGGCTCATGTCCAGCTTTTCATCCACCAGTACCCCGAAGTCCTTCTCCACAGGGCTGCTCTCAATCCCTTCATCCCCTAGTTTGTATTGATACCGGGGATTGCCCGGACCTTGCATTTGGCCTTGTTGAACCTCATGAGGTTCATATGGGCCCACTCCTTGAGCTTGTCCAGGTCCCTCTGGATGGCATCCCATCACTCAGGTGTGTCAACAACACCACTGAGCTTGGTGTTGCCTGCAATCTTGCCAAGGATGCATTCTATTCCACTATGTCATTAATGAAGGTATTAAACAGTACTTGTCCTAGTATGGACCCCTGAGGGACACCAGTTGTCACCGATCTCCATCTGGACATTGAGCTGCTGACGACTACCTGCTGGATGCAACTATCCAACCAATTCCTCATCCACTGAACAGTCCATATATCAAATCCGTATCTCTTCAATTTAGAGAAAAGGATGTTGTGGGGGACTGTGTCAACGGCCTCGCAGAAGTCCAGATAAATGACATCCGTAGCTCTTCGCTTGTCTGCTATGCAGTTATTCCATCATAGAAGGCCATTAAGTTGGTCAGGCAAGACTTGCCCTTGGTGCAGCCATACTGGCTGTGTCGAATCACCTCCCTGCCCTCCATGTGCCTTAGCATAGATTCTAGGAGGATCTGTTCCATGATCTTCCCAGGCACAGCGGTGAGGCTGACAGGTCAATAGTTCCCAGAGTCCTTCTTTCTATCTTTTTAAAAATGGATGCAATACTTCCCTTTTTGCAGTCACCGGGGTCTTTGCCTGCCTGTCATGACTTTTCAAATATCATGGAGAATAGTTTGGTGACTACATCAGTCAATTCCCTCAGGTCTTTGGGATGCATCTTGTCAGGTCCTATAGACTTATGTATGTTCAGGTTCCTTAGGTCATCTACTGAACAATTTAAGAGAGGGGCTTTTCTCTGAAGTTGAAAGTCTGGTAGCTTATTCATCAGCAGTAGGAATGTAAACCACATGCTGCAAAACCACACTTTTCTGCTGTGACATTAGGATATTTGCCTGTTGATTTAGAGAAACCTGCACAAGGTTTGTTTAATAATCCACTCTTAGGTCTGTCCCAAGTGTCATCCAGTTGACTTTCCATCTCAAGCCAAGATCTCATCAGCAACCTGTTGTTCCCCAACTGGAAAGACGAAATCCCTATTGATTGATTGAGTGATTAGCCATATCTGTAGCAGAAATTTGTAGTAAAGACCAGATCAATCCCTGCTCCAGAGCAAAGAACCTTAAACCCTCTTCCTCTACATTCCCTGCTCTAGTTGAAATGCTATTTTCTTGGTAAAGCTTAAAGCTGAAGAGATCAACTCATTCTCCATTCCAAAACCTGTACAGAATTTCACTTAATTACCAATCTACTGATGGCAACAGATTGTTTGACTACTGTATCTTTCCCAAGGGATAGTCATTGCGTTAAGATCTTTGGAGCAAGTAAACACAGAAATTCTCATGGCAGTTTCTTGCAAAGTTTTAGCACCTATGTTGTAAAAAAATTAAATAAATAAAAAATCATGCTTTATTGCTAATTTGGAAGTTCTTGATTTCAACTCCAGACATAATTTCATGCTATGCCTCCTTTTGCCAGACAAAATAACCCTTTATCATTTGATGTTTTCTTCTCCTGTGATCATACTTTCATCTTTCTGATAAATGGCCTGAACAATCAACAACCTGCACTTTAAAACATTATTCAAGACTTCACATAGTTTTCATGGTTCTTAACTGTGTCATCTTCAACTTTTAAACTTTTTTTTTCAAATGTGGACACCAGAAACGGTAATGATATTCCTCTGTGGATGACAGCAATACCATGTGTTGGGGGGCAAATTTCTTCTCTGTTCATGACTGGTCTGTTTATTCCTCAAAGACTCCATTCACCTTTTTAGCCCCCACACTGTATCATGGTTTTGTTCCTACTTTATGGCACTTTTCAGGAAGTTTGGTTTGCAGGACACATTCTGGTACTTTTAGGCATCTGTATTTTCATTACTAGATACACATCCTTTACTGCATCAGAAGTCATGTGTTCTAATCAATTATTTTAGCAACAAACTTAGATTATTCTATATGACATGTTCCCTGTTATTTGGGTCACTTTCAGGTAAACAGTAAAATTTATAGAGTGATCCTTTCTTTCCTTTACAAATATAACTCAGTTAAATCAAGTTGAGGATGGTGTAATTCAGAACACAGCTCGCCACATTATCAGCCGAAGATGGTAATTTCAACTGCCCATTAAAAATAGCTAATATAGTCATAATTAGATCACAGAATCACAGAATCATTAATGTTGGAAAAGACCTGTAAGATCATCAAGTCCAACCATCAACCAACACCACCATGCCCACCAAACCGTGTCCCGCAATGCCACGTCCACATGTTCCTTGAACACATCCAGTGATGGTGACTCCACCACCTCCCTGGGCAGCCTCTTCCAATGCTTCACCGCTCTCTCAGCAAAGAAATTTTTCCTAATATCCAGCCTAAACCTCCCCTGGCGCAAATTGAGGCCATTTGCTCTCATTCTATCTCTAGTTACATGGGAGAAAAGACCAACACCTACCTCTCTGCAACCTCCTTTCAGGTAATTGTAGAGAGCGATGAGGTCTCCCTTCAGCCTCCTCTTCTCCAGACTGAACAACCCCAGCTCCCTCAGGTGCTCCTCATCAGACTTGTGTTCCAGACCCCTCACCAGCTCCGTTGCCCTTCTCTGGGCACGATCCAGCACCTCAATGTCCTTCTTGCAGTGAGGGGCCCAAAACTGAACACAGCATTCGAGGTGCGGCCTCACCAGCGCCGAGTACAGGGGCACGATTCCCTCCCTGCTCCTGCTGGCCACACCATTTCTGATACAAGCCAGGATGCCGTTGGCCTTCTTGGCCACCTGGGCACACTGCTGCCTCATATTCAGCCAGCTGTCAATCAACACCCCCAGGTCCTTTTCTGCGGGGCAGCTTTCCAGCCACTCGTCCCCAAGCCTGTAGCGTTGCATGGGGTTGTTGTGACGCAAGTGCAGGACCCGGCACTTGGCCCTGTTGAACCTCATCCAATTGGCCTGGGCCCATCCATCCAGCCTGTCCAGATCCCTCTGCAGAGCCTTCCGACCCTCCAGCAGATCAACACTCCCACCCAACTTGGTGTCATCTGCCAACATACTGAGGGAGCACTCAATCCCCTAATCCAGATCATTGATAGATATTAAAGAAGACCGGCCCCAGTAGTGAGCCCTGGGGGACACCACTTGTGACTGGCCACCAGTTGGTTTTAACTCCATTCACCACGACTCTCTGGGCTCGGCCGTCCAGCCAGTTTTTTACCCAGCAAACTGTACACCTGTCTAAACCGCAAGCTGGTGGTTTCTCCAGGAAAATACTGTGGGAGACAGTGTCGAAGGCTTTACTAAAGTCCAGGCAGACAACATGGACAGCCTTTCCCTCATCCACTAGGCAGGTCACCTGGTCATAGAAGGAGATCAGGTTGGTCAAGCAGGACCTGCCTTTCATGAACCCGTGCTGGCTGGGCTTGATCCCCTGGTTGTCCTGCAACCATATGATATGAGGATTCAAACTTTCACTCCTATTTGCAGTTAATGAAGCCTTTTGATTACTCTCTGACATTTTTAAAAATCTGAAATGTTCATCTTCTTTCACAATAAAAGAAACATTTCAAGAATAAAGTTCTGTTGGACTTTAAACTTGTTCCTTACATTGTGAATTCTCTTGGGCTTGAACGGGATCCTGCCTCTGTAGGACTTCCATCCACACACTGACTTTAGGCATCTAACTTAAAAATGTACACACTTTATGCCACTGTTGTCATTAACCAGCGAGAAGAGGTAGGATCCTTCAGAGCACAGTCAAAAGATCTAGTTTATATATACTGGAATAATCCTTCAGAGAAATCAGATTCTTTTCCATTGATCATGTTGTCTAAATCTATACTAGTAAATCAATTCTCCTTGGATTGTGCTAAACCCTGTACTACTCAGCAAGTGAGTTGGCCCAAAGCAAAATCATGGCAGGGATGAGGTTAACAGTCATATCTTTGTCACGCCCTGGCCCTCTTACTTTGCTAGTGTGGATGTAGCTATAGATACTACAGAGGGACAGCTTCCTAATTTAGTCACTTAAATTAGATGGTTAATATTAGGTATGAGAAATAGTTCCCCAGAAAAGCTTGACTTGTTTGCATTGAAGATAATGCCGGGATGACTTCTGTCTGCAAATGCATCAGGGAGAAAAAACTAGTTAAGCTAACAAATGTTGCTTGTTGTGATGACTATAAACTAAACACAGGCTGGGAAATGAAATAAGCTTTCTAATGACCAGAGCAGCAACAATTAGCAGTAGACAATTCTCCTGTACCCCAATTTTCAGACATTGAATGTTATCTTTTTATGTAGTTTTCTTCAAATGTTTCAGATTGTAATGGTATCTTCTTCCTCCAACTCATCTCCAGCGCGTTGTGTCTCAGTTTTCATTCAAGCAGTCCCTCCAGCTGGTTCATTGCCTTCTGATTTTACTCCTTTGGACAAATTGAAGCAAATTGCTCCCAGGACATATTCAGGAATAGCAAAACCAAGCAGGTTTGTTTTTTCTTTTTCTCTCAGGCTAAAACATGTTTCTTGACTGCAGGTGCTGCTGGGTTGGGCTTGCTCCCAGTTCTCTGGAAGTTCTGAGCATGGTCTCCTGAAAAACACATGCCTCATCAGTTATCCCAGGTGATATCATAAGGGGTACTGTGTCTCTTCTTTACAAATTAAAATATCACAAATATTTTTGACATATCTTCTTTCTGTGGCCAAGATCCTATAGCTCAGAGCTGTGAGCAGATCTTTTATAAACTTTCCAGCATGTGGTCCTTAAAATCATTGGCCTAAAGATATCTTTTCCTGTCCTATCCTTCAACAGGCTTTATATTGTAACTCCTAAAAAAAATTGTGCATTTGGTTCCTCTTCAGAATAGTCTACACTGCAGCCTTTCAAGCTGTCTTCCTTAGTACGGGGCTGAGAAGATCGCTTCAGCTGAATCTGGCTTATTTCAGATGACTTCTTATGCCTTTATTTAGAATTTTCATTTCATTTTACGGGTTGCTCTTGGAAAATGTTTTTCAGAAGTTTTTTTTAAGTATTTCTGGATAAACAGGAAATAATTATATTGTTTGTGTGATTCAGATGTTTCTGCAATGGGTATGACCCAAAATGCTACAGCTGATAAAATAACTCCAGAATTTCTCTGTTCTGTCTTTGTAAATGCTAGAAGGAAAAGGATGACTGGTATGTGTGCCTTTAGCTTGGCTGTATTGATTATTTTTTTATGTGTTAATGTGGAAGCATACATGAATGAATAATTCCTTTAAACATACTTCTTAGGAGAGTATGTACAGAGTAGTTCTGAAATTACAGGACTCATTTCAGATTAGATAATGTAAATTTTGTAAGCTGAAAGAAATAGGAGTGCAATCAAATGCATCACGTGTCATATTAGTAATTTTATATATACACACACACATATATGTATGAAAATGGTTTTGTGGTTCAAAATCCATATGGCATCTTGCCTGAGATGATCACCGAGTATAAAGATCATGGATCTTACTGGTTTTAGTAAGTGAATAAAAAGTAGAAATTGTTATTATGAAGATGATATTATTCATATTTATGCAAGTCAGATGTTACACTAAATGGCTTTAATCACACAGATGTCAGCCTGAAATTTTTAATTGAATTTTAAAGCAATCTTTCACAGTGACTTGGGGAAAAGAATAATGATTAGTCATCACATCTATTATTACAAAAATTCTGTCTCCCACCGTTTCCATCAGAGTCTTAAAAATATTGGACATAACTGGAGTCTGATGTGCACACTGTGAGTGGCAGACAGATAGAAAAAATTATAATTATGTACAGAACAGTAACAGTTCCATGAGAGACATATGGCCCTGGTATTTCTTTCTGTTAGCTGGGAGCAGCAGCACTTTATGGTTCGATGATCTGTTGGATAATCACAAAATAAAATAAAAGATATCATTTGTTACAGAGAATAAGCCTCAATAATGCTGTTGAACTACAAAATGACTCCTCTGTAATCACTGGTTGTAACAAGATCTGAATGATCCCTGTGCCATACACTGACTCTGACATCATGCTATCATTTACACTACTAAATGAATAAGCATTCGCTTTCATATGAAGACGCATTACTTGTGTCTCAGAAAAAGCACTGTCATAAATTTCACTTGATATTTTATTCATATTTTTATTTTTCCCCTTAGGAAAAGAAGTTAACCGATAGAAAGCCTCAAGATTCCGGCAAAAAAAAAGAGCATTGCCAATGGCTCACTGTGACCTTCAGTGGTGTGCAGTGCAGTTAAAATTGTCAATGGTCAGAGTTTGGCTTGTATACAAAATTAAGGTAAGATGTTCCAGTGGCATCACTGTAACTGAGAATGGATGTGGTCCTAAACATCTCACTAAAATCAGGTATTTCCCTGAACATAAACTGTGGACATTATCCTTTGTCTTAGAAATCTACACTTTGGTCTGCGTCTTCTTGTCGGAATTTGGCCATTGGAAAAATATGTCCCACTCATGGAAAACAACTTTCTGCTTTAAAGCAACACCCGGATAAATTGTTTCAGTGGCAAGCGTGCCATCTAGATTATGATAGAAATGCCCACCATTAACCCTTATCGTTACGAAAGGAATTTAAAGCCCTCCACATTCATTCAGGATGAAATTCCCAATGTGAAGACAGTCTAAGACTCTGGCTAAAGAGCGCAAGTCTGTTCTCTGGCCCTGAGACGAGCAGTTATCATCTATCCATACTCAAACTCTTAATGAATTTTGCACCCCAAAAGAAGGTCACAACATCCAGGCTGGGACTAATCCCTGGCCCTTATTAATTCTGAAACCATTTCAGGAAATGGGAGAGTGCTTGCCAAGTGTGCCATGGACCATGCTGGCAGCTGAATGCTGGTTTCCAGTGCCTCTGCCGATGGCCCTGGGATTATTTAGTGCACTAGGGTAGATATAGAATGTGTGCCCTGATTGTACTTCTGAAGTCTTGTGTACATTCAAGCTGCACGCTGCTTTGCTGTCTTACGCCTGTGAATGAATTTTGCCTTTATTAATTAAAAACACTGAACAGGATTCTCAAAAACATTTGCCCAAATTTTGGTTTCCCTTGTATACATTGAAAAAAGCACCCTGATCTTCAAAAGTAGAGTTTTCTTAGGGATCAAGACTATACATTTTCTCAGCTATCACAGATATTGAGTTTGGAATCTTTGACTCTGAAGATAAAAATCTAACAACTGTCTAAATTGAAGGTGACAGATTTTTTTAAGATAAAATGGTATTAAATACTTCAAGAAGTTTATCTAGCCTGTTTCTGCTGAAAATTTACAATGTTGGCATAATTGAGTTTTTGTGCTGGAAGATTAATTAACACATTTATCAAAAGTTATATCAACTATATTTTTCTTTTGGGGCTTTTTTTTTTTTTTTTTACTGCCTTTTCAAAGTATTCACATCAGAAACTTCTGAATTTTGAATCAAGAACCCTCCAGATTTTTAGGTAGACTTTTGTTTTGCAACAGTTAGTAAGCATATTATTTTCCATATAATGCTTGAGACTGTAAAAATTACAGCAAAAAGAGTGAAGGATTTTGTTTGCTTTTGTTTTGTAGCTATTTATTTCAATGCAGTAATATGATTTGATTTAATATTGACATTTCAAAATAATAAAGATTAATTACATAAAACTTAATTGAAATTGCAGATTTGTTAATATTTGTGAATATGAAGTGTTTGTTGCCATCATTATTCTTTTCTGAGGTTTCCTTCTTTGAAAGTCTTCATCTGAATTTTTCTGAGATGTTCTTTATATATTTTGGTTTTTTAAACATACACACACACATATATATCAGAATATTCCTAATCTATCGTATATGTATGACTAGGTGTTCTGTGAACTGCAACAACACTCCTGGTTATTGGAAGTAATAACTCTGCTCCACCTCTGTGCCACAGCAGCTGGAATTCTTAACCAAAAAAAGAACAAGATATGTCAAAGAGTTTGAAATGTTGTAAGGACATAAGAATATAAAATTACCAGAGAATTTGCAGATATGTTGGGAAAACTATTGTTCATTCATTAGAATCATAAAATCATAGAATTGTTTAGGTTGGAAAAGACCTTTAAGATCATCAAGTCCAACCGTAAACCTAACCCTGCCAAGTCCACCACTAAACCATGTCCCGAAGTGCCTCATCCACACGTTTTTTAAAAACCTCCAGTGATGGTGACTCCACCACCTCCCTGGGCAGCCTGTTCCAGTGTCTGACAACCCTTTCAGTGAAGCAATTTTTCCTAATATACAATCTAATCCTCCCCTGGCGCAACTTGAGGCCATTTCCTCTTGTCCTGTCACTTGTCACTTGGGAGAAGAGACCAACACCCACCTCTCTGCAACCTCCTTTCAGGTAATTGTAGAGAGCAATAAGGTCTCCCCTCAGCCTCCTCTTCTCCAGACTGAACAACCCCAGCTCTCTCAACCGATACTCATAAGACTTGTGCTCCAGAGGGCCTGAGTGACCTCAAAATTTTTTCATGCAATAAATTTTCTAGACCTCCATCCAAAAGGAGTTGCCAATTACTACCCAGTAGAGGTTTCGTAGGTCTTTCCTTTTCTACATTTCTTAGGCTCTCTATTAAGCAAGACAAAGATGCCCCTGATTTTTTTTCCCTTCTTGACTAGTCATTCACACTGTTTCTTATCTTTTCTGTAACCTTTTATAGGGCAAATCTGGATAAGAAACAACAGAAAGACTGTCTTCAGTGGTGCTTGGATCCTGTATGATTACCTGCAACCCACTTGATCTTTTCTCTATAACCGATTTAATCTCTTATGCTCACTGCCTATGTAGTCAAGGTTTCAATAGTAATAGTTTAGCATTACCAAGTTACATTCTAGACCTTTAGCAGACATTTCAACAAAGCTGTAGTGACATTTTAATGTCTCGGCTGCCCCAGCCTCAACACCAAGTTTCCTAAATTCTCTTATGTTTATCCACATTTATCAACTCTTTGGTAGCAACAGTGGTGGGTTTTCTACATCCCTGTGTTACTGCTGGGTGTGATGGGAAAATCCCCTTACCAATATCTGTTACATATACGGACTAAATATTGAGAACTTTCATGTATGTCTGTATGTTTAGACATATGTTTATAATTTTTTTCACACTTACACATGTATAGATATAGGTGGTATGGATAGTTGTGTACAAACATTTGAACAGAAACACGTGCATCTCCACATCATCTAATATGACAACATTTGTCATTTCAGCACTCCAAAGTTTTTGTAAAATGGATCCTAAGTCTATAGAAGCACTGAAATACTCTTAAGTTGTTTAGAATTTCTTTCTTGCTTCTAAATTTAAAACTAGGCTTTTGGGGCACAGGCTGTACTTTCTCTGGGGGTGTAATTGTCATGTACATATTAATATATGCAAATAAAACTGGAGTTTCAACAGCCACTATTCCTCCAAAGGTTACATTCTCTAATTAGAGCCAAGCAATTAGTTCTAAAAAGTTTCCTTTTTTTTTTTTTCTAGAAGCCTTGGTTTCCTTAACAGTGAAATTACATCTCAGCCATTCCTTTTTGTTTCAAGATATGAAATAATTACAACTGTACCTTCATTTCATCTTGCCCACTAATTGCCCCCTTTTAACACAGATCATTTCAAATGGTGCCTCTTTGAGATTTTATAGCTGTCTAATATGTACATGAGTATAGGTGCACTGTTAGAACAAATTGAACTGTTCTTTGTCATTCTGACACCTTAAATCCCATGTTGCTGACAGATGTGACTAGGGAACCAGCAATAACTAAGTCTCCAGGCTTAATCTTTTTTTCCCATTTTTTTAAAAAAAAAAAAATCTTGGTTTGATGTAGGAATAGTGTGACCCACTGAGTGCACTCGAAGATGGATGAATAGTTGAAAATTTTCTTCCTCTGGTATGAGATCTTAAATTTTAAAATAAACTGTATTTGACCTTAGCATGACTTTTTGATTCCTTCTTGTAAATGGAGGAATCAACAATGATCAAATGAAAAAGGTCAGACAGTGAGAACAGCAAAGCAATTCATGTAACTTTGAATGATTCATGGTACATGATAAATTTTATCATAAAAAGAGTAAACAAATCAATGTAACATGCCTGTCAGTTTGTTGTCTGAAATAAGTATCCACATCCACAACATGCAACTGGAGGCAAAATGTCTCTTCTCCCAGCATCTCCCTCCAGGGAGATACAGGCAGCTCCAGAGGGTAAGTCATCACCCCCAAGATACTCATTTCCCTCCAGTGTGCCTGTCTCTCTTTCGCCACTATTTGGGGAGCTCAGAGTCAGCAGCCTTGTGATTTAGATCACTCAGTTAAGTGCCTAAAAATACCAAATGCCCCAGCGCAGGGATAGAAGTGAAACTACTTCCCTGTGTGGCCCTTGAGCAGCCAAAAGTAGTTGTAAGCTCTTCATTTGCAGGAACCAGTGGGCAATAGATGGGGGCTTTAATCCACTACCTCAGCTCATGGATGTCCCATGCACATACTGGCCGAGCCAGTAGAGTTCACCCTCCAACATGTCCCCCATTTCCCAGTAGTCTAAAGAGAGGTATAAACACCTATCCAAAGAAGGTAGGGAAAGAAAGGAGGTGGAGAGGCCCAAAGAGAACTGCGACAGGGTTGAGGTGATGAAGATAGGAAATATATAGGCAAATATGCCAAGGACTTGACAGGTTGCACTTGCCCAGAAAGAGAACCCCCATGTCTACAGCAATCTGAAGCAGCAGCAGAAGGAAGTGACCTGAGGGAGCTAGAAAGAGCTGAGGAGGCTGGGAGCCCTTGGGGACTAGAAAGGGTGAGTGCTTAGGGAGGAAAAGAGTCCAGTGTTGCCAAAATGTCTCATTACTTCTGTTCAGAGATACGATGGTGCTCAGAAAGGGCTGGAGGACAATTTTGCAATTAGTGTTTTTTTTCCTGTTTTTCCTTAGGGGGAGGAGGAGAAGAGGAGGAAATGAAGGGAAGGAAATAAAATCCAACCTGTTCTTTTTAGTTTATGCACCAGCCCTTGCTTAGGGCTGTGCCTTAATGCACAATATAGCCCATACTGATTATTATAACAATTTTAAGCTTATTCCCACTTCCAGTAAATTGGTACACCTATACATGGGCATACATGTTAGACATGATAGTAACTGTATTTTTTTTAAGAAATGCAGGGAAATAGATACTGCAAGCACCATCAGGCACTCATGACCCCATAAACCAACAAAGGTGGCAGTATCAATCTCAGCCAGAACCATGGATCCACTTACCTTCCTGCCTTGGGTGGTGGCTGACGTTCACAATCTAAAGTCTCACCTCCTTGAAACCTAAGTCAATCATTCAGTCAGTAGGCAGAGAAAAGAAAAAGATAAATATATCTTTGGAGGATCCTAAAATATTGCATACACGACTTTTTTTGCTTCTAAACTGAGAGAAAATGCTTAACAGATTTATTGTGTTGATTGCATTTTTGTGGACTACAATTTTCTCATATATTTTCTCAGGCACAGTAGCATTAATTTGCTCAGTACTGTAGAGGAAGCATCAAGAAAACAACCCTTCAACATTTTTTCCCGATAATTCCAGATGCACTATGACAGGAAAATACTCCGGTTTTAAGCACTGCATCATTGTTTGCCAACAATTTGTACATTCATTAGTGTATTGGGTTTGCGTGGCAGCGTTTTGGTAGCAGAGGGGGCTACAGGGGTGGCTTCTGTGAGAAGCTGCTAGAAACTTCCCCTATGTCTGATAGAGCCAATGCCAGCCGGCTCCAAAATGGACCCACCGCTGGCCAAGGCTGAGCCCATCAGTGACGGTGGTAGCACCTCTGGGATAACATATTTAAAAAGGGGGAAAAAACTGCGCAACGGCAGCTGGAGGAGAGAGGAGTGAGAATACGTGAAACAGCCCTGCAGACACCAAGGTCAGTGAAGAAGGAGAGGAGGAGGTGCTCCAGGCACCGGAGCAGAGGTTCCTCTGCAGCCCCTGGTGAAGACCATGGTGAGGCAGGCTGTGCCCTGCACCCATGGAGGTCCACGGTGCAGCAGATATCCACCTGCAGCCCATGGAGGACCCCATGCAGGAGCAGGTGAATGCCCGAAGAAGGCTGTGACCTGTGGGAAGCCCACGCTGGAGCAGGCTGCTGGCAGGAGCTGTGGCCCCGTGGAGAGAGGAGTCCACGCTGGAGCAGGTTTGCTGGCAGGACTTGTGATCCCACGGGGGACCCACGCTGGAGCAGTCTGTTCCTGAAGGACTGCACCCGTGGAAGGGACCCACGCTGGAGAAGTTCGTGAAGAACTGCAGCCCATGGGAAGGACCCACGTTGGAGAAGTTCGTGGAGAACTGTCTCCCGTGGGAGGGACCCCACGCTGGAGCAGGGGAAGAGTGTGAGGAGGAAGGAGAGGCAGAAACAATGTGTGATGAACTCAACCCCCATTCCCTGTCCCCCTGCGCCGCTTGGGGGGAAGGGGTAGAAAAATCGGGAGTGAAGTTGAGCCCAGGAAGAAGGGAGGGGTGGGGGGAAGGTGTTTTTAAGATTTGGTTTTACTTCTCATTATCCTACTCTGATTTTGATTGGTAATAAATGAAACTAATTTCCCCAAGTCAAGTCTGTTTTGCCCATGATGGTAATTGGTGAGTGATCTCCCTATGTCCTTATCTCGACCTACGAGCCTTTTCCTCATATTTTCTCTCTCCTGTCCAGCTGAGGAAGGGGAGTGAGTGAGCGGCTGTGTGGTGATTAGTTGCCAATTGGGACTAAACCATGACAATTAGTAAAAGAAAGATCTACTTGCAGTGGACTGATTTAATCTTAACTTCGCACTGTCATCTGTTGGCATAAACAAACAACCAGGGTACAAATAAGAGAATAAATATCTCTCTCTGGCAAGATGCCTCTTCAGCAAGACTATAAATTCTTTTTTTTTGTTCTGGTTTTGTCTAGGGTAGAGCTAATTTTCTTCATAGCAGCTAGTATGGGGCTGTGTTTTGGATTTGTGTTGGAAACAGTGTTAATAAAGCAGGGATGTTTTAGCTATTGCTGAGCAGTGCTTATACAGAGTCAAGGCCTTTTCTGCTTCTCACACCGCCCCACCAGCGAGTAGGCTGGGGGTGCACAAGAAGTTGGGAGGGGACACAGCCGGGACAGCTGACCCCAACTGACCAAAGGGATACTCCATACCACATGATGTCACGCTCAGCATATAAAGCTGGGGGAAGAAGAAGGAAGGGGGGACATTCAGAGTGATGGCATTTGTCTTCCCAAGTAATCGTTATGTGTGATGAAGCCCTGCTTTCCTGGAGATGGCTGAACACCTGCCTGCCAATGGGAAGTGGTGAATGAATTCCTTGTTTTGCTTTGCTTGCATGCTCAGCTTTTGCTTCACCTGTTAAACTGTCTTTATCTCAACCCATGAGCTTTCTCACTTTTACTCTTCCGATTCTCTCCCCCATCCCACCTGGGGGGAGTGAGCTGCTCAGCTGTGTCGTGCTTAGTTGCCAGCTGGGGTTAAACCACGACATTCCCCCAAGCAGGTGACTTTATGAGAGAGGCTACTGCTGCAGTCATTGCTCTCTAGAAGACATTCATGTATTTGGAAGACGGTCAGTAGCCGACAAAGCATGGAGAAGCAGCCTTAGCTGCAGCTACAATATTGATTTGGGGGATACAGTTTATTTGGCATCTCCCTATCTTGTGAGAAAAAATGCTTTTCTGCATGCCAAAGAGCAAGTAGAAACTATCTGAAAAGCAAGTAGAAACTATCTGAAAGTCATGCATCCAGATGCACTTCCAAGAGCCAGGAGCTGAAGCATCTTCATGAAGTAATGGCTCCTACCTCTTCCCTGGATCAACAGCCATCACAAGCTCCTGTCCTACAGTCACAGTGCCAGTTCTCAGCTGCTGTGAAATTTCTTGCCTTTTCTAAGAGACAGCAGTCCCAAACTCTAATACTGTCTACCAGAGTGCTTAGTCTCTAATTTGGGGAAAAAAGCTATAAACGTCTCACCTTCTTATAAAGATTCTCAATCCTTAATCCCCAGCTCACTGCACGTGAAATCACACTCAGCTGACATAGCCCCCAAAACTATGTTGCATCAACCATGAACCTGCTGACGCTGGCTGGGGGCAGGGAATGGGTTGCATGGCCTCTTGAGACCTCTCCCAGCCTTGTTTTCTACACCTTTGTGAAGGAGCAGCAGGAGATGGGTTCATTCAGTTCAACCACATGGGATCTTCCCTCATCAGGTTTCTGTGGAGCCAAGGTGCGGTGTAAAGCTGTCATCCCTTTGGGTAATACACAGGGGGCAGGGACAAGGCAAACACCATCTGCTCGTTCTCCTTGGCACTGCGTCTTCACAGGCTCTGGGAGGTGCATTCATACCTCCATGTGGAGTTAAATCAAGATCTCACTCATCAAAGATATTGTAATAGTCGGCCAGAAATCTAATATAAATGTCAAGCAGTTGTTCTCTGAAATATCATAGGCGTTGTTTGCCATATTGCTGCCTTTACCTTTCTCATGTGAATTTAGTTAGAACTGGTAAAAAAGTGTTCCAAAAGAACATGGGAGAATGCTGACTGGACAAAATGAAACTTTCTTCAAGAACATGACAATTTTGTCAAAATTTTCAGGGGAAAGTATTCAAATGTTCAGTTTCACGAAAAAAGGTCAGGGTCCTTGACTTCCACTTTGTCATGTGTTATAGATAATATCATGCAAGCATACATAGAAAAAATGTAATATAAATGCCAAAACAATAGGATCAGCATAAAAATCTCAGAAATTCTCTAAACAAAATATTTTAAAATCTATTTTATTTTAAAAATCATCAAATTTCAGAATGTCAGAATTTCTCACACAATTAAAAAAATCAAATTTTGTCCAGAAAGTGATGAAAGTCTATATATCAGACTGAAGTTCAGCAGAGGTAAAGTGTGGCTTTGAAGGTCATCCACATTTTTCTCAGTATTAAGCTAGAGAAATCCTTCTAAAACTTGCTAAAGTTCTTCACATCTAGACTCTGGATGCATAAAATAGGACTCCAGACCCAAACCCTGTATTTGTCTATTCAGGCGAATAGCTGAAGTCTTGGAAGAGGCTATGCTATTATATATTTCCCAGATTATTTAAACATTTCTGAAGCTCCTTGAATTCCACTTTTGTGTATGCTCAGAGATGTTCCTGTCTGATTGCTTTGATACTACCCTCACAGCAACATCCCCTGAGGCGGTTGCACTGGCAGATGTTGTCAGATTACCAGTTTACTGACTCAGACACACACTTCATTAAGTAGAGATACAGACACTTTCTATCTCGAAGACTGACAATGTCCATCTTTCATATTATAACCCCATGGTTAGAGCACGTGGGAAAGAGGGCCATCTTCCTTCTCAAGGACAAAAATTCATTTGCTCTTCAGTCAGACGAGAAGCCATAGCATCTGCTGGGTTGAAGCTGCTGCTGCCTGAGCTCATTTTTTATTTTAGATGGTAACTTTTGCAATGATGTTTGATGTAAACATCAAGATCTTTTAGTGAGCTCTCATTGGAGACTAGTAACCTGCATGACTGACCTCAAGCCAAGAAGGAAAGAATACCCAAGTTTCCTACTTTGGAAAGAAGACTACATTCAGCGGGTTATGTTATAAAAGGTGGGTGGAAGCATCTCTACACATGTTAAAAGCAAAGAGACCACTGTCTTCCCAAACACTGAAAAAAGGAAACTCTCTGGAGAAGACTGTGGACTGTAGAAGAACATGCTTGACTCCAGCTCTGTACAGTTGCCAAGCTCTGGAGACCAGCAGGATCTCAGAGATAGCCCTGCACAGCCAACCACCTCCTCACCAAGATAATCCTTATGTTTAGGTGTTCATGCCTGAGGTGCACAATCTTCCCTAGTCAATATATAGGGAACTTCAGCATATAGGACCTGTTATGGAGTGTGTTGCACATTCAGTACCAACAAGGCAGGAGTCCATGCTATACTGGACCTAGCCATTCTCCAGGTGCCTTCAGCTGCTCACAGTACCCGTAGTGATACAGGAAATCCATCAGATTGGTTTCATGACTCAAATGAAATTTAACCTCAATGCTAGTTCAGAGTGCATTGCTTTTCATGGTGGGTACCTTTAGAGCAGTGGGGCTATTTCTCTGGTCATGCTGCTCATATTCCATGGTACTGGAAACTTCAGCAGAGTTCCTCTTCTCATTTAGATTGTATTGTAGGAGTTTAAAGCCTCTTTGAAGAAGGGAGGCTAGAGAAAGGATTTGGAAGATGAGAGAATGGACAAGAGAATATATCAGCCCTTTCAGTCTTGAGATTTGAAGGGCATGTGAGATCAGTATTCAGTACAGCCAAAATACAGTCACAGTTTTGGATCCACTTATGAATTACGAATCATATAGAGAATTTGCCCCGCCCCCTCCCCCCCCGCCCTGTGACTAAGAGACAGTCTTCAGGGGTCTGATATTAAACTGGGGTAAATTATCTTAGTTTCTCTGACACCAATGAAGCCTTGACAGTTTACACAAGCTGCTCACAGATGTCTGTCGCTTGCAAACACTGCCATTGTAAGCCAAATTTTAACGGGTGACCTATTGATTAAAGGCTTATGTGTTTCTACTGTCCTGTTCCTAATCTCTCCATCAAAACTGTTTTGAAGAGAGTACTTTTTGAAGCATGCAATGTTAGTTCGCAGTTAAAAGGCAGCCAATCTTTAAAAAGGAGCTCTTAGTGATCTGGTAAAGATTTCTATTTCAGCAATTTTGCTTGATTAAACTTCTTTGGGCCTTACCAAAACATAAGTTACAGTAGATCATGACAGCAATGTTGAGGACTAGCTTGGAAATTGTGTCAGATCTTTGACCAGAAAGCTCCGGAATTGGTTTCACTCCTATTAAACTAACGGATACGGCTTTGTGTCTGCAGGAGACGTTTTGTTCTTCTTGACGTTGCATGTTGCGGGACCCCTGCTGAGGCATTCTGTCCCATTTTATTGTTTACGGTTTACGTGTTGCTACTGGGCTGTCAGTTGGAAGCATGGGGTGGGTTAGACTGCATTGTCATGCAAATGGCATCCAGATTTACATATTACCCCAGACTAATATTCATTGTGATGTCTCAATAAGGTTGTCTTTGATGGATAATAATTTTTCCAGGACTACAGTCTTCTTTGAAAGTGCAAATTAAACAGAAGCCCCATTAATAGGATTTCAATAATCTTTAAATGCTGTCAACTGTTCATCTGCATTGTGGTGTTTCAGGGTCAGATTCTGCCATCCGGACTTATGTTGGTGATTAGCGACTACTCTGCAAATAACCTACTTACAGATAAAAAAACCCTGTTATTCAGAGCGAGCCCAGGTGCTAGAACCTGATCTTACTACAAAAAACCACTGGAGAATTACAGACCATTTTGGTGAATTTTTCAGTTAGTATAAGTATGTAATTCAAGAAACAACAACCAAGACCTGTAGTACCTCACAAAAAGTTCCATCAATACATTATCCTCAGTGCAATATAGTGCAAAGGACAGGATATTTGAACTTTGTAAAGGAATACTGCTGAAGACATGATATTCAATGGTCTCCACACCAGTGAAGTGCCAATACCCATCCTTTCCGTGAGCTTTGGAGATGTAGATGTACCCTACCTTAACTGTCCTTGTATGACTACAAGACAGGTTCTTATGTGATATCACGCCTTTTCAGGAACTTCATTTAGATGCAGGAAGCACAAGGAAGGCTTTAGGAGAAATGCAATCTCTATTTAACGTCTCCTGTTTCATCAGGGACTCTGCCCTTCATCCAGACCCCATACGTGAGGGATGTTCTCGGGTTTACATCCTTCTTTTATCCAGTTTCTGCAGTCACCATGCAGATCCTGACGACTGGGCTCCCACACCTACGTAAGAGGATTAGGTAGGCGTCCAAGCAGGGAGTTATTTTAGTTTTGTTTGTGCTGCTGGGGAAATCATGTTCCTGGTCACTGTGTCTGAAGTAAGACAGTCATATTTTCTCTGGGATTTCCAGAAAAATCACTGCTTGTACTGCACTATACTGAGTCAGTCCAGTACATTGAAAAGGAAAGAAAGTATCTTGAACATGTACTGACTTCTGTGGAGTGTATGAACAGGAAATCCAGTGCATCATTAAAGTGAAAGACCCATTTCACCTGGGCTCAATACAAGATAGAGGGATGGAAACCTCTCGATTCTGAAATTCTATCTAAAGAAAATGATCATGTATGAAGAGAGGACATCTCTAAGGGTGTAGCCTTACAGGGTATATGGTAACATTTGTCTGATGCAATTAAATGTCCACAACTTACTTATACATTTATATCTGATCTAATGACTCTGAATTCTGATGATAAGCAGAAGAGAAAAAAGAACTCAGAATAAACAATCCCTAAAAGATTTCTTTCTTTCTCTTCCTTGCCTGCTTTCTGTCTGTCTATCTGTCTATCAAGGGATCCTAAGGTAATGTGTTCAGATATAGTTGTCTGCACTGTGGATGCACTTAAGAGAGGTGGACTTCCCCTGTGATACCCTTACAGACCTTCAGCCTGGCAGTGTTCTTTCTACTTATAACAGCAAATGCTAGATTTCTTCCTTGGAGCCTGTATCGGTTTTGCATGGCAAGGGTTTGGTAGCGGGGGAGCTACAGGGGTGGCTTCTGTGAGAAGCTGCTAGAAACTTCCCCCATGTCCAATAGAGCCAATGCCAGCCGGCTCCAAGATGGACCTGCTGCTGGCCAAGGCTGAGCCAATCAGCGGTGATGGTAGCACCTCTGGGATAACGTATTTAAGAAGGGGGAAAAATATATCTGCAACTACAGATGAAGAGAGGAGTGAGAACATGTAACAGAAACAACCCTGCAGACACCAAGGTCAGTGAAGAAGGAGGGGAGGAGGTGCTCCAGGCGCCGGAGCAGAGGTTCCCCTGCAGCCCCTGGTGAAGACCATGGTGAGGCAGGCTGTGCCCTGCAGCCCATGGAGGTCCATGGTGGAGCAGATATCCACCTGCAGCCCATGGAAGTCCCCACGCTGGAGCAGGGGGATGCCCAAAGGAGGCTGTGACCCTGTGGGAAGCCCGTGCTGGAGCAGGCTGCTGGCAGGACCTGTGACCCTGTGGGGGACCCATGCTGGAGCAGTTAGTGAAGAACTTCATCATGTGGGAAGGACTTAGGTTGGAGAAGTTCGTGGAGGACTGTCTCCCATGGGAGGGACCCCACGCTGGAGCAGAGGAAGAGTGTGAGGAGTCCTCCCCCTGAGGAGGAGGGATCTGCAGAGACTTGGTGTTATGAACTGACTGCAACCCCCATTCCCCGTCCTTCTGCACGGCTTGGAGGGAAGAGGTAGAGAAATTGGGAATAAGTTAAGCCTGGGAAGAAGGGAGGGGTGGCGGGAAGTTATTTTAAGATTTGGTTTTATCTCTCATTAGCCTACTCTGATTTTTTTGGTAATAAATTAAATTAATTTCCCCAAGTTGAGTCTGTTTTGCCTGTGATGGTAATTGCGGAGTGATCTCCCTTACGTCGACCCACCAGCCTTTCGCCATATTTTCTCTCCCCTGTCCTGATGAGGAGGCGGGCCAGTGATACTGCGGCTTGGTGGGCACCTGGCATCCAGCCACAGTCAACCCATCACAGAGCCAGAGCCTTTGCAGAACTCGTCTGCAAATGTCGATCTTTCCCAGATATCATAGAAGAGTTTGCAACCTGTGTCTTTCAAAGTCATCCAGGATCTTCAGGTCTAGCAGTTTGTTGGACTCTTAAAGGAGTCCTATGGAGAAACAACCCCGTCTAGCTGAGTTACTAGCCATTTATGAAGATCCAATGACTATTAACTTTCCAATGCCTAAGCCCTAATTTATATCTATGTGGGATAGTGTGGATTCTTTCCCATTTAGAAGTTAAACATCTAACCTAGCACCTAACCTAAACATTTAGTATCGCTCCTAGGCCAATCAAAGGAGTGAGACGGGCAGTTGATTTTACCTACATCAAGGTGAGACAAATTGTTTTCTGATAATGCTCATCCCACTTCTCTGACAAGAAACTTAACTTTTAGATAGCAAATGTCTGTGATTGATTAACTGACGTTTATCAATGCATGTTATAATAATATGTAGGGTTATTCTCCTACTTAAATGCTTATCCTGAGCAAGAGGTAATCCCTACTTCTTTGCCCTTTCTTCCTGAGAAACCCTAGAAAGTAGCTGTTATCGGAGAGAGTCATATTATAGCTCCTGAGAGCTAAATGAGATGCATTGCATTGCCTCTAGCCTAGCAGAGAAATACAGATTTCTCTGAGAGGATTAAGGATGTGTTATATGCTCTTTCTCCCCATGCAGCAGCAATGACTGCCTGCTGGATGAAATCCTGCCCTTCTGGAAGAGAGGTGAGGTTGTTCTGGATTTGCAGAGCGTGATGATTTCAACTATAAATTGCTCGGTAGTGAACTGAGAAAACAGGAGCAGAGAATTCTGGGTACACATAACTGGTGAAAAAACCAAGCAAAATATACAGCCTTTGATATAGCTTTATCAATTACAACGCTAACTTATTATTTTCCTTGGCTTCATTAATCTATAACTAATTCAAGCGGGTTCCAAGCTTGCTCTCTCTCATTCCCAATTAACCCAGTGGCAATTATCACTGGCTTTAGTCTTTAATATCTAAGAACTCTCTTTTACCTCTTGAAAGAAGCTTTTGAAATCCGAAAATGCCAAACCAGCTAATGTTTTATTTAAGCATATGAAATGAAAATGAACTTTAGGTTATTCCCCTTGCCATAGGTTAACTAATTATTTATGAAAAAGGGAATGAGAGAAAGGAGAGAAAAAAGAAGAAAAAGAAGATTAACATCCAAACCATCTCACTTGTGCACCCTAACTTGTATGTTAAAAAGTTTGTTTCTGTTGTCTGGGCATTCAATATATTCTCAATATTTGTCACTGTTAATTTTGGTCAATATAGCTACATCTATATTAATAAATTTACATCTATTCTACTAAAAGTAACGTTCTCTGGCCCTAAGAGTGGCCAATATGGTCTAGCCATGACCCTGAAATAAAACAAAGTGGCTGGCTGTAAACTGCTTACTGGGAACAGTTCTTCATCCATTATAATCCCCAGCACTCATGGCAATTTTCCAGGTCAGTCCCACTTGGTCCAGGCCAGAAGTGTGACAGGGTCTGTGCTAAAAGATCGTGTACCAACGATCAAGTTTCAGTGCTCGTTCCCGAGTGCTAGCGGTGTTTTGTTACTTTCAAAGTCACAACTGATGTGTCTGATGCTGATGTAACAGTAAATTTAGAATTTGTTCCGATTTCTTTTAGGACATCAGTGAAATTCCCATTGACTCAATAAGCTGGGGTCAGCCCTTAAATGTCTTACTGAAACATAATACTGTTTTACAACATAAACAATTTGACTGAAACAAATGGTATATTTGTGGTCTAAATCTGCACCCAAACAGGCCCAGGGTGTCCAGGCAGAAGTGGTGAGGTGTGGGGAGGGAGAAGGTCAGTGTTTTATATTCAGTACAGCCAAAATCTCACTTACACGCTAAGGGCATGGACAGATGGAATTTCCTGAGGTTCTCACAAGGAAAGACATCCTTATTTGGGCTTGAATATAGATGGAAAAGCTCCATTTCATATATATATTAGATCTAACTTGATTTAAACAGGTGACCTACCTCACTTTCCCTCTTTCTTTTTTTGACCCTTCTCACGTCAGTACAATGGTGTAAAGGCAATTGGACTGTTGATTATTGTTTTGGGGATACTGTGAGCAAATAGTTGTGAAAAAAGATAAAACAAAGGGGGAAGAGTATTATTGTGACAAAGGAGAGACAAAGCATCACAGACAAACAGTAGCCAGAAACCAGTTTAATTTGTATTGTTCCATGATAAGGAAAATTAAAATTTGGTGTAATGATATTGTAATATAGAAGCGAAAATTATATAAAAAGAGAGGTTGAGCTCAGCAGAAAAGGTGGAAAAATGAAGACTGAGGAACCTTTGAGGAAGACAGAGGAATCCCCTTTCTCTTCTGGCTCACACCCTGGTCAGAAAAATTGAGAGCAAAAGCTATTTATCTCATTGAAACCGGGTATCATTTTGTCATTCTATATTATTTAATAAGGCAATAAAATTGTGCAGTCTGGATGACTGGAATGATGTCTCACCACCTCTTACTACTACCTCACCAACTCCCCTTGCTCGTATAGCAATCTAACCTAAACCTGTTGAAGACATTAGTGTCTTCAGTTGTTTATTGCCATCAGCTGCAGATTAACATCCCCACAGCCCCGCTGCCAGAAGGCAGTATGTCAATATATCCTAATCTGTGTCACAGCAAAGTCAGTCAAATGAGCTAAAAAGCATTATTGTCATGATTTATTTGGAGGACAACTTATGTTGCGTGAAGCAGGTGAGGATTATTCACACAGTCCTTTCCACTATCTGTAAGAGAATTAAGCTCCAGCTAGGATCACTGCTAAAGCAGCCTGTAGGTGACAGGGCTTAAAATTGCGTTTATTATACACAAAGTGAGCACAAGTCTAGGGTCTGAGTGTGAGAGCCTATGTGGTTTATGAGGGTTTAGTTTTCCTCCTCTAGGATCACAGCCATTTCCATCTATAAGGAGAAAGAGAGATTTGAAAATGTGAATAACCTAACATCAGAAAAAATGGATTCAAAAATATAGAAGTGTATCGCAGGAGTGTATTACTATTTAACCACCACTTTAAAGGAAAAAATTATCACACATTTTTCTGACTTAACCTTTTCAACATTTCCGCTACAGTGAGCGATAGACAATGTGTTACAGAAATCAACAGAATACAATTTAAAGAAGCAGAAATGTCTCAAGCATATCAGGTGTTGCAATAGAAAGAAGGAGCCATGGAAACGACTTGTTTTACTCAAGTCACACAGTGGGAATACATTTAAATTATGAGGAAAAGACTGAAAATTTCTTTCAGCAACAAGCTGTCATTCATCTCTGCTGAAGGGTACGTGACTGATGCATCTAGCTGTCATGGGGTGGTTTCTTTCCACAAGAAGAGAGGAATCGGGAAAGGGATCCATGGTCTATTTTTTGGGGCAGAGGAACAGGACATTATGCTTTGTACTGTTTTCCTAACAGAGTTACTTGCAAGGCCTTGAGGACTTGTTTTAATGAGCTAAATTCTAGTCACTTCTGTCAGTTTTAGTGCTGCCTGGCTGTGGGCCATCAATAAGACCTTAAATACTAGGAACTAGTAAGTACACAAGCTAAAATGGATTTTAAGCTCCATATAAGCACTATATAAGCACCATCTATTTTCTCAGTTCCTTCATCTTCTAGGTGATGTGAGGTAGGAGTATCTGGTGTACCCACATATACTAGGTTGAGTCCAGTCCCCTTGCGCTTTAACTATATATGGCCCCTTAAAAAGAATAGCAATCCATAGCATTGGGAAAAAGCCAATACACTCTTTTCTGGAATAAGTTTAGATGACAATTTCAAAACTTAGGTTGAATTTTTGCTTAGAAAACAAGCTCTTTCTTTAAGGAGAACAGAATTATCAGGAAAAATTTTTCAAAGCAAAAGAATATTTTTTTTTATTTTTCTTCTTTTTAAATATGAAATGTATCTTGGGAAACAGCTCTGTTAACTATCAGTGTCATGAGGACAGAGGGACAAGCGGGGAGCCAAGCAAAGCCTCTTCAGAGTGATTTTCAAAGTGATGTGTTCCCTCCCTAGAGTAGCTCTCTGTATCAGAGTCCCCTTCTTGTGCTGCTCCCACTAACTAGGTGTAAACTGTATTTCAGGCTCAGAGAGCTAACAGAACCATGTGGACACCTGTAGACACGCTACAGGCATCCTGCAGGCAGCAATCCATGACATTAGAGCTAGGTCAGACAGCATGCTCTGTCTGACGTGGCTTCCTGCCTTACATCCTCAGGCAAACCTCTGAAATTTCTTCTCTCACAGGGTTTGAGGCACCTGAACCAGGTAAAGTGCAGGGAGCGGAAAGCAGGAGATGGTCTGACTGGGGAGAAGCCACAGAGCTAAGGTGCAAACGGGGAGGTGTGCATTAAAGGAGATACCTGGAGGACGAGGTCCCACAAGGTTCCAACTCCTCTCAGCTTGCAACACATGGTGGTGGCCTCTGCCTTCGATCCCTGACCCTGTAAGCCAGGCGCTGCTTCTCAGATCCCCAGTCAAGCTGACTAGCTGCCACCTAACACGCCAGCCACGCAGCAGAAGAGACACGCTAGTGCCATGATGCAAATAAGCAGTAAAGAAAACATTCGTCAGGAAATTGTGTGAGACATCAGAAGGTCGAGTAAGGCCAGAATAGATATAAATATCAAAAGCATAGCAACAGTTTCAGCTGAATCACTTTTCCCGTTGTAACAAATGATCTTGACAAATGAAAACACAGTATGAGACTATATCAAACTTATTTTTCAACCCCTTTCAGTAGAAAATAGTCTTTAAAAATAATTTCTACTTTCTCATTTTCATTAGGTGGATATTATGCATTAAAATTATTTTTTTAGGTAAGTTCATCCTGAACAGATATGTACAAATATATGTACACTTTCTAATGTTGTCTCCTATTGCATCCTAAAAGATAAAGGGATAAATTTTGATGTCTACATTTTAGCATTGCATATACATATATACATGTATACAATTTGCTTTAATATTGGTATTATCAAATGAAAAATTCCAGTTACTCAGAAAATCTCCTTCATAATTCACATTTTATGCACTATTTTTTGTGATTTTTATTTCAGAATGTCTTAACATAATCTTAGCTGTTGAGCACCATGAGTGAAGACATAATTAATTCACATATTTCTCATTTTTGAAACATTACTTTTTTCTTTTTTTTTTATTTTATTATCGCACTATGGAAGAAATGGTCACCGTTATTTATACCCATCTACACCCATGTTATACTATAACTTCATGATAGAAGAACACAGGCAGCCATGAAGCTATAATGATTTCCCTTTTCCCCCTCCCAATGGCCACTCATTTCCACCTCTATACTACAGCCGTCCTTCTCTTCAGATATATTGGCACTTATGTTCATGGTCCCACACTTCAAAGAGCAAGAGCTATCCATGCTTCTTCTTGGGCTTTATTTTTTTCTGGCTTAAGAACTAAATCCTTTCAGGGAGGATTGAGACTGGTGGAAGGAAGAGGACATACAGGACCAAGCCAGAAGAAAAGAGGAGAAAGTGACGATCCCTGTCAGAAAGCAGCAAGTTATAATATCATCATCTTATGATTTTTCATCTAAATATCCCCATGAAACTGCAGCAGGTGGAGGGTGGGGGGAACTTGCTGGCGGGCTAGGTGTTTAAAAAAGGCATTGTCTAAGAACCATAAAATCAAAGCCTTGGACTGAACTTCAACCTCAAAATCGTTCCTTGGCTTTAATAGGGCTGTGTTAGTCCTAGGAATGAAGCAGTGTCAGAACCCATCCTCTGTCCCTGAAGTCAAATGTCCTAGTCTAGCTATATTTCAGTAAATTTTTTTAAATGCTCACAGACTCACTCTATTTTTATTTGCTGTTTGTGATTTTTTCCCAGCACGATTATCAAGTGTTAGTAGAATTATTTTGATGAATAATTTTCAGACATTTGGTTGCTCATGAGCTGTTTGCTGCAACTATTTGATGTTTGTTATTCAAGTTGTATGATTAGCTGTGCAAGTCATGCATAATTCTTTCTGATTCTTCCTTCGAAGATTATTTTTTTAAAAGTAGATGGTGAATAATGATGTCTCTTACAAATGTTTGGAAGAATATTCTGTTACTAACATTTGTGAGAACATCGGGATTCATGAAAGATTCCACAAATGCTCACTCTGCATCCATCTGAGCACTCGCAGACTACGACTTTGTTCAGTGTTTCTGCAGCTTCTAGTACTTCCAGTGTTTTTTTCTTGATACCCCGTGATGGTGTATTCGAGGCTCTGCCACAGCCAAAATGGTACAAAAGAATAAGAACAAAGGTACAATGAACAATTTTTGAAATTAATCTTAAAAGTTTTATTTTCTCCTTATGAAAACATCCACAAATTTGGGAGTTTTTAATATTTCTACCACTCTACTTTTTTGTGGTGAGTTGGCCTTCTTAGTTTTATGAACAGTTTCTTCTCTTAATTGGAACAGCTGGATGCTGGGCCAGCCACAAAGCTTTCCTAATTAACTGTATTTTCCTGCACTATTTAGTATCCTTTGATTTTTCTCCCACTAAGTCTTCTGTAAAGGGAAAAAAGAAAATATTAGAAATATGTTTCAACCAAGCTGCTTTTTATTCTTCATGTTGTGGGTTTTTTTTATTTCATGCTCTCAAAACTCTCAAAGGGAAAAGCACTTTTTGATACTACCAGAATTAACCCCTGAAATAAGAAATAGTATGTAAAGGAGCTAAAAGTTTCCCATTTAACTTCAGAGCCTTTGAATTCCCTTGCCAGATATATATCAAGGTTACTTTGGTGGCACATTCAGTGGAGGGTTGCAAGGACTTTGCCAAAACTGAATGTGCAATCCCCAGGCAACAAGGATGTGTACCTTTATTATTATTTCATGAAAGGGAAAAAGGAAGGTAAAAGAAGATCTTGCCAGTCAGTGAAGTGAGCGATTCCTGTTTAGGAGTAGGAGTATCCTACCTCAAAATATGCCTTTTCTAGGAACCTAGCATAATCATCACATCATAAAGTATGATGGTGCAAGAGGTACAAAAGTTCCAAGAGGATTGTAAGAAGATGCTGGAGAAATAAAAATTGGCACATCCAAATTTAAGGCTCAATTTAACAATCCCTGTCAGGTTTAGCAAGACCTAGACTGAAACCAAAGGGCTTTAAATTAATATTCCAGGAGCGTAGTCCCATTCTGCTGCCTCTGGTAAAAGAACAGCAAGCTGCAGCCCATGACTACAGCTGACAGCTAAGCTGGCACATTCCTCAGTCACAGCAACTAAATTTGACAGGGATCATCAGTCAGAGTCTTTAGCAAGTCCACTTTCCCCCTTCTCCAGAGAGGAACTCATGCCATGCCCCTGCTTGCTGCAGTTTGAACCTCTATCATCACATCGCCTTCACCACCTGAACTACTGGAGACTTCTAGGCAATTTTTGTCCTTCCCTCGTTTCCCATTTCTGTCAGCCCACCACAGCTTCTATTTTACATTTGGAAGGACTTAAAAAGTAGATTGTCCTACAGGGGAGCAAGAAAAGTTCTTACTTTTTTTTCATTTCCCCTTGATGGAAACATTGTCGCAAAGATCAGCAGAGCCCAAGAGATTAAAAAAAAAAACAGTTAAAGCTTCCAACTGCTGGCTTAATTTTTAAGTGATAAACTCTCCTGACTCTCACTAATTCAATCCCGTTGATTTGCAAAAAATTAAGTACAACCCATCTAAAGCTGTACTCCCACCCTTGATTTGTGACAGAACAAACCTGTGGATCTCCCGTGAATATATCGCTTGTGTGAAAGCAGCTCCAAAAGTACAGGAATTTCCAAGTCCAATGGAGTATTTTTTAGTTTTAAGTTTTTAGGTTTCCCCCCTGTCATTTTCTGGTTGTTAACTTCTGGTGCAGAGATGAGGCAGTGTGTTCTCTCCTCCGTAATGCCCTGTTCCACTTCGAGCTTTGAGACCTTTCTTTGCTTTGCCTTGTCCAAATTCAGCAAAATACTAGGAGGCCTCCTTCAAAATGGAAATTATTCAAAATCAAGTCCTGATGTTGTTTTGGCTTTTTGTTTGTTTTTTGTTTGTTTCAGTCAAGGACCAGGAGCATCCCGCTATTAATTTCAACGAATTTCTGAGCACAGACCAGTTTGTGTTCTGAGTTCATGACAGGATTGCAAACAAAAAGAATAATTTAGCTCAAACACTGACTCCATCTTCCTTCTCGACTTTTTACGTCACCACTTCTATTACATATTCTGATAGTTTTTAAAGACTGAATTCATTGGCAGCACTTGCAAACGCCAAAAATATGAGTCACCAAATTACCGCCACCATTGAAAAGCCCTGTCCAAACAGCAGTGTAACTTGGGGGACATCAGGGAGATCTCCTTAGGAAGCTTTGAATCAAGATGATAACTTCCAGCTGCAATGCTCTAATAAAGTCCATTTTCATTCCTCTTTGCAGCTGGTGCCACACCTACTCCTAATGATCTGTGCTCAAAAAATGTGTAGACGTGGCACTGTGGGACATGGTTTAGTGGGCATGGTGGTGTTGGGTTGATGGTTGGACTTGATGGTCTTACAGGTCTTTTCCAACCTTAATGATTCTGTGATTCTGTGATCTTAGATAGTTTGTGCTCTGCAACGTTTATCCCAGGCAGCTAGCATGGGTTTATGCTGGACCTCCATACTCACTGTATAAAACTCTGCTGCATGTAATACAGAAAAGTCACCTACATAGTGGAACAAAACCTGGAAGTATCATGTTCTCTTCCTCAGTTAGAGTAAGAATAATATATTAAATAGTGACAAGTTGCACACACAGTACATCTCAGTGTACTTTTTGCAGCACACAGAGGCTAAGGTGAGCACACTGACACATAACGCACGCAGAAGTTGAACAGCCTTAAAAGTCTAGAGCAAAGGCAGTGCTAGAGAGGGAAAAGAAAACTCTCTGAACATCAAGATCTGACTGGGAGTGAAACTTAAAACAGATGAAGAACACTTGAGCATGAAGTGCGGCTTTGACAGCAAATCTGCTGTGCAGGGAGGAAAAACAGAACACTGGTTCTCTGTGTTGAGCAGAGCAGGAGTTAAAATGATGAATAATCCTAATGAATAACCCCTGGAGGGGGGCTGTACGGTAGTAAACCAGATTTGTGTAATCGGTTCTCATTTAAGTTCTGCTGCTAGTTTAAAGAAATTGAATGAATTACTGAGATTCCTAATGAGACAAGCCTGTTTTTCTTGAGATAATTGATATAGTAGCTCACAGTAAATAATAGTGACTTTAAATATTGCCAGTGCTAAATGCTATAAAGTTTAAAGTGTTTTCATCAGTCAGGAAAGAAGGGAGCTGGGGAGGGCAGACCTCTTCTTCTGTGCATAAACAAACATAAGAATTTATTGAATTCAGAACATTTGTTTTTTATGAAGGAAAAAAAAAGAGTACTAGCTGAAAACATTCTCCCCTGAAAGTTCTGTAGATCCTCCAGAATAAATGTTGTAAACAAACTTTGTTCCATGACTTTGAAGTCTTCCTAACCAGTTTCCCCCAACTTACAAAAATTAGACTATTTATAAAAGTGCATAAATTGTAATTTAAGTAAAAAGCCTTGAAATTTTTATCAAAAGCATTCAAATTAGTCTCTCCCCAGGTCAGCTAATGAGTTGTCATGAGCTGGCCTCTTACTGTAGTGCACCTCCTGCAGACTAAGACAGTGAACCATGTTTTCATCAAAGGAAATGCTCATTAGTAGAGCTTTCAGAAACTGATTTGATTATAGTTTCACTTGTTAAAGTGAAATATTTTCAGCTCATTAGGATGATTACGATTCAAGGTCATCTTTTGAAGCTAGTCCTGTCAATATAAGATAAATGGGCCCTCATCTTTTTCCCTTCTTTACGTCTGTGCTTTTTAAACTCTTCTGTGCAAAAGTTCCATAGCCATAATTAATTTTAGTTCTTCTTTTACAAAGCTGCTTAAAATAAAAAAAAAAAAAGAACAAAGATTTTGGCGACCAAAAAGGCATTGAAGAACTATTAAGAGGAGGAGGAGGCTATCTTGTTTTAGAGAAATCAGAGAAAATCCTTGAAAAGTTCAGCTTTTGAAATCCAGCTATTCTCTCCTTGACCTCTTCCAAAGTTTCTAAAAGGTACTTTGTACATATTTTTGCATGTAGCTTTTAATCTCAAAAGTGTAAAATGAAACTGAAAAACCACCCAAGAAGTACTGGTGGCTTATTAGATATCTTTTCTTTTATGGCACATGATAAATTTATCACCTTTTAAAGGTTTTTTCTTGGTTTCCCCCTTTATATCCACCACTTAGAGAATAAGTGGTTAAAGAGCCATTTAAACATAAAGGGAAATACTATTAACTTCTATCCACATATTGAGAAATATTACATCTACATAGGGCTTGAAACTTAAACGTAATTGGTCAGATATTGCCTCATACATGAATTTGAAAGACAAGGTCAGGAGGCCAGTTTTTGTGCTGACTATATCAGACTTGAAAGCTGTATATTAAAATGGAAACTCAAGCCAAAAAAAAGAAAAAAGGCAGATTTAGTCTCTCCAGTACTAGGCAAGTGAGTTTAAAAGTGACATTTCAACATTTCAATTCCCCGTGGCGACTCTGAAAGTGACCCACCAGTCCGGATTATTGGTACAGAGTGGAGTATGTATATGCGAGTGCTGGGGATAGAGGCTGGGGAGGAGCAAGAAGTGAATTAATAGACTTCCAGATTAACTGTCAAATGATAAATGATTAATCATTTTGTCAACAAATTATCCACAATGAAGCCTTGCCTTTACACCAAAGCAGTACCAATTATACCAGTGTAATTGCATCAGGGCAACCTCCCTAGCCAGAGCACAGTAATAGAACGATTTATCCAATATGGTTTACTCCCAAAAGGGGAATACTCTTATGCAACATCTTTATACCAGTATATTGCTGCATTCATTCTTAGACTTGAACTATCATCCTTCTGATTAAAAGAGATTAAAAAAAAATGTTCCTGTAAATTAATTATATATGTGAACACAGATTATTCTGTCTACTCACTCTCTTAAGATACCTTTTAGTAAAAGCTGGTTGCAGAATCAAAAAATCCCTTACACTTCTTGTTGGATACGTGCTTTTCTCACTGCTGGTCCAGCCCTGAGGAGCTGCTTCTATGTTGTGGTGCAGTAACAAGGAGTTACGCAATTATTGAACTAATGAAGTTTAGCATCCTAAAGGTTGATGTCTTCAGGTTGAGTTTTCAAGCTGAGTCTCTATATAACTCACAGACCTGCATAATCTAACAGATCAATAGTTCTTGTTTGTTTGGTCTTTTGTTTGTTTTCATTTTTGGGGCTGTTTTTTGTTTTTTAAATGTGGACATTGACAAGCAGATAGAGCTGCAACGTAGTACCAGCTGCCTAGTAAGATGGTTCATTCTACATGGAGGCTTACCTGCACTGTGGCTCTAGCTATTTTCAAAATCGATTAAGTTGATCTGGGTTCTGTTTTTGCCATTTGCTTGTCCTGTGACTTGATAAATCGCTTCATGCTGTTGCATTTCAGGGGGTTTTTATCATTATTATTATTTCAAGCAAAACTAAACAGAAAAAGAATCAACACTTATGTTGAGTTTTATCTTGGCCTTAGCCATGTATGCTGAGGCATCCAAGCAAATCTACTTTTCTGGGTTCCATTTATAGTCAGTGGAGAAAGGTAGTCACTTTCAAAAATAATCAGTTCTTAAGAGAAAGAGAGCAGACAGGACTAATTACCTTTGGAATATGTCTGCCTGGGACTTTCTAAATTAGAAGTTTATTTAGCAATTCTGGTCTTAAATCTGCTAGCTTGTGTGCAAAGTACTTTTCCATGAAAAGTGGATGGTTTTAAGCTGAGGTGTCCAAGAAAGTGAAGAGTTACTGATTTCCTTTTATGAAAGTTTGTCCCAGTGATGAGCAAGTGACATTATTTCAGATCTATGCCTTTATTTGTTTGACTAACTTCCAGCCACTGCTTTATGTTTTGCTTTTCTCTTTTGGGTTACATGAACTTGAAGTCATTGACAACACAGGACCCCAGGATACCTCTTTTCCAGAGTTTTTCTAACTTTGATGCTCAGAGAGTCATATAAGACATTTAAACAGCTTTCAGAGGTTTTAGATGGTTTAGATTGTTCATGCACTTCACCGAGACTTATTCCAAGAAGAAGCCACCAGAGAAGAAGCACTGAGCTCTACTGATTGCTCTTGCCCCCTCCCTGTCTTCCTAAAGAAAAGGGAGGAACCTGGACTGGATTGAGGGAAATGGGACCAAACTTTCCTTTGCAACATCCAAACTCTACCTTAGTAGCAGCAGACAGTGTAACAAAGGACATCAGCCCAAATTGCAGCTTGGGACGTTCAGATTGGACATTATCTTCATCAGCACAGTGTGACACCAAAATGGGTACTCAGAGAGCTGTGAAATCTTGCTTCTTGGACCTTTTCAAGGCTTAGCTAGAGAAAACCATAGCTGACCTGGTCTAGTGTTGGTAACAGTCCTACTTCAGGTTGGAGGTTGGCCTAGACGACCTCTAGAGAGATTGCTTTCAACCAACATTTCTGTAACTGTGAATGTCCCCATTGCAACTGAGAGGATAGTATTGGTGAAGGGTGTATGGAAACAGAACTAAACTACTTTCAAGCTGATTATCTGAGTGTCAAAGGGAATAGGGCAACAGCCATATGGACTCTGGCATGGTTCAGCCTCCCATAAAAGCGCCCAGAGCTCTGGGCAGGCATCGCAATTTTACACTGAAGGCTCTTAAGCTGCAATTTCTTTGCCATTGGACTATCAATTTTGAGGGTCTTAACCCAAGTGGAAGCCACAGCTCCAGTTGAGATACAGGCCCTCTCCAGGAGTAACAGAATAGTGACAGAAAGATGTCAGAGAAGCTCTGGCCCACTGTTATTTCGCTCATCTGCGGTACGACGGTGTGTCTATATGTGTCTGTTAACTTGGAGAGTAGTCATTATATCATGCTGGGCAGATTCATTTTTCCTTCTAAATAAAAACTAAAAAAAAATGGATGGGAAAGAGGACAGGGATTCAAGGCAGATAAACCTACTCCCAAGTTCTTTGGGAGGGGAAAGAAGATATCCACAGAAAGCTGAATTAAATTAAGATATTGCAGCAAGAAAGCATTTTGTCCACAGTTTTAAAAATATTTCAAAACAATGAAGGAATTCAGACTTTCAGGAGACAGACAAATATCTTCTTGCAGTGGGTAAAATGAGGTGTATAGAGACAAATGAAGCATATGCAGTTATTCTACGGGAGTGTGTCAGAGCCATGAATAGAACCAGAACTAGTCTGCTTTGCCTGATTTGCCACACAATTGGCTTTAATCTTTAATCAAAGGGGCAACAGGGAAGAATTTATCATTTTTATTATGACAACAAAAATCCCTCATGTGGAATTATAAAAGCGTCAGGAAGTAAGTTGTTCTCATTTCTTTAACCAGACAGGTCAAAAGTTGCCAGCCTCCATAAAGTTGTTCCCTTATTTTAAAAGTCTGTGTGAAACTCTTTGTGTGGAACCCTGCAGGCTAACTCCAGGGAAATTTGGTTCAGACCTGTCAAAGACAGGATGCTGAGGTGTATTTTTATTTTTTCCTGTGCTAATATGGTGACACTAGATTCCAAACATAGCATTCAGAGGAAAGCAAAACTGAAATAAATATTCTTATAATGTTTTGAGCAGCATTATCTCAGTAATCTACCAAGAAACACTTTTACTTACAGCAAAATCAGGAAAACTATAGCTGTAAATATAGAAACAAGTAATTGATCACTTAGTTCAGTTTCATCAGCAGCAAAAATTTGAAGGATGAAGAACAGCTCAAGAAAATGAAGGAGGGGAAACAAATTGTAGCATTGCTCAAAAGTCAGGATCTAATGGATAATAAAACAAAAAAAACCCCAGACAAACCACAAAACCAGACACTTTATAATCATCAGTGGCTACTAGTACTTACTATTCTTATAGTCTTACTATTATAGCCTTACTACTGGCTAAATCATATGGTTTTGCTTTCATTTATTTACTGCCTAAAAGGTTCCTTAAAAAAAAGATTAGTAGATAAGCATTTTAAGATGCAATTTATATCACAAGATATGTCTAAATGTGTTTAAAGTTAACTTTCTCCAAGGGAGTGCTTGAGTTGTTTTCTAGATATCCAGAAGGAAACTGTGCTGAAGAGAAAGCTTTCCAGATGTTCTCTTTGACATGGGAACATCCTGTTTCTGCCAGGACTTAGGCTATCTAGATTTCAACATCTGTATTATAAATTCTTGAGTATAATTCATGTTCCATTTCTCCCTTTTTCTAAGCCTTCTAGATATATTGGAGAGAGACTGCCTGAAAAGATGTTTGCAAAGTGCCTAAGCTGTGTCTTCAAAATTATCAGATACCAACAGATCACTCTTGTGCAGAGCTCTTCATGACCTTCCAGAATAATCCTCTTCCTTATTTATTTAGAAACACTGTGGGATTCATCCTACCTAACTGTAACCATTGAAGAGTTCACCTCTGGTCTAAACCTGCCATCAAGTCTTGCCCTCTGGTCAACAGAGAAAGATTCAATACATCTCACCTTGAAAAGTTGTTTCGGGGAAGTGCTGTGAACATCCTTCTGGAGATGTTTGCTTCATGGATAACCAAGGGAGCCTGACAACTCTTTTAGAGTAAACTTCAGCCACCTAAAAGACAGAAGTTAAGTGAGGTGAAACCCTTGGTGAATAAGGCTGAAGCAAAAACTGTCTGAAAACCCCACCGTGAAGTGAAGTAAGTGAGAGATGGTAAATGTTATTTTACCAGCATAGAAAGGATGAGCTGTGGAGGGATCGTTCATTTTGATTAAAGGCAGAGACCATTTTCCTACCTTCTCAGTCACAGAGGGTGAATCCAGAACCTCCTGAGCTTACCAAAATTTGCCTGGAAACAGTTTTAGCCACGAGGAATCTGGCATATATTGCATCATCCTTCAGGATATGGGGACCTGCCCCAACCCAAGAGAGTACTTCAAATACCATGAACAGCTTTAACAACTCTGGGACTTTCTCCAGAATGCCCTATTTTCCTCAGATTAGCATTGCAGCCTAGGCATCATCAATGGAGGGCCCTGAACTTTGGAGTTTGCTTCCCCCACTTGGCCCAAACGTGCTTTTAATCTATCAACTGGCAGGGCACCATGTGAAGCTCATCTATGTTCTCAGGTTTTCGCCTGAGGGGCTGGGATAGGGAACATGTCTAGCTTATCCTAAGAGAGTCTATTTAAGGCAGACATTAGTCAGCATGTTTGTATTTTGTATTTAAATTATGTAAATGTGTTCAGAGACGGATGGGGGCCTATCTGACAAACATAAAAATGAGTAAATAAAAATAAGCAAAGCGTAGTGGCATGAAAATGGAAAACCCAAATGAAAATTACTTTTCAGGGGCTTTATACACACACAAAAAGACAAAACCACAAACTCAACAGGCTGGGCAGGACAAAGATCACAAATGAATCCTGGGCAGGATGAAGAGAGAGATTTCTTTTCTCATTTCTTTCCTGGTTTACTCATCCTGGAGCCTAAGGCACCCAGGAGTACAACAACCACAGGGAACATCCTCCCTCAAGGAAGCAGCAAGAGGAGTAAATGCTTTAACTGGTACCAAGGGCTTTTATATGCCTTGCTTCTCAGCAGAGATTTCTAGACATTGTTTTGTCTCCAGAGCCGGAAACCATGAGTACACATGTCGTGGACCACAACATGGGAGATGCAGTGGTAGCAAGGCAGAGTGGCTGAGTTCAAGTTTCAGGAAAGTTTGGGACACCTCTCTCAGTGTTGGCTTTTGGCCTTATTTCAGCTGCCTGTGGCCAAATACTGACTAATGTGTAAATCCTGATGTACATGAAGGAAAACGTGATGGTTGGAATGACCCTGGTTTCCAAGAGGAGTCATTTGCCTCAAGCTCCTAACATCAGATAATAATTTTTGAATTTGAGATGATCCAAGAATACTTGAAAGTGATACTTGGGGCTAATATAAAGGGGTTTGATTATTTCCCCCTCTCTCAAGTGTTAAATAACTTTTTGACAGAACTAAAGCTATAGCTGAAGATTCTCATTTGATCAAAATTTCCCCAGAGAAATTCTAAACCAGAAAATACTTGGGTTTTGGCAACTAAAAATTGGAAATTTTTTAAGTTAAGAAAATGCAAACCAAAATCCATTGTTTAGGGGTTTTTAAAGACAATTAGAATGAAAAATCTTATTGAAAAAATTATTCCAGGAAAAGTGAATTAGATCCTAACTAGTTATACAGATTCATTTTGCAATTACTCTTTTGTCAGAATTCTGCCAAAAGTTTTCAGATATCTAATTGCTAGGTATATTTTTGAAGCTCTTTGATATCCATTATTCTCTACTTTTATGTATTTATTGATTTCAGTCAGAAAATTCAAAAAACCCCACACAACAAACAAAACTGTCCCAGTGACTCATGTCTTACAACAGGAACATTGGAGAATCCAAAGAAGAGTTCATGAAGAAGCCAAATTTTGTTTTCTAAATTCATGACAGTTGTACTAAATGTATTTGGTCAATCTGAAAACATGACAGCATGCAAAAAGAAATGAACTTATTTAGTGAGATAAAAATGGAAAAGAAATTCAGTTCCCAATTTGTATCATATTATATTATTTTGCAATCTGTAAATCACACATTAGAGAGCAGATTGAGACAACCTGGGGTCTTTTAATTTTGAGGTTCGTGGTTCACAATCATGAAAGGCTAGACTCCAGTGAGTGGGTTTTTTTCCCTTTTTAATACTGCTGTCTGTATAATTATTTGCATATATTTGCATAAGAACATCCCAGGATCTGCTGGCATTAGCTCATTAATTATACACACTATATACCTAGCAGAACCACTCAACAACAACTGAATCACTCCCTTGAGTAATCTTGCACCTAACTTCTCCCTCTCCAAGCAATTCCTATGAACAACAGACAGTGAACAATACTTGTTAAAATAAACAAAATAATCAGGCAACGAAGTCTATTACTGACTTCACCATTTTTTAGTGTTTATCATATTTACTACCTGAATATAAGGATAAGGTAAGCACAAAAGTGCCCTTATTTTATGACCTGGGTGTAAACAATCAGGTGTAATGGGACTGAAGCTGAGAAAGAGAAAGCTTGGAATTAAGCCCCTGACTTTTACAGCTAGCAGGGTTCTCAGTCCACATCATTGTCATCAAGAGGTGTATTATTTTTGTGCCTAGCATTTGTGCTAATTCGCATTACAGGTTCAATACAGGGCTAGGAATCAATTTTTGTTTATTATGTCTGGGATGACTTGCAAAAACAGTATTTCTGCACTAAGGGTCCTGCGCTTTTGCTCTTGTTGTAAAAGCTGAACAAGAGAAGAGAAATGCAGAACTGGGTCCTGAAGGTCAGTGAAAAAGAGTGAGCATCAATAGAAAGATCACAAGTAATTTGCAGGGGTATTACTTCAAACTCAGCATTATGTTTGCACTGGAATGTGAGGATGCTCTGATAATTGAGAAAGTTCAAAAGTTGTGTTTAGATTTTCAAGGAAACTGTCCCGTCATATTGATGATCAATTTTGACAGAAGCGAACAGTTATGCAGTTTGCATGCTTTAAAACTCAAATATTACAATATCAGCTGCCATAAAGTTATTATGTTACAGAAAAGATCTCTGGATTTTGAGGTCAATGAGAAGGGGAAATTGTTTTTTTCCATGTGCCCCTTCACACCCATTTTAAAAGTGCATCTTAGGGACTGGCAGAAAAGGCTTTTGTGTTTTGGGTTTTTTCCTTGCTTGTCTTGAAGTGGGATAAAAAGCCCATAAGTGTTCATCTACTAAAACTTTTAATTAAAAATAAATTTGGGTCATTTAAAATATTTCTTTTAATTAATTTGAAATTAAAAAGAAAAATAATCATTGAACATTCCTGAATTAGTCCTTTCAAATGAAAAGTCATTTTGAGATAAAAGTTCTGATAATATAAAAATATCTTCCCACAATTTCAAGTCTTCTTTTTAAAATTTTATTAAAATGGAAAAGCCATTAAACCTGCTTTCCCCAGCAATACTGTTTTTCATTACATTAATTAGGATTTCCCCACAAAACATTGTAAAATGTGTTATCAGTGTTATTTCTTGTGTAATGGAAGAATTATGCATAGTTGCTAGCTAAAAAAATGACAGCTGAGGTTTTAAACTTGCTTTTGTTTCTAGCAGTCAGGGCTTTAGAAGAATAGAGTCTTATGGATGTGGGAGTCTGCTCCTTTGAAAAGAGGAGGTTTGCTTCAGATACCTATCTAAAAGTCAAGATAAGTATTAGAACTTGGCCAGAGTGGAATCAAACTATATTTACCAAATATTTTATAAATACTGTTTAACCAACTCTAAAACATTTCTGCCTGGTTTCAGCAATGTCTGGAAACTCCTCACCTTAATTTGACACAATTAGTCTGAATTAATTTAAAATCACACTTTGGGGTGGGTGGGGTAGAGGGGTCAGCAGGACTTCTTGGAGCATGAAGTTCTTTAATATCAAAAACTAGGGTAGATATATTGTCATTATACTGTCTCTGATTAAATTTATGACACTTTTTTTCTCTTGCTAGAATCTCAAATATCACAATGCTTGCTTTTCATATCCTCTATGTCATTTTTTCAGCATCTTTCCCTTGAGTCCCAGCTAATACAAAAAAGTGAGAGTAGAAAATAGAGAAGCAAAACAACTTAAGAAATATTTTGTGCAAATCTAACACATTTTCAGAGGAGAAAGGTGAAAAAATGCTCTGTTTCTTACTTTGCTATCATTCTGCTTTAATATTTTTTAATCTGAAAATGCTTAGACTTTTGTATCACAACAGAATATTTTATTGACTCTTCTTTTTGTTGTGGTGTTTTCCTATTTCACCCCACATAAAGAATTTGCTGCTTCTGTCTTTCCAGCAGAAGCCAAGAACAGGAAGAATATGTGGGAACAGGAATGTCAGACTATTATATAGTCAAGGTTTTCCACCTGGGGGCAAAAAGAAAAAAAAGAAAAGAAAAAACAGAAAACACCTGGATTAAAATACGACATTTCTAAAAATCTTGAGTGGCAAGGAGAAAATGAAGAAACGATTGTTCCTTGTCTCTCCCAACACAAGGGGGCATCAAACGTAATTGTCAGCTAGCATGGTCAAAACAAAGAAGAAAGGTATTTATTTACGCAGTGCCTAGTTAGGCTGTGCGGCTCTTTGCCATAGGATACTGCAGATGCTAAAAGTATATATGTGTTCCAAACCAGCTCCACAGGTTGAATTTGGAAAAAAAATTAGGAAAAAACCCTCAAGGACAAGAATACAAAGACGCCATCAGGTTGTTGTAACTGGTTCAGGGCAGGGATTTGAACCTTGATTGTTTGTGGATGGATATTAGCTTTCCCTGATATTAAGAGAGAAAAAGGAATGATCCTTTTCCACCCATGATTTTACAAAACTGACAGTGGCTCTTGAATTTCTTTTCGCTTTTATCTTTGATCTTCAGCAGGAGCTTTGATCTACACTTTTTACCTTTTGATGTCACTGGTGTAAGGAGACAAAAAAAAAAAAAGGCAAGATATTCAACATGTACAAATGGGCGTATCTCCTAAAAGGAGTTACAGATTGGTTTGTACAACTAAGAATCTGGGTCAACACACAGAAATTTAGTTGAAAAGGGTGGAATTCAACTCCCTTAATTTTATTTTTTTATGAGAAATTAGATGTCTGCAACAAACGCTTTTAGTGGAACTAGTTACTGATTTATATTAGATGTCTACTTTAGAAGATGAATCACAGCCTGATTCTAAAGACAGGTTTAAGATGTATACTTGGCAGAATTAATTCCCTTTAAGAGGACACAAAGTAGGATTTGTAACATTGAGATTTTATCAAATATGTACCTAATAGTTGTTCAGTCTTTCTGTTTCCACTTTCTCTTTAAGTGTTCATTCTACTTCAGTAAAGACTGCAAAGAATATCCTTTGTCTATCAAAATGAGTAGAGATAATTTGCTACCACAGTGCTACAGCATTCAAAAAAAAATTCCTCCACCCGTAACAAAAAAATAGTGGAAAACAAGTGTTCTAGAGAACAATGTAAAATTTAAATTCTGAGACTGAGAAAGAAAGAAAAAAGAAACTGGATTGCAAATTTTGTTACAGGCTCATAATTCAACTGAGTGGGGTCAACAGATTGATTCTGTTTATTGCCTCTTGCAGTAAACTGGAGCTGCAAAGGAGCCTTTTATGATGAGTTTTCATCATAGCCACGTGGAATGTACTTTTTCACTGAAAGCTGTCAACCTGAGACTAAGTGACAGGAAGAAAACAGACTTCTTTTTCCCCAAGCTTATTTTAAAAATATAACCTATCCTAAAAAATTTGTCTGTCATATCCTTGGGTGGTAACAATTCAACCTGTGCTCTTAGGTACTGCATAGACCTCCAAGAATCCTCGTATCATTTGTGAAAAATGACTAAAAGAAATGGGCCTTTTGTCAACATGAAGAACCTCGCTATTCCTAAGCTCATCCCCCAGCATAAAAAATGTAGGTGTCTGCAAATAGAAAGATAGACCATCAAAACTGCATCATCATTACAGCATTAGGTCCAGCCTGTGAGTTTTGGCTAAATCCCCTGCTAGGTTTTGGAGGAAGCCAAATGCCACACATGGTGACATGCCTTGATTGTACCTTCTATTTGAGTTGAAAGAGTTGGTAAACATAGATTATTTTAATTCCAGATGGCTCCACTAGTGTAATAAAAACTAGAACACATTTGGGACTGCACTAGATGTTACCTTGGACAATCTTACACTGGCATGGTGAGTGGTCTTGCGGCTTCTTCCCTAAAGCCAATTGCAATATTCTGGCTACATGCACACTATTGAACTCTCTTACTCTCCAAAACAGGTGGGCACATCCTAAATGCTTGTTGGAAATGATCACTGCCCAAGCTAATTCCTGAACTGTTCCTACAGACTGGCTGGGAGAGAAGTAGTTAGATTGATCCAAAAATACACCAGAGTTTTTCTAGTAATGTAAGGGTGCAGACAATCAAATTTCAGTGCTGATGCTATCTGACACAACTTGATTTGCACAACAAGAAGGATGTTTGAGTGCTGAAGTTGTTCAATGGTCGGATTTTGCCGTATGCTTTCAGCACGATTCCATTGAGCCGTCAAGAGGACACAGGGCATGTGGGAGTGTGTGGTGACATAAAATATCACTAAATTATATGTATGGACTTGAAAATTACTGTATTGAGGTATCAGGACTCTTCCTGCATAATTTATATGCAGCTGATACAAACAGCCACATTAAATTTCCTACCAAACTCAGCAGGAGAAAAATAAAGAAAGAAAGAAACCACAACCACCAAAAGCCTAACACTGCTATGATTTTTTGTAAAATGCTCCTGAGTGAAAAAAGATTCTTTGCTTTATGGGGCAACTGTTTATAATGCCAACTTGGAGACATATTACAAATTCAGACATTCAGGGGGCTTTTCTAATCCTCAATTGCAGTTTGTCAGTGCTTCAGGAATATTCCCTTGCTCCAATTGTTCATCCTCAGCAGGAGCTGGATTAGTAACATCAGAGTCTGCAGATGCGTATTGTTTCCCATTAGTCTCAGCTTGAGCCTGGTGTTATGTCCTTTTCATCAGGAACCTCCAACTCTAAGTCAGTGAACCAGGACTAATGATCCCAGCCTTCCTGGGAGACATCAGAGTCTGTGTACGTAATGTCCAGAGCTTTCACTTCTGCTGCTGTTAGCCATTTAATGTGCTGCTTAAGCCTCAGACCACTTACTCCCATTGCATAACCTACAGCCTCCTCACAATGTTTCCAAGAAAATACACACTTGAATATAATTTTCATTACATCCCTTTGAATTTGTTCTATAGATGCATCTGGCAGGAAACAAGAAGTGGGGGAAAAAAAAAAAAAGGAATCAATTCTCAAACGCTTAAATGTAGATGGCCAACGTTTGCAATATTACTGGCAGACTACCTGCAAATAAGAATTATTTACAAATCATTATTTGGCAGAAATGCGGGAGGAAAACGCCAGCATTCACACAGATGAATAATATCTGAGGAGGATTATTCAGCCAAGTCTACTGAACAGTATCAGATGGAGAAGTGGTTTATAAAGGTTACTTCTGTCCTTTTTCTCTCTCTGTTTTCTTGCTAACCCTGTTGGCCTTTCATAGATATCAAATTCGTGTTTTCATCTCAACTCAGCGAATAAAGAGTTCCCTTTAGAAACAGACTTTTTTGATAGAGCCAGGGATATTTCTGTAGTGGAACCAGCAACCTGAACCTTCTGCTCTGGACTTTAATATGAACACATAAGACTTCCCCTGGCTGCCCTCTTTTTATAACCAGCTGCCTAAAAAATATTTTTCATGCTTTGTGATACTACGTGTATTTTTTAATGAAGGTTTAAAGAATTTCCTCTGAAACCTGCACACCATAATATTTCAGCGAAGTCTGTTTCTTGATTTGCTGGTCTGTTTACAAGGCTTGTAATACAGTGATAGAGCAGGAGAATTTCACTTTAATTGGCATTGCTCCCAGCTATTTAAGCAATGTGCTGAACTGTCTATCATCAAACCTGGGCAGTCAGAACTGTTTCTTACTGCCAACTCGATATTATCTAGAGTCAAATACTCTACGTACAGCCTAGCTTGTCATGTTTGTGCTATACTGGGGACTTTAGAAATGATTGTCTGTAAGTGTTCCAGGTATGTTTCATATTCTAAATGTTTTGGCTCGATACAGACCATCAAGATGACAAAACAATCCTTTGGATAGTTAAGGTCATCACTTATGGCATTTATTGCTCTTGTTAGCTGTATTGTGATAAGACACAGAGGTCTAAGTAAGGATCAAGATTTTCTTCTTAATTGAGTGCTGTCAAATTCCCCAAAAGGAGACTGACTTCCTGCTCTGGAAAGACTGAGATGAAAGAGGAGTTAAATATTGACAACTGGATGGGCAAAAAAATTGCTTGGATGGTTGGACTCAGAGGGTAGTAGTTAATGAGTCATACTCTATCTGGAGGCCAGTGACAAGTGGGTAACTCAGGATCTCTTCTGGGACTTGTCCTGTTTGATGTCTTTATTGACAACCTGAAGGAGAAGATGGAGTGCGCTCTCAGCAAGTTGTCAGGTGACACCAAACTGATAGGACCAGTTGATACACTTCAAGGCTGAGTTACCATCCAGAGTGATTTAGACAGGCTGGAGGAATGGGCCAACAGGAACCTGATAAACTTCAACAAGGACAAATGCCCTGCACATGGGAAGGAAGAGCCATTTGCATTCACAGAATCACAGAATCAGTACGGTTGGAAAAGACCTGTAAGATCATCGAGTCCAACCTGGAAAACAAAACAAAACAAAACAAAACAAAACAAAACAAAACAAAACAAAAAAAAACACAAAACCCACGCCACACAACAACAACAAGCCACAACCCACCCAACACCACACAGCACCATGTCCATCAAGCTACATCCCACAATGCCACATCCACACGCTCCTTGAATACCTCCAGGGAGGGTGACTCTACCACCTCCCTGGGCAGCCTATTCCAATGTTTCACTACTCTCTCAGTAAAGAACTTTTTCCTAATATCCAGCCTGAACCTCCCCTGGCGCAACTTGAGGCCATTTCCTCTAGTCCTGTCACTCATCACTTGGGAGAAGAGACCAACACCCACCTCTCTGCAACCCCCTTTCAGGTAGTTGTAGAGAGCGATGAGGTCTCCCCTCAGCCTCCTCTTCTCCAGACTGAACAACCCCAGCTCCCTCAGCCGCTCCTCATCAGACTTGTGCTCCAGACCCCTCACCAGCTTCGTCGCCCTTCTCTGGACACACTCCAGCACCTCAATGTCCTTCTTGGAGTGAGGGGCCCAAAACTGAACACAGTATTCGAGGTGCGGCCTCACCAGAGCCGAGTACAGAGGCATGATCACCTCCCTGCTCCTGCTGGCCACACCATTTCTGATACAAGCCAGGATGCCGTTGGCCCTTTTGGCCACCTGGGCACACTGCTGGCTCATATTCAGCCGGGTGTCGATCAACACCCCCAGGTCCCTTTCTGCGGGGGAGCTTTCCAGCCACTCGTCCCCAAGCCTGTAGCGTTGCCTGGGGTTGTTGTGGCCAAAGTGTAGAACCCGGCACTTGGCCTTATTGAACTTCATCCGGTTGGCCTCAGCCCATCGATCCAGCCTGTCCAGATCCCTCTGCAGAGCCTTCCTACCCTCAAGCAGATCAACACTCCCTCCCAACTTGGTGTCGTCTGCAAACTTGCTGAGGGTGCACTCTATCCCCGCATCCATATCATCAATAAAGACATTAAACAAGACCGGTCCCAAAACTGAGCCCTGGGGGACTCCGCTTGTGACCGGCCGCCAGCTGGATTTCACCCCATTCACCACAACTCTCTGGGCTCGGCCATCCAGCCAGTTTTTTACCCAGCGAAGAGTGTACCTGTCTAAACCACGGGCCGCCAGCTTCTCCAGGAGAATACTGTGGGGAACAGTGTCAAAGGCTTTGCTGAAGTCCAGGTAGACAACATCAACAGCCTTCCCCTCATCCACTAGGCGGGTCACCTGGTCACAGAAGGAGATCAGGTTGGTCAAGCAGGACCTGCCTTTCATGAACCCGTGCTGGCTTGGCCTGATCCCTTGGTTATCCTGCACGTGTCCCGTGAGCGCCCTCGAGATGAGCCTCTCCATAACCTTCCCCGGCACCGAGGTCAGGCTGACAGGCCTGTAGTTCCCCAGATCCTCCTTCCGACCCTTCTTGTAGATGGGCGTCATGTTGGCAAGCCTCCAGTCATCCGGGACCTCCCCCGTTGACCAGGACTGTTGATAAATGATGGAGAGCGGCTTGGCAAGCTCCTCCGCCAGCTCCCTCAGCACCCTTGGGTGGATGCCATCAGGCCCCATAGACTTATGAGTGTCCAGGTGGCATAGCAGGTCGTTAACTGCTTCCTTCTGGATCATGGGGAGCCTATTTTGCTCTCCATCCCTGTCATCCAGCTCAGGGGGACGGATACCCTGAGGATACCTGGTGTGGCTGTTAAAGACTGAGGCAAAGAAGGCATTAAGTACCTCAGCCTTTTCCTCATCCTTCGTGACAATGTTCCCTGCCGCATCCAGTAGAGGATGGAGATCCTCCTTGGCCCTCTTTTTGTTGTTAATGTATTTATAGAAGCTTTTTTTGTTGTCCCTCACGACCGTGGCCAGGTTGACCTCTAGCTGGGCTTTCGCCTTCCTAATTCCCTCCCTGCATGACCTAACGAGGTCCTTGTATTCTTCTTCACTTGCCTGCCCCAAGAGAAGCTTCTCATTGATACAGGCTGGGGACTGACTGCTCAGGGATTAGCTCTGTGGCCAATGTCCTTCATCATCAGCCAGCAGTGAGCCCTGGCAGCACCAAGGACCAACAGCATCCTGGGCTGCATGAACAGGAGCGGAGCCAGCAGACTGATGGAAGGAATTATCCCCCTTAATTTACATCTGGACTACTGCATCCACTTTCAGGCCCCTAGTACATAAAAGACTGATCAACTAGAATAGTGCAGTGGAGGGCCACCAAGATGCTCAGGGGCTGGAGTACTCGCTTTGGTGCAAGGAGGTAGTGGGACCTGGGATTGTTCAACCTGGAGAAGCACTTGCTTGGGGAGATCCAAGATCAACCTCTAGTACCTACAAGGAGGTTATCAAGAAGATGTAGCCAGGCTCTTCACACCGGTACATGGTGAGAGGATGAGAGACAATGGGTGTAACGTGAAACAAGAGACATTCCACCAGAATAATGAAAGACAATTTCCCCATGACAGCTAGGTATTGGAGCAACTCATCCTGAGGGGTTGTGCAGTCTCCATCCTTTGAGGTTTTTCAAAACACAGCTCCACACCGTAACCTAGTCTGATGCCACAGCTAACCCTGCTTTGAGCAGCTGGTTGGACTAGAGACCTCGTGATGTCTCTTCCAAGCTGAAGTATGCTGTGATCTTGTGATTCTAGCCTAGAAGTAGGAAGAGAGTTTGACTTGGGATTTGTAGGCCATTGTTCTGATCTAAAAACCAAGGAACTCACTAGAAAAGATTCCTCTTAATTTTTTGTATGTTTTGGATTACACTGTGTGAGAATGTGTGGATTCTGTTTTGATCTGGTATCTCGAGGTGATGGCTATTCAGACGAAAGGAGTTTCTGTTTGCTGTAAGGATGCAAAATCATAAAAATGATAAGATGAAAAGGTGTTGCTTGTGAAGGGAAAAAAATTGTTACATTGATAAGTATCTTAAGAAATTACTTTAAAAATTATCACTCCCTCTGTTTCTGGAAGGTGTTTGACAGCAAATACATATTCAAATAATTCCGCCCCCCCCCCCCAAAAAAAAACCCCAAAAGATTTAAACAATTTTTAATTTTTTCTCTAAGTCCATGGACAGAGATATACTTTCTACTTTGTACACAGGCCCCTAAGTTTTGACACTGAGGCTTTTATCCAGTATCCCAGAAGATACCATATTCACCAGCCTGTTAGGCAACTGAGGATCGGGTCTTTTCTTTGCCCAAGTCTCACTATCAAACTACAGAGTTTAAGGAGGGAATTGAAAGAAAGTGTATTTTTTCCTGAATAGTTTTGTGAGTTTACCTGAAAATTTTATCACCTACACACCTTCATTAAATTAGCCTTCATTCCCAAGAAGTTCTGTAGCAAACAACATAGTTGTTTGTGTTAAAGAAATTATGTGCTGGAACAAAAAAACCTAGTTTCCCATTACTGCATGTACCAGTTTAACCTACTATTCATAGTCCTATTCTTTACAGGGTTATCACACATACAGCCAGAGTAAGCTACACTTAGCACAGAAGTATAATAATTTAGGGTCTCGATATCATTCTCAGCAGAGAATTATCATTATCCTTTTACCTTATAATTATCTTTTTTTTTTCTTCCCCCCATTAATCATGTAATTTCTTCCAATTGTAATGTGGATTACTTAGGTCAACCTTTTTCTTATTTCTTAATCTCTGAGAGCTTCCCCAGAAAGTAGACGCAACAATCATAGCCTTCCTGAATCCGTCCTTCATGACATGCTTCTTTGTCAGCTCTGCCTTGGACACGACCTCAACAACACACCTGAGAAAGCTTTGCTACTGGGGCACATCTCTGCTCGTAAACAAAAAAAAAATGCCAGGGACTATTCTCTCCGATAAGCCAACTGGCAGTTCTAGCTGTTGTCATACTATCAAACCCCCTTAGTCTCAAAAATACTTCCCTGCTACTTCAATACTGACATCTATGTCTAGGCCACTTTTTGGGAATGCGCTTTGACATATGCCAGGTCTTACAGAGGGCCTGGAAATAGTTTCAGGATGTGATAAGTATCCTGGATAAAAGCTGTGCTGGCAAGCATGCTGGCAATGCAACAGGATGGATGGTCAAGCTTCAGTTTGTGAGGACAGACACAGCTCTTGTGCTCAGTCCTTACAGCTCTTCACTGAAGCCTTGGCTGCTGGCTATGAGACTTCATTTCTCTCAAGTTTTAAGGTCCTGTGCTTTTAAATCTGGATTGCTGAATCAGCTGTTGATGGTTCAGTGTGGCAAATTCAGGTATATGTAAAATGTGGGGACGACAGTGTGGTTTTTACTCAAGGACATTTTAGACCGTAACACATGGTACTGGATTCTCCAATACTTCCTGTTTAATGTAATTTTATGGTTTTTGTCCCAAAAAAAGCAGTTTGAAATGCTGATGATTAAAGACAATGTTGCTGGAATCTACTTACCGAGCCTCAAAAAGGTCTCTGTCAAGTGGGCCATGTTTTTTGCTGAGCTTTTACTACAGCGGAAAGACTGTGAAGTTCAATGCCTCTGCATGCAGTCTCTGTGAGTCCCTCCCCACTGCCTCCTTTCACCTCGCCTGTGCATAGTCCTTTTCCTCTTTAGGAAGCATTTTTGATGCAAATGCTACAGGCTTTTCTGGGCTATTTGGCATTATGTGAGAAATCACCACTCCTGACCTCATACAGTGAAGCATCAGTAGTTTAACAGATTGGCAGGGATGGGACAAAGTGCACTAAAACCCTGGAGGATATAAGTGTCTGTTTAGCCAACTTGAAAGCATCTTGACATTCTTTTGACCAATGCCACTATTTATTTTTCTGTAATAGCTCTGTCGCAGGACTAACTATAGTAGACAGATCCGCTATGAATTTCCCTTGGTAATTTATCATAGCCAGAGAGAAAGTTAATTTCCATACCTTTTTCTTTGTACATGAGCTTGTCTAATATACAGTATCCAGCTGCTTTTCTGAAAGTAGAGTAAAATACCTCTGCAATCTGAAACTTGACTGCATCTGTAGATTTTCCTAACCTCAGCCCTTATTTTGCTGGACTCTCAATAACACCTCCAACAACTTCAAGTCTTTCTGATCTCTCCCTTCAGGAGATAAATGTCTTGCAATCCCCACCTTACAAAATTCAAGCATTGATGAAAGGAAAAGATAATGGGAACACAGTGGGGAGTTATTTGTTATAGCAATTATTCCCAATAGTTAAAGAGCACTTAGAGTTTCAATGAGCGAGCCTCTGCTTTCATACTTGGATGTGTTGGTTCAGCACATTGCCTTACAAAGTAATGATATTCTTGTTTACTGCTGATCTTCAAGAAATTGCAAAGTGTGTTACAAAGGAGATCAGTAGCATTCCTTCCATTCTATAGAGAACTTAATAGCCAGAAATTATTTGGTCTGTGTCATCTGGCTGGGCCAGGAACAGAATCCAGAAATCATAGGTCTTCAGTCATTGCTTTTTTCCCCCCTACAAAATCACTTAAACTCTTGTACCACCACTCAGGGGTCCCAAATGAGAGAGAAATACAGTCTGCTTAATTACAACAGCCTTAGCCCAAGAATAACTCTGTGGTTATGTTTAAAATCAAACCTCTTCCATAGGATATAAACATAGATTTTGCATTAAGAGCGTAGAAATGGTATTTTTGTCAAAGGACAATACTCATGTCACATGAAGCCCGTAAGAGTGATAGATGTAGCACATGAAAAAGTAATATAGGTGATCACCAGCCCTCAATCTTATTTTCAGTGATCATCTTCTTTGTTATAATTGGGAGAGAATTCTAAGGCACAAATAACAATTAGGTTTCCAATTCCCATTAAAGGTATGAAAGTGAGCAAACTAAGTCCCTCTTGGGCTTTTCAAAACGTATCCATTACTTTCAGCATTTTTATTGATCTCTTCTGATTTAACAAAGAAGGCTAAGATGACCCTGTCACAACACTCTGATGTCTTTCACACATTTTGAAAATATAAACGATAAAAGCCCCATACTCATTGGTTACTTGTTCTCATATAAGACTAAAAAAACCTCCAAAATCAGTCAGCACTATTGAAAACAGAAAAGGATTAAAAATACCCCCATTCTCCCTAAGAATATTTACTCCAGCTTTACTTATAGCTAATTACTGACAAACGAGTAGCTCAAAACTGGATCCATTGAGGTGACTTCTCCTGTTTGCCTCTCCAAAGGACTGGGATAGTTCTGATATTTCCCAAGTGCTCTCAATGCAATTAACAAAACATTCATGAGCCTTCGTTTCCAAAGACAGACAATAACAAACAATATTAGCTTCTCCCATAACCTAGAATAAAGCAGCACTGTGGGTTTTTTTCCAAAGGAGTTGCATGGTCTGCCTGGAGATTCGCCATGGCTTACGTTCAAAGTGACTTCTAAAAAAAATTGCTGTCCTCTTCCCCTGCAGCCTTTTTTAACTAACACTTTTGGCGTAAGGTATGGCCCCAAAGGTTTTGCACTGCTCACCATCTCCCAGGTGCTGTGGTTTTACTCCTGACTTTCCTCCTCTAATTATCCTCTGCAGCAGGCTACCATTTGGCCCAGCTTGTGGAGGAATCCTCTGAAAATGGACTATAGCTACCTTAAAAATGGCCATCCATCTGTGCTTAGCATGAAGCAGCCTGGTGGGGAAAGTCTGCAGCACCATAGAGCAAGTATTTGATATACCTATAAAGGTACCATGGCGGAGAAGCAAAAGATGGGATTTAAAACATGAATCAGTCTATCAGCATGTGCTACTTAGTAGATCTACCCATGGAAATTTGTTTCTCACCACATACGATGCAGATAGACACAGTGTTTGTATCTATAGCTGCACAATACCTTGGCTCTGTCCTATGGCATAAAAGTAAGCGTGAACTTCTCCCAAATGCCCAAATATTTACCATTTACACCCACAGGGACTAGACCCAGTGTAATCCCATGGGAGTTTTGTCACCTGTCTTCTCTATGGTAGAATTTGAACATGCTTATTAAGAAAGCACACTTTCCTAGAAGTGATGATGCATTGAAATTTTAGTAGAGGCTGAATAAACTGCCCAGGGAAATGGTGGAGTCACCATCACTGGAGGCGTTCAAGGAACGTGTAGACGAGGCATTGTGGGACATGGTTTAGTGGGCATGGAGGTGTTAGTTGATGGTTGGACTTGATGATCTTACAGGTCTTTTCCAACCTTAGTGATTCTCTGATTCTGTGAAATATTCATCTTAGTAAGACCCTTCTAAATGTCTCCAGAAGCCTTATCTCCCAGCTGGCTTATAATCTAGAGATCCTACCAGTGAGAGCCTTCTGCTCACATGAACCCAATACTTGTGGGCTGGATCTGGAGGCTTTTTCTTCCCCTCCACCATAACGAAGAAGAAATGTATCTATGACAGTTGTTAGTTTCTAGAATTGGATGTGCTTTAGCGATAACTGACAATTGCTGGACATGCGTATTTGATCTGTACTAGGGGCACAGAACGAGGAACCTTTTTAGCTCCTCAGTGGGAGATAGAGAAATAAAAGAGGGCTCTCCTTGAATTCTTTCATAAACATTTATAATGTCACAGCAACATATCGTGGTTCAGATATGTATCTGTACCTTTGACACCTCTCTCAGCCTTCCTGAGTCTGATAGGCTCCATGCCTGGACTTTCTTTCATAGCGGATCTCCATTTGTCTAACATCTAGAATTTGTCTGCATGTGTCCATTCTCCCTCTCTCAGATACAGTATGTGTGTTTGAGACATAAGGAAGCACAAGCCCACCTGGGTTTATCCCCTATTTTAGATTTTTGTTTTTGAATTTTTTTATGTCAGAAAATTGCAGTGCAGCTTGACACTTTCCTCGAAAGAAATGATCTTTCATTTAGACATGCAATGGCACAATCCCAGAGGAAAGTAGAGAATAACAGACTTATTCGCATACTGATTCATGGTCTTCTGTAAAGTTCAGCCATTCCCCAGGATTTGCAGTTCAAAACAGGGCGAGATATTTGTAAGTGTTTGATCTTTTCAATCAAGTGAGTTGGAGAAGTCTTTTTTGTTCTGATTATATACATATTCTGTGTAGTTTGTACACAAGCACTACCTGATTACAAATATTTGGGATGTTATAATGAACTTCTTGGGACAGGACAGACTGTCTAGGCAAGATTCATTTGACCCAATATCAGGCATCTAAAAAGTAAAGCCTTATATTTGAGTAGAGGTCATTCAGTCACCCTGGGCTTTCTTCACCGTTGGTTAAAAAAAGAAAAACAAGAGGCAATTCTAGGGGATAACTCATCTGACATGTCTCAAATACCTTCTGCAAGGTGATAAATATACCCTAGGAGCGCTTCTTTCTCACTGCTGATTGTAGAGAGCTTAGATGTCACTGGGTAGATGTCTCCTTGTGACAATTTCTGCCTCTGTGTCTGTAGAAGTCCTGGTTCATTACTGAACACTCCAGGTTTTTTTAGCAATGTTATTAAAGCAGCTCTTAACAGGTGGGCTCCGTCTTCCTATCTTCACATGTTTGAAAGTTGAGCCCTTAGGATCCCCCTCTTTAATAAGGAGGAAAAACTTTCAGAAAGTAACTCAGTCCATGTAACACAATATTTTTGTCTTAAGATTGATTCAATCAAGCTTGGGGGATTTTTCCCCTATTTTTCTCCACAGATACAGAGGGGAAGCAGATATTCGTACTAGAGAGATAGCCTAGCAATAAGCTGCTGACAGACGGGGATGAGGATATTCTGCCTCAGACTATCCCATACTAAAACGCCCATCCAAAAACAGGAGGAATGAACACAACGCTGGACATGTCTGTTCTCCTCCTTCACCATGGAGACAATCTTCAGTAGACTCTTAGGCTATGATTTATTGTATAAACAAGGCGAGGGCACAAGCTCCATGTCTGATCAGCCGCACCGTGAGGTTATCAGCACAGCCAGGGCACAGGCCAGGGTTAGCACAGAGTAGGGACCATTCCCAAAAGGCAGGCTGGAGGCAGCTGACCTATTTGAGCTGAGAGTTTGGTTGTACGCAGGGATGTGAGCCAAGCCTTCCCAGCAGGACCCCCGAGAGCTGTCCTTAGCCCACTTTATTTTCTAGTATCACTATAACCTTAAAGACCAGGAGGTCAAAGGAGTACCACCCAAAGTCACCCACTCTATTATTCATTGTGTAAACCTAGAGGAAGGGCTGCCCCTAGCATGAAGAAAGAAACACCGCAAGCCTGAATCACAGTCAAGGTATAAATGTACTGCCCCTAAATTTATTGTGGTTCCTCAGTGCTTTAGTGAGTGGGAAAGGGAGAGAGAGGCAGATGGGGCGGGGAGCCAGCTCCGAATCAGAGCACTGCTGGGTCTCCTCCTCCTCACTGCCCACCCCAGAGTGCGGTAGCATCAGTAGAATGACCGCTTTCCCACCAGGTACGTACAGCAGTGTCCCCAGATGGGTGTCTGTACGCACCCACTAAACAAACCCAATGAATCTACTGGCTTTTGAGAAATTATACTACCTGGAAGTTTAAAGAAGCTAAGTTGGGGCTTGAAGAAGAAGGACAGTTATCTTCAGTGTATAAATGTTATGTTTTGAAAACATTTGGCTGGCAAATTTTCAGCTTTCATTTTCTCTCTTTTCCTTTCCTGCCCTTTTTCCTTTTTTGCAACTCAAAAAGGAAGCCTGAGGAAGGGAAAATAAAGAGGTCTGGGATATGAAACCTAAAAGAGCAACTTAAAATAAAAAAAGGTGTTTGCTTTTCTGAGAAGAGTGACAGAAATGTTTCTTAGGAGCAGGGAATTGGCTTATGAAATCATGATATTACAAAAAAGAAAAAAAAAGGTTTGACTTTGTTTTTGCCAGCCTCATTATTCACTTGTTAAACACAAGCAGCCTGACTGGTGAGATGTAAGGCAGAGATCAGAGATGGAGACAAAGTTTGCACCCTAAGGTTTATAATCAGAGTAAAAATTGTTTTCAGCATGATCCATAAATATTAAGTGGTTATTATCAGCCAAGGAAAATGAGGAAGTGTAGATCAGAGACATATTTATTTAAAGGCATGGAGTGAGCCAGTGTCAGACCTCCTTTCTGCAAAGAGCTCAGGCACATACTTAAATTCTTGTGATCCACTGAGAGATAAATGTCTTTTTTATTATGCATACATGCATTTGCTCTTCTTGTCTGGGCCAGCTCTTGAACTCAAATCCAGCACTTCTAGGTCCTAGGTTTATGCTCTAAATGTACAAATATATTCCTGCCTTCCTCCTATCTCTTTCCCAGCTTTTGCATTAACAAAGGAATAAGCAAAGAAAAAGCAGGGGGGAGATAGTAGTGCTTAGTGCGAGCACAGATCTTGATGCTTGGACTTCACTTCATAAAGTTCAGTTTGGCATCCTCAGACTCTCTTTCGGGAAAGAGTCTGAGAATGTTTTTCACAGCAAAGATGGTTTCTTAGGATTTGGACAGTGTCTAGAAGAGTCTATCACAATGTGGAAACAAGTAACTTATAAAAAAAGTGTACTCCTTTCTAACTTAACACTAGAAAGAAAATGAGAGATAACCAGTGAAGAAGCAACATCAAAGTTTTCTAGAGGAAAAATTCTAAACTTTGTTCTACACAGAGCCATTGTGTAATTGTTCCTGATTGATCAAATACCGCAACAGTGTGTAGATTTTTAAAAATTAGCCACAGGTTTTTAGCTCTGTACCTGGCAATAATAGAGCAATTAGTCTCTTCCGCTTTGAATGCAAGCTAAATCTGTTGCAGTTGTTCTTGATAATAATCTCTGCATTTTTAAGGTAGGTGAAGTACAGACTCAGAACAGCTCCCATCACTTTCTTACAATCACTTTTGATGCTTCTTTTACAGCCTTAGTTAAAAGCCCACAGAGGAGGCTTTTCTTCATGATATGAGAACTCACCTCATTACCATCATTTCTTTCTTCTAGGGATGCTAAATATTCAGGTATGCTTTGCAGTATTTTATGGCAATGCCCCCCTCCCTTAAAACCCCAAATGAAGACCCACCCCTTGCAAAAAACGTGCCCCAAACCACATGATGATGATGATGATGATGATGATGATAATAATGATGATTATAATAATAATAATAATAATCATCATCATCGTCATCATCATCGTCATCATCACCTAGTCCTAAGCTAACAAACAACAGACAAAACCTTGCCTCCTATGGTTAGCTTGGCCAACATATGCAACAAATTCTCAGAGAGGTTTTCTGGGAAACCAGTGACAAGATAGGTACTGTGGGCTAGCCCCGGGCAGTCAGCAGTGGCAGAATGCTTCACACAGCCTCATGTGTAAAGTTTCTGAACTGACACAAAGCTTAATGGAAGTGAACCCTGACAACCGCGGCCAACCGACTGTAAGTGACATCCTGGGTGCCTTGCCACTATGTATTCATCCTCCTTCCCCTGCTCCCCCCCTTCCCCTCTGCCTCTCCCCCTTGAAGGTATAATGTCTCCTGTGGGAAGCCTTGATGCTAAAATGCCATCGTACTCTTTGTCAGGTGATTTGCCGACTACCAACTCCTGTGTAATCAGTGCAGAGTACTCAGGATGGGAGAGCGCCGCGAACTCGCTTTTGGAAGGAAGCAAATGAGCAAAGTGATGTTCTGGCAAAGGGCAGACTGAGATTGTGTCTGAAAGCACCGTCTGCTTACTCTGAAACTACCAAAGCCAGAGAAGACTGTTTGGGGAAGAAAATGAATATCTCAAAAGCTGAATGTGTCTAATAAGCTCTGCTCAAAGCAAGCATTTTTGCATTTTACACTTAAATCTAGATTTTCAAATTTGTGAGCTAACTTGAGCTATCTCACTACGTTGATAAATGGCTTTGTGCTTAGTATTTTTGAGCAGGCTCCTGACTCCTTTTTAAGGCAGTGAGAATAGCCTGGTTGTATATAGCAAAGTATGGATCTCTCGAAAATGCTAATGCCCTGTTTTACATCGATCACTTCTCCTCAGAGGGTTGTAAAGCACTTTGCAAACCCTGGGAGTAGCAGTAGGTATGTAACAGAAATCTCATTTTGTTAGGTCTTGCACAAATACAGTGTGAAAGCAAAGCCCTGTCCTCAAAAACACGCAATCTACTTGGATAAAATAGGCAAAATTGACAGGGAAAAGGAATATGGGAGGGTTAATGAAGGCTGTTATCATGTAGGTGGTGGAATTATGAACAAGCAGAACTCGGCTCTCATGAATGAAGCCTGAAATCCTTGCTGCTAAATCAATGTTTGCCCTCACCTCACATTTCCTAGGCAAAACAGTGGTATTACCTCCATTTTACAGACAGGAAAAGCGAGGTCAAACAGGTAAAACTACTGTTTTCTGAGGGGGAAGAAAATATAACCTGGATTCCAAGTCCTCTCCTCTAATTAATATTATTTATCTCCTCCAGCTGTAGGATCACATCATGATTTTATGAAATATTCCAGTATTTCACAGCAGTGTCGTGATATCAGAATATTTGGGAACAGTTTTATCGGAGTAACTGTTCCTAGATATATACAGTTTGTATGAAGAATCTCAGCTTTTTTTTTTTTTTTAAATGATTGACATTCACTAAGCTAGGCAAAAAAAAGCATGAAAATCTGAATCCAAAAGGCTCTGAAATTTTGAGGGAAATATATGTAGATGTGGTGCTTATGGACATGGTTTAGCAGTGGACTTGGCAGTGTTAGGTTTATGGTTGGATTCGATGATCTTAAGGGTCTTTTCCAACCTAAATGATTCTATGATTCTATGATTTTATGGAAAGCTATGATTTCCAATGATTTTTAAATGCTTAAGTTTGACAATGTTGGTAACCAGGTAAGCTGCTTTAAAGGTGAGTGAAGGCCACAGCTCTGTGAAACCTGCCACTCTAAGTGTAAACTGTGAAGGATTTCTCCCTCCAGGTATGGGTTTGGGTGCAAACCTGACTTCACAATATATTCAGTAGCAATGAGTTATATATTTCTATCCCTATTCAAAGACAGGCCTCTGTTCTTGGTCTGAAGAGCAGAGAATAATTAACAACAGGAATATAATTTTCCATTGATAAATTATCCTCCTTTAAGTCACTATAATCCTGGTTTTAATATATTGCTTCCTTCAGTTATTTGCAGAGACCCTGCAAGCAGAAGTAATATTGCTCCACATGCTTGGGTTTATTTTGGAACAAAGTATGAAAGTTGTGAAGATGAAAACACCCGGAGTTCACCGATAGTTTATTATACGAAAGAAACATTTAAGCAATAAATTCTTAATGACCTTGGGATAAACTTAACAAAAAATTAGATTGTGTCCCTCCTGTAAACAGTGTTCTTAGACAGCTATGAAATTACTAATGGACATTATCTCTGTAGTACAACTATTTGGGGAGAAAGAAAGAGTGTGGCCAAAAGGCAGCAGAGGAGGACATTGTAATGGATCTATCCAGACAAATAAACTATTTGTGCCTCAAGTATTGAAGCTCTTAGGGCCACTAAGTTTGAATTTTGGTGAGTGCTAATAAGATAGTCCTGATTAGGCAAGAAGCAACACACAAATATTGTCACTTCGGGTAAATCAGCGAAGTCTTAGTACATTATGTTCTTCTGGCATGCACCCTTCCTTTCCACACCAATAAAGGTGTTGTTACTCTCAGTCATTTGTGATACTGCCATAATATTGAACCCATAGCAGAATAAGGTTCCTCTTTTGGGTGGCCGAGAAGTAGGGGCTGGAAGGAGAACCTAGCATCTGGAGGGCAACTGCTATGTAGCTAATACTCAAGAATATGAAAACCCTTTGAAGGGCTTGTCTTCGGGGAAAAGAAGACAGATTCCTATTCCTATTCCTATTGAATTAAGAATTTTCTTGCTTCCTTTGCGAGAGAGGTCAGTCTAATGACTCAAGAGTTGCCATGCATCTGATGAACTCGTACTGCCTTTTGAGGAAAATATGCAAAGGAAGTACCTTTTGGAGATGTGCAAGGGAGCTCAGCAGAGGAAGATGACCCAGCTGGGATGAAGAAAAAAATAGAGGGGAAGGATCATTGGAGGGCTTGAAAATGTGCTGTTTATGCATGCTTTTTTTCTTGCAGTTTTGTTTCTGCAAGAAACAAAAAAATGGTGGCAAAAGTTAGGGAAAAATTAGAAACTGCACATCAGCACTGGAAGACTTGTTTCTTATTTATGGTTTAGAAGTGACTAGTACCTATCTTGCACCATAACACTGTCTTTGGTTTAAAAACAGGTTGTTTATCAGACAATAATTTTTAAGTAGAAGCTGCTATACCCTCTAACAGTGCAGAATTTTGGATACCTTAGACACTGCTGGGTTTCATCTCTGTAAGTAGTAGAAAGTTATCATTTCATTCTTTCATAGGAAGAATACTGACTGGCAAAAATGAAAGCTGGGAGCAACTGTGTGAGCAAAACTATTTGTACTCCAAAAGCTTTGGAGATGCAGCCTAAATGTTTTACCCAAGGTCACATAAAGAATCAGTAGCAGAGACTGAAATTCAGCTTGAGTCTGCTGATTCCCATTCAAGTGCCTAAACAACGAGACCACCTTTTCTAACTGATGTTTAATCTGTCATCTGAGACTTAAAATGTTTTGAGGTGACAGCAACTGGCCCCAAAAAACCAAGTTTTATATGAAAATATTTTCTAGTCTAAACAGTTATGTTAAATGAACCATTAAAAATTAAGCACTGAAATGAACTGACCTGAACACCAAACTAAAACATGCCTGAGGCATCAAACAGGTTTCTATTTTTTTCCTTTTATTTATGATGGGTGATGTGACAAAAGAATTCACTAAATTCTGAATACTAAATAAATTAGTCATAGCTCAAATGCCACTTGAATAATTTTTCCAGGGAACAACCACCACAGTAGCTTTTCCTCATTTTTGTCCCTTTGGCTCACCTGGTCTCTAAGATGTCTCAAAAATGAAGAAAATTGGAAGACAAGGAAATGTAAAGAGTCTGAATGCCAAATCCACCAAACTACTTGGTCATCGAAGATACAACTGGGTTAAAAGCTGGGCACAAATGTCTGGAATTATACCCTTATACCCCCGTGTAAATGTTACTGAATCTTAGACGCACCTCAGTCCAGGAGCTGCCCATGTGTGCATGCGGCCACCCTGTTTTGGAGGGTGAGAGAGCTGAATAGGATGAAAACAGTCAGATTGTGACAGTGGATTTTGGACCAGACAACCACCCAGATGTTATTTACTGCTAGAGATACAGTCTTATTGTATTATCTGTTGAGCAATGGTCCTAACTGCAAGGCACATTGTCTTTATGTAGCATGGTATATGCCATGGTATGGTGTGCAGGGCTTTACATTTTTGCTTGATTTTGTTTCTGCAAAAAAAATTTTAGCAGCTATGAGTTACTTTATTCTATGCCAGATTTCCCAATTTTTTCACTCTGAAGACAAACAAAAACTAAATAAAAACTTCTTCAGAAGAAGCGTTCAAGTTTCTACACATAACTTAAAATCTCTTCTGCTGATGATCATTCCAGTAGAGAGACACGCATGAGTCTATGAGTTCACAGAATCACACAGAATCACAGAATCTCTATGGTTGGAAAAGGCCTGTAAGATCATCAAGTCCAACCATCACCCCAACACCACCATGCCCACTAAACCATGTCCCGCAGGGCCACGTCCACACGTTCCTTGAACACCTCCAGTGATGGTGACTCCACCTCCTCCCTGGGCAGCCTCTTCCAATGCTTCGCCACTAAGTTATGTGTTAGGAGTTGCTGGAGGGAGGGAAACACAGGTAGAAGACTGGAGAAATCATAAACAGAAAAGAGGAAAATTAGAGGAGAAAGAAGAATGAGGAAACAGAAAAAATAAAGCATAAGATGGGAGCAGATTCTCACTTCAGTGTACAGACTTTCTCACTGGTTATGGCTGAAGAAGTGGTTAAGTACAGATGCTAAAGAATTCTAATTCCTTTTAAAGGCCACATTTATCCCTTGATGACCTTTCTAAGTATTCCAGACATGGATTTGTTGTAAAGCCATGTAGTTCCTGCTAGCTGATGGGGAGGCAGCCATCAGCTGTCCCTCTACTTTGTGCGGACCTCTGACCTTGGACCTCCTCATGAATCAACAGAAAATAGCTGCGGATGAAAGAAAATACAGTGTCCAAAATCTATAGCCTGGCCTGCAAATCCTGGCTAAACAGGGATGCTAACTTGTAGAGTTGAAGATTTGACTAAGAGAGACCCCTTCTGATATTTCTCTTGAATATTTTAGATTACTTTATGTATTTTCCTTGGCTATCATCTCCCTGCTTCAGTCCGGTCTTCCCTGGAATGAAAGAAAAAACAATTTGCTCACACAGCTTTAAAACAAAATGGAAAGTGAGTTACAGAGGAAAAATAAATGGGCAGTCTTATGCATAGATGAGTAATTTTGGATTATTTTAGTAATCCCTCTTTGTCAGTCTTTTCCCTTCATAAGACTCTCAGAGCTGTTTCTGTCCTTATCACCCCTTTATTATGGTGCTAGGTAACTGGAGCAGAGTCCGCATCTCATTTGATTTGCAGCTCTTCGGCGTGGAGCACGGACTACAGCAGAGTACACAGAGCCCTTCTGGAGCAATGCACATGGATGTTTCATCTCCAGCAGGAGCTGATGTGAAGATGAAAACCTTCCATCATGGCAAGACACAAGGCTGTATCTCTAGCCTTACACCTTGAGGCGTCAGAATTAAAGTTGATGTTGGTTTTATCTAAATACTGCAGTGGAGGGAGCTTTAAAATGCTGTATCGTCACCCTTTACTTAATTACATTTAAACTTGCATCAAAAGAAAGTGATTCATCACAAGGACTTGTCTGCTCTAGACAGATGAGTCACTCAGCCCTGGGATGGATCCAAACTCTGTTTTACTCATCAGTTGGGTATTGTTTGAAGGGCTCACAGTATAAAAGGGTCGTGGTCCTGTTTGCTCTGCGTATGTGCAGTGGGCAGAGGATGAAAGGAGAGAGTGGCACGATAAAGATCTCTTTGGTGGGGGAAAAAACCTAGTGGAGAGGAGAATTCTATCCATCTTTTTAAAAGTTTATGATAATTTTCAGGTTTTGATAAAATATTGCAATGCAGTTTCTCATTTTGTTTCCCTTCATTGCAGAAGATTATACCTGCTCTTCCTTCATCCCTTTTTCTTCACAACCTAGGCAAAATAGATCTATTTTCCAGTACCTTCCTTAATTATAACGTCCATTTTTATAAGGTGGTTTGCATTGAGGAGTCTCCATCCTTGCAGATATTCAAAAGCAGACTGGACACGGTCCCATGCAACTGGCTCTAGGTGGTCCTGCTTGAGCAGAAGGGTTGGACCAGTTGATCTCCAGAGGTTCCTGCCAACCTCAACCATTCTCTGATTCTGGGAATCTGTGATTCCCAGCTTCAGATTGAGTATTCAAAGTCTTCCCTTTTCCACCTGTCTCTCGGGCTGTGTTGCAGAAGGGACTTTCAGGAGAAGGAATGATATGCTCTGGCATATGACATTCTAAATAATCCCACCTTGCTTAGACTCACCCTGCTGTGAGCTGAATACACCTTGCTTAGGGAACTGTGCTGCCAGCTCCTTCCCCATGCTGTACAAAGGCAAAGGCAGCAGCAGCCTTGGTGAAGGATGTTCGGTGGGCTACAATTTGTGACAGCTGCCCCCACTCCAGGGAGGTAAAATAGCCTCAAAGAGAACGAGCAATGTTTGAGGTCTCCTTCCCAAAGCTGTAAACATTCTTGCTCACTCCAGCCACCTCCCACCAAACAAGCTGAGTCTCTTGACAGAGAAATTTGAAATCTTGGCAACCTTCTGAGGAAGAAGATAATCATTAAGGAGCCTCAAAACTGCCCTTGGGCAAATCCTCTTTTCATAGTAAAAATAATAATAATTAATGAAATTCCACAGTATTCAGAAAAAAGCCAAAGCTTTTAGAAAATCTCCAAGCTGCCATTTCCAATTATAAATTGCCACATCCAGTAACATCACCCTGATAAAGTGGAAGGCTGATCTGTACAGGCAAGTAAGGATGCATGCAAAGTTGAGATAATATCAGCACCTCTCCCTTAAGATATAAAATAAACTGCATCATTTTATTAGATTAACATATTAAAATAAAACCTAACGTCCCTGCCACTTTGCCCAAACTAATGCCAGGGAGCTCAATATTTGATTACTGGATTAATCTTGCTGTTTGGGGATGAATGATTAACTCTTTCCAGGGAGAAGACACCTGATTTCTCAGTGTGTCTAACTGTGTGACAAATGCTAGCTAAAAGAAGTATTTTACAATAAACAGAGACAAAGAAAGAAAATAAACAGGTAAAGCACTGAAATGCAAAGTGTGAAGTGAGGTTCTTATTTTAACGATATGCTGTTTAGAGGTTTTAGAAGAAAACCACCCCTCCACTCTACAATTGCTAATCTACAACGGCATCATTTCGTAGGTCATTAAGCCATCTTTCAGGATTGCCATGAGAAAAACCCAGTTTTGTTAATGTGGATCCATGGAGCCCAGCACATATTGATGGAGAGTTTTGCAGCACTGTAAATTTGATCTATGTAATGTTTTTGGAGAATTGCATAAGATGTCCTCACCATCAAACTGTGGAAGTAATTGATTTGTTCTTCTGATTTGACAAATTTAAAAAAAAAAGTGACCTTATTCAGCTAGGTATAAAGCATATATGAATTAAGACAGTTTGTTTTGTGGACAGAATGGAAGTATGTCTAAGGAGAGAAAAGATTCAGTCTGTAGAATTGAAAAGCTTAAGCTGAAATTGAAAATATTTCCATGAAACATTTAGATTTTGTTAACTTTTGCTTTTCTGCCCTGTTTTTGCTGTAATCTCAAAGTGATAACTTGTACCTGTAAAATGCCTTGTTGTCAGTCTATCTCTACTCTTTTGCCGAAATGTTTACACCATGACATTGTGTCCAGGGAACGTGTCCACAGTGACTAAATATGTACTCCTGTCATGATGAAATTAGGAATCAGTGCTTGAATTTCAATATGGATATGTGGAAATCAAAGGGATTGTTTTTTACAGCTGAAGGTAAGGTGAGAGAAGAAAAGTAATACTGATCCTTTCTGGATTTTCAGTGACAGTTATTCCGGAGTTCAGTCTACTAACAATTTCATCAGCATATCCTGCACATTTTCCTGTACTTCCTAAATTGTGCAAAATAAATTACGACAAAGATTTTTTTTTTTTTTTTAATTTAAGAACAAGTATTTCTTCAAAAATTGTTGTGGTCATGAATGCCTGCTACACTTCAATTCTGTCTTTGCTTCACTTTGTTCAGACCAGCTGCTGTGTAATTCAGACCAGTTCCGTTTTTTGCTGATGCTCGCGGTCCCAGATCAGGTCTGCTGCTTCTAGCACTGATGAAGTGTTAGACTGGGCAGCACTCACCGACCTTGCCACCATTTCAGGATATTCCCTGTTCTGTCCTCTGCATCAGACTTGTAGCTTAAAAGGTGAGCATTTCCCATTGGGGTGACAGAAGTTCTCCCACATGCAACTAATAATGTTTGGTTTTCCACTTAAATCGCTCTAGAAAGACCACTGTAGTCATCTGGGATTCGTCTTTAATCAATGCAGAGAGATAGGTATTTCCTGAGGGTAAATACTCTTGCCAGTGCCAGGGTGGGCTAATTTGCCCTCTGCAAGATAGGCAGTCTCTTAGGATCAACTCCTACCCCACCAGCATGAAACAATCCCTCCTTATAAACTACTTTGTTATAAACAAATTCCATTTGTGAACATGTTTTGTTTTTTTTTTCTAAAAAGCAAAAAGTGTGGGGTTTTTTTCCTTCTTTTACAAAGGAACTGACTTCATGTACAGTTGAAAATCAAGCAGAATAAAATGTTTGTTAGCAATTCTGCCCTTTGTCTCCTTTCTACTCAGTGGAAAACCAAAGAATTAACACTCCATCGTACCCTTGTACTCCAGGTACTGATTTTGTCTGATATGCAGGAAACCAGGGATAATCCATTTTACAAATACTTTTAAAAACAGTGGAGGGTCTCCATCAATTGTAATATGGAATTTAAACATGTCCTTGTGTCCTAAAGTTATATCACCCTCAGCGTCATAGAAATTTGCCTATAGAGGGATGATTTATAAATCATTCAGAAACAGATGATGTTACAACTAAAGCAGTGGGAGTTTTGAAATACCTACATCAGATTGGGCTTGTGTTTATTTCAAAAAAAGCTCTGATCTACTTTGGATTTTTGGCAGGCACAACATGAGCCCAACATGAACCTCTGTAAATCAAAGCCTTTTTTGAAAGTCAAAGTTGGAATGCTTCCAATCTCAATTAAAACACATTTGATGTCTTTTGGACTTCTATATTTTAACATTTTTTTTCTTCTCACTTTGCCCTGTCCAGACCTGTCCATAACAAAGATCCCACCAGGAACTAATGAAATTGCAAACATTTTCATGTTTCCTTTATTTGTGGCTCTTTCTGAATGTGTTTTTTCTGTGTGATAATTTTTTAATAAACAAATTAGGAGAAAAAATCATCCACAGCCAACCACTTAAATTAGTCAAGATTAACATTTCATATGCGCTGATTAGTTTATCTCAGATATAAATGGCAACAGCAAAGACAGAAATCAGGCAGCATTTGAGATCATGAAAGTTATTCAATGCAAGTTTTCATGCTTTCCCTCCCTCATCCCTCCAAGATGATGATAAACAAATTACTTATAACTAACTCTGCTGCATTCATGTAACCTAATACAAATTCAATGGCAAAAGAGTTGCCATTTAGAGTTAAATAAACCCTGGTACACACATATTTTTTGTTAGATAATAAATATAAATGTCAGTGGAAGATGCATGAATGTCATCAATTTTGCATACAACCACATTTACAAAGAGTAGTAGAGTTCTCCTACTGTGGTTAGTCAAATTTACTACAGAATCAACTTTTTTTTTACAAATCTCAGAGTACAGCCTCTGTTAATATGCTCTGCCAATGGGTTTATAACCTTTTACACTGGGACAGGACTTCATGGCAGATGCCTCTACCTCTTAGTCTGCCAAGGGTCAAAGAACAGGCCCTATAGCAAATAAAGAAGTAAATGGAGAGACTGAGCAATTCATTGTTCTGGGAATTCGAAATCTCATTGTGTTCATTACCTTGGTATAAATAACTTAATGAACTCAGAACTGTGAGATCTCTGGCAGGTGAAAAATACAGTCACAGTCCGCAGGGCAGGGTTGTGCCAAGACTGGTAGTAAACCTTCCTACATAATGCTTAATAATACTTCTACTTGCACTCCTGCTGAGATGGACTGGGCTTCCAGTTTATGCAACTTTAGCACTTCTTGCTTGAAATACAACATGTATTGCAGGGGGCATGAATCCACCAGATACTAGGAAATCCCAGACTGTAGTAAATCCTGCAGGATGATTCTTACTCTTCAGACCACTCCTGTGATCAGCCACAGCTGTTCTCTGCTATTCCTGCTAGTTGTCCATAGAAGGTCTCAGCCGTCATTTCCATGCACTGGGTGTTCCAGCATTTCTCAAAGCCCACAGAAACCTTGGGAGTTAGGACTATGGGCAGCTACTCTGATCCTCTGAAAGGAGTGAATTCACTATGGAGATAATGCTTGTTTGTGTAGGAAAAAATATGTTTGTGCATTAGATAAACTGAGACTCCTAACCTGTACCCTCGCTGAGAGGTATGCACGCATCTTCCTGCAAGCACTTCAGCATAAACATAGGCCAGTGAACACCTCAGAAAGGCCAAACCTACCCACAAAAATGACCCTGCAGGGCAATTGATTCCCCTTTTAAAAAAAATAAGTCAAAGAAGGAAGTTTATATAACGTACTATGTTCCTTTCTGAACAAGAACAATAGAAGTACTCAGATCCCACCGTAGTGAAAATACAGGTAGAACAGAACTCACAGGAGTTTCATGATCTTTGCTCTCAGAAGAAAGTGCATTACCTTTTACCGCATCAGTATTTCATTTACTAGTTGATTCCAAAGCCCTGGTTATGACAGCATATCTGATTCGGTTCACACTGTCTTACAGGGGAAAGTATAATCTATGAAAAGCAGAAGTATCTTTGTGAGTTTTAAGGGAAACATCTCTGTGGTCTTTGCAAGCTACTGGTCTCCACAGAACTCTGTGAATACGTCTGCATGGGAGCTGTATGCCTCTGTACAAGAATCATCCTTATTAATATTTTTTTGTTCTTTGTAAGTGTTTATTCTCTGAATGTGACATATCACTTGACAGTAAGTGTGTTGTGAAATGCAGTGAGCTGGTACTCAGAAGGGCTCAAGTCCCACTGCACATGTTATTAAGGTACATACTAAAGGTCAGTCTCTTGGTCTCCAGACTACAAGGAGTCACGTAGATAGTTGAGACTCTCAGAATAAAAATACTATGCTTGCATCAGTGTGGTATAGTTTGAAAAAAGTTCCTTAATTGCCCTTTAATGCTCAGAAAATAAAGGATAAGAAAACAGTCTCTATCTCCGAACCAATGGTCTCATTGTCAGAGTAAGTGCAATGGCAATGCTTTTACCACATATCACCAAACCCTACTGATGAGTTTTCCCCTATATATAATTTAATTAGTGTATATGTCAGGTCTGAACTTATTTTATGAAGCTGACCAATGTGCTGTGAACCATAGTTCTGTGTCCGAGAGCAGAAAGATGTTACTCGGCATTCCCACAGTGTTAGTAAGAAACTTGCTTCACCTACTTTACTTCCATTAAACCAAGGGCTTAAGTATGGAATAGAACAAGAGGATGGATGAAGCTGGACAATAAGGGATGTGGATCTTCAGAAGCATTAATGCAGCATCTGAAAACCAAGTTGTTTGCAGGGATCCTCTAGGACACTGCTAGGACTCCTCAGCTCCTCATTCTTGGCAGAACCCTAGAGGCTGTGATGATGAATATTTATATATGTATAAAAATAAAAAAAAGTTAAAAGTAGGCATTTGTCAGTAGGTCATTAAAGTGCTGGTTGGTTCCAAACCTACTTATGGCAAGTACACTAGCAATAAATTTAACGTGAGTAAATGGAAGAGGTGGTTTTTATTATTAGACCTCTTCAGCACCCTAGACATGGTGCATCTTCGGTACCCTTGCATGGTGCCAAGAAGGCCAATGCCATCCTGGCCTGGATCAGAAAGAGTGTGGCCAGCAGGAGCAGGGAGGGGATCGTGCCCCTGTACTCGGCGCTGCTGAGGCCGCACCTCGAATGCTGTGTTCAGTGTTGGGCCCCTCACTCCAAGAAGGACATTGAGGTGCTGGAGCGTGTCCAGAGAAGGGCGACGAAGCTGGTGAGGGGTCTGGAGCACAAGTCTGATGAGGAGCGGCTGAGGGAGCTGGGGTTGTTCAGTCTGGAGAAGAGGAGGCTGAGGGGAGACCTCATCGCTCTCTACAACTCCCTGAAAGGAGGTTGCAGAGAGGTGGGTGTTGGTCTCTTCTCCCAAGTAACAAGTGACAGGACAAGAGGAAATGGCCTCAATTTGCGCCAGGGGAGGTTTAGGCTGGATATTAGGAAAAATTTCTTTACTGAGAGAGTGGTGAGACACTGGAATAAGCTGCCCAGGGAGGTGGTGGAGTCACCATCCCTGGAGGTTTTTAAAAGACATCTGGATGAGGCGCTTAGGGACATGGTTTAGTGCTGAACTTAGCAGGGTTAGGTTTATGGTTGGACTTGGTGGTCTTTTCCAACCTAAATGATTCTATGATTCTATGGATGGGTTGTCTACCCATGATCATCTGCAGGATGTCCCTGCTTGAAAATATTTTCTTGATGCAATGAGGCACAATCAAAAACCTCGCAATGACCACTGAGAAAGCGTGCTCCAGACGAGAAACTAGATGCAGCTATGGGCTTAGGCTTTCAAAGTGCTATGATTGAACATCAAGTGCTGCGATGAACATCAGTATTTCCATAATCATTATTTCATGGGTGAAAAGCCTCAGCCAGTCCTGACTTAAATTATGTTAACACAGTGTTGCAGTGAACTAGGCAGGCACACGACTGCCCTGGAGAGCAAACAAGCAGGTCTTGCAGTGTTAACAAGTAAAGAGGATAGATTTCATAATTATCTCACATCTTTTCAACAACATCAGGAAAACTGAATTTTAGTGCCCTAAGAAAGTGAGCAAAATAATTTGCCTGGAAGAAAGCCCTGAGTCTTCAGTTTTCTTTAGTGCAATGGAAGTGAGGATCACAACAGTGACTGCTGGATGGAGCTGCATGCACTGGTCTGCAGAAACTCCCGCTCTGCAGACCTCTACCCTGCACTGCACACCCCAGCAGCACCAGCAGCCAGGTGCCTGCTTTCTCTGCGTGGGCAGCAGAGTCCAGCTGCGGGGCAGCGTGTCTTACTCCATGAGACACCAGGAAGGAAAAAGTACTCCAAATCTTCACCTGTCACTTACTAGGGCCAGCTACTATTTCTGGCTAACTGACTCCTTTGCTTTACCTAGAGTGGCCTTGGCCGCTTTTATTTATTTTATTATGTATATATCTGATATGTTTATTCCAGCTTATTTTATTGATTTTCCTTATGGTTAAAGGTTTTGCTGTTTTTCTGTTTTCTTTTTACTCAGAAGTGAGATATGGAGTGAAATGTTAACCGTCACTCAACGAAACTAAAACGTATTTACTTATGTATTTGATCCATATCTATCTCAGCATTTTGTTACTTGACTTGCCACGCTCTGTGACATTCGGTAAACATCTCAGTGAAGTGAATGTCACCTAATTTCAGAATATGTTCTTGACTCTGAGAGATCCAGAATACCTAAGCCTTGTCACAGCTCTGTCAAATCTCAGAGCATGGTACATTTCTGATAGGCCTTGCAAAAAATCCTACAGTGGAAGAAACTTGCTGAAACTTTTCCAGCATTTCTTTCTGATTTTCTGAGTTGGGGAAGAAAAAAGAGAAGTTTTCAAAATGTAGAGGGGGAGTGAGACCCAGGAATGTGCAGTTTCATGACAAGCTGTCTTAGATGGCTTTGAAACCCTCAATCTAAATGCACCTTTGTCAGATGCATTTGTAACTTGTTGCCTAAGACACTATGTATTTTAAATCTCAGTGCTTGAGCTTTTACGAGAGAGGTGAGCAGATTTGTAGCAGTGTCATGAGAGTGGGAATCAGTTCAGTTCCTGACTCAGTTCTGCATTCTGTCATTCTAGACATGGTCTGTAGCATACCACTCATTTTATCCACTTTTTACCAACTAAGCTTTAATTGCTTATCCTGACAAAGTGGGATTCAGCTCCATATTGGGGCACCTAGATTTTGATTTCTACAGTGTAGCAGTATGGGTGTCCGTATTTGAACACGGTGTCTAAGCTCCCTTTATGGCCAATGGAGACCTGATCAACACAGTCAATAGGGAGGATTCATTTGCCTTAACAGTGTGTTAAAGTGTCCTGCCTGACCTTTGGCTACCTCTTCAGAAGGGTTTGGGTCTCACTTAGACCCTTGTATTGTTTCTGCCAGCTGTGTGGGGCTGCTTTGTGTGTCTTGGGGTGCTAAATTCCTATCATTAGGAAAACGCATTGTCTTTCTACAATTATTTAAGATTTTTCTGGACATTAGCCATTTTGTGTCTCATTTTTTCATCTCTGTCAATGATTTCCACAAACAAGATCTAAATTTAAACCTTAGGTGTTGATTGCCAGAAGATAAGAGACAGTATCTTCAGATCAAGAAATCTTTAGCTACTTACTCATGTGGACAAGCTCCTGGGGGACAAGCTAGAGGAAGACAGTCATTGCAGAATCATGAATGACGCAATGGATGAAGTCCTGTGGCTATACATTCGGGTTATATGATAACCCACATTTGAGGCTGTCATTCACAGCTTTGCACTGTGTTTTTTCTCACCCTTTTTGCTTGGTACCTCCTCAGCCCCATCTCTGATCTACCGACCACCTTTGTGCAGTGTCACTAAGCAGGAAAATGCCCATGTCATTGGGTTGCCCTTAAATACGTTCAAAGGAATCCAAGTTGAAGCTCTGACAAATTGGGGTTTATCACCACACTCTTTGTTTGCTCTTTTGTTGGAGCCTACATATCAGGAGTATAAAAATGTTTATGGCAGTCATTAGGAGCTCAGTAGATCTCATTAGGAGGTTACCTATTTTTATGACCCATATTTCTGAATTTGTTGTAATCTTTATTGCATCAATGTCCACTGTTCTACTAATGTAGGTAGGAACATAGTGACACATTTTTATGAAGACAGGGTGTGAAGGATTAGTCTACATTATCCATAGCCTAGAGTAAAAGATGACCCAGCTGACTACCCCACCTTTCCATTAAGTTTGAAGTAAAGGCTACCTGAAATACCATCTTATGTTGCTGTACGTTGGCTCTTTTTTCTATTTTCACCTAACATGTTCTTCTGAGTCTTTTTGTGTTGTGCACCCCTTTCAATATCTCTTTGCAGCATTTCAGCTACATATTTGAATATTGCAAAAGCTGTGAGTAAAACATTAAAACAAGAGAACACCAGATAAAAATTCCCATTTGTGGATACAAACCTTCTCAAATTGTCATTATATATTTTGATGATTTTTTAGCCTGTGGGTACTATCACTATAATTTGCAGTGTATAAGTTTTAATAAGTCAATTATAAATGTAATGTATGCTGCAAATATCTCCACAGTAACAGCTTAATAAACAGGGGCTTTTTTAATCTTATCCTCAAAACAGAGTTAATGTACCGTTCTTCTAATTTATAATCAAAATGCAAAACAAAATTCAGCTTAACAGTTATAGTGTAGCTGAGGTGCTTCATATCATTAACTTGAAATACCTGAAGGCAAACCTGTTCTTTTCTAACTGTAAAAGAGACTAGACAACTATATTTGCATATGTGGATAATATACATATTCATGTGTCTGTATATGCATGTATACACATTTACTTCTACCTATATATTTAGAATGAGAAGATATATATATACACACATATTCCTCTGGAGTATATGATTTCTCGGTATAGCACAAAGTTTATAGCAGAACTAATCTCTTCTGAGAAACCTAAAGGACAAAGTTGCCTGGAGTGCTTATCCTTCTCCATTAATTATATAGGAGACTTTGGTGATTAATGTAAACAACATGCTTAAATTTGAGGTTGCTTAACTAAGAAGAAATATCCCTTTCATTCCTTCATCCAGTCCACAGTGTTACAGGGATGATCTGCCAGTTAGCAAGTTTGGGATATTGCATGGGTAACCCTTTGTATCAAATATATGCGAAATGGGAAATTAGCTTTACTGTTGTTCTTTTAACACTCAATATACTTGATAAAGTTGGTTTTCAGTGATGTCTTCTGAAAAGAAAATGAGACAAAATAGCATGAATGCATTGTTCACATTGGATTACTCAACCAGCTCCAATGGCTTCCTAATTGTTCTTTAGAACATAGGTACATGTGTATACACAGTATTTACTGGGAGGCAGCAGAATGAAGTTGTGGCAGAAAATAAAACCAAAAGATGCCTCATGCTTTTTCCACAGATTTTTTTTTTCCTATGTTTTGGGCCCTGATCCTATTCCCATTGCTATCATTAACCAGCATTCACTTTGAGTCCAATGACATTAGATTCTGTTTAAAGTTAATTAACTTTAAAGGATTGTGTGGGAAAATTTGAATTTACGTGCATGTAAGAAGTTAACACTCTCCATTCTGTGCCCTGATTGCGTACTTATTATAAGGTGGAGACAAGTGAAAGTGATGGCACTGATTCAAGTGGTGACATGGATAAGCATTCCAAAGACATCTGGAAAAGCTTGGTTGCTTTCAGTTTCAACTTAATCACAGAGAAAAGATTATATTAGGAAAGAGAAAGCAACAAAACATTTCCAGCTACCATCACTGACCTGGTGTCTCTTCCCCTCAGCCTGACGTTTCCTAAACCCTAACGGTAGGATCCATGTGATCTTATATTAGACATGCATAGGATAATTTTCAAATTCTAAGCAAATTATATTTTTATAAAGTCTTTCCTTTGTGAAGGAAAAAGGAGTAAGTACTTTTAAGACCGGATTCATATGAAGTATTTTGGATGTCTACTTTAGGATAAGATGAATAGCAACCTGAAAAAGCCAATTTCTCTCTTTTATAGGAGAGAGAGTCTAGAAACCCCTCAAGACATTGATGCCTATACCCAATCCCACCTTTGGGGTGTAATTTGTCATGTTCCTAGAATGCCTTTCTATGTAATTTGTCTTCTTCAGTACAGTTTAGCTACCTATGCACACCTCTTTTAGATATACATCAGTGATATAAAAGTAAAGGGGTGTAGCACTGCATGCTAGTATTCTTCTGGCAATCACTATGGAGCTGGAGGAACCATCCCCTACTTTTGCTTTCTAGGAAATTTCTGAAATACAGTGGAGGGACTACATCACCTTTTTGTTTGGAAAGTGGTTAGATGACCAAGATTTGGATCTGTAGATAATTTTCCTTATACTCTACAACAGATAGGACAGTAGTTGGGGTTGCAGGCAGAGTCAGAGCAAATAGTATCCTCACCTCAGAAGGCTGGCCTGGACACTACCAGCACTGCCTCCTTTCCATCAGCTTTCTCTGATAGCACCTGAAAGAGATACAGGATATTGGGAAGTGTTTACTTTATCAACACAATAGTAATATCTCTGTACCACAGTGAGTGTATGAGCAATTTCATGGCTTCTAGGGTGACTAAAATGCACCATATTTCATGAAAGGGAAACAGGTTTTCTGACCTATTTGCATATTTGGTTGATGCTACATGAAGAAGGTGCAGCAGATATATATTGACAGCCCCTGGCAGTCTTCTCAAGCTGCATAGAGATAGATTGAATTGATAATCACAAGAAATAGCTCTGAATGGAGAGTGGATTTGGGAATTGCAATGGCAAGATAGAAGGAGCTTTTTTTTTTTTTTTTTACTTCTTCCATAACTTCTAAACAGATATTTTAATATGTGCCTAATTTTTATATTTACTTGCCTTTATTTTAGTTTTCCACCTGTACTGCTTGAATCTGATCTTTTATGTGTCATATGAACAAAGTATATTTCAAATGCTGTCTACGCAGCCAACGATATCCAAAATACGTTAGTCTGTAACTGTCACTGAAGTCCTGTGCTAAACTGCAAAACACTTTGCAGGAAAGGTGGCCAGGAATGATGGCAGAAGAAAAAAACCAAACAAACCAAATTTGAAAGCTTTGCTCTGACAGATCAAAGAAGTGGAGAGGTAAAAAAATGTCACCACTTGAAAAATTCAGAACCAATAAAAAATGGGGTTGGGTTTTCAGCTGGGGAAAGCACCATTGTTCTGTTCCCAGTTCCCAAATCAAAAACCTTGGATAGTAGCCCAGGACATTTCAAATATTGTCATCAGGCAAGCCTCCTGCGAAGAATTACTCAACATGTTCTGGTGAGAAGTTTACTCTCACATGGATGAAACTCCTGTGAAAGTCAAGGAAATTCATCAAAGCAATTTACTTATGTTGCCAAGACCAGAGGCAAAAAGTGGGACTCACCCGTGTGAGGGTTAAACATAGGGCTCTCTTGAGGGTTTCTATGTCTTGTCACTTCGCTTTTGCACTTGAAAGTCAAAGAGCTTGAACTGCCCAGTCTTTTCCTCTCATCCCTGCCCTTAACCGAGGCAGCAAGCCCAGCTCCTCAGTCCTTGGTCTAGATGAGTGATTTTGCCTTCAACTTTAGGACATATTCCTGTTTCCCTTATGAGAGAACTTTATCCCATGCTAGTGATGATTTCAGCCTGCTTCAACCAAAAAAATAACCTAATAAGAGATAAGTGAGCACGTGTACACTGAGACTCACCCTTCATTACTTTTTTTGTCCACTCCTCTCCTTCTCCTGGCTCACCTTAAGCGTACATGGAAACTGGAGAACTTAATAAGAAATATCAGAGATAATGTTTTCCGACACTTGCAAAGCGTGCCTTGCCTTCCAGACAGGATTTCCTCAGTCTGCTCTGTTCTAGATATGAAACCGTCCTTCGCTCTGCCACTACCACTCATGCACAACAAGGGAGAAAGGGGCATTACACAGTACATTTTCCACTGCTGTGCCGTATCTCATTTACTCTTGCTACTGAAATACACAACCTCTAATTAGCTCGTCCAGCTCCACTCTTTTTTTTTTCTTTTCTCTGGGATGGAAAAAAAAAAAAGTCATTTATTACTGACTAACATTCATTAAAACTTGTAACTAGTTTGTTTATTGAAACCAGACGGCATTTCTTCCCCTTCCCAACCTGTCACTGTGTGGTATATTCACGTATAAGGCATCAATAATTATACAATGCATTACAAATGAGCTTTTAAAGCCAGGATGCAAATTAGGAATGTAAATGTGGCTTCTAAATTGGCTATGTTAATATGAAATATGATTCTTTCTAATAGAGTGGGAGCAAGCCCCAGCGGTATTGATCTTTTCCCTTTTCTGCTTGAAACCCCCCCCGTTAAGCAGCAGTGTCTTTTCACCTCCCCTCCCTGAGACTCATCTGGTCAAGTCGAACTCTTTCCTCTTATTTGCCTGTGCTGAGCCATGAGCACTAAATGAAGCGAGTAATTTGGCGCATTGTTGGGGGGGACGGGAGGAGGGGGACGGGGAAGGGGGGCAGCTGACAGTGAATGGTGTCAGCTGCAGAGGCAGCAGAAAAAGCCGACATCTTAATAAAACAGCCTCGGGCAAAATCCCATTAAAGCCTTCAGAAGCTTGTTTCCCTGCAGTTGAGCAGGTAGGCGTCGTGCACTGCGTGGCAGCCCTGAGTGCTCTCTGGGAGCCCAGTTCAAAAAAAAAAAAAGAAAAAAAAAAAATTGAGTGCTTTTTTCCCCCCCCCTTTTCCTCCCCCCTGATCTAAATCATCCACCAGCCTCTGCTCCTCAGAGTCATTTGCAAGGCAGAGAGAGAGGGAGGGAGGGTGAGGGAGCAGGGAGAGCGCGTGTGTGCCTTGATGTGCGGGGACTAAGTGCCTATGCAGTGGCAGGAATCGCTGGCGAGCGCTGCTCGCCCATTAACGCTCCAGCGCAGACCTCGGGCTGACCTTTGGAGAGGAGAGGGAACGGGGGTACACGGGCAGAATGACAATGAGGAGATTGGGGCACCGGCGTTCCTCCCTACTTGACCGCCTCCGCTCGCTGAGGCCACCGACCTGGTGCTGAGGACGTTGGCACCTTTTGCCCGGCGGTGATGAGCGAGGAGGGAAAGAGAGGGAAAACGGGACAGGGCAGAGCTGGTGGCCGGACAGGGGGCCACAGAGAACAAGGAAAGGTGATAAAACTGTCCTCCAAATCTCTGCCGTTATGAAATTAATTCTCGCTAGATGTTTGTAGGGAGAAATCACCCCACGTGAGTTTTGCTTGAAAGAGCGGTGACTGGACCTAATTCTGTTCTGTGCGCCGTGGCACTGAGGGCCAGGACACCATGGTGTCAGGGGCTGTACGTGCACACAGAGCCAGGGAGATGGTCCATGTCTTTCAGCAATGGTGCCTTCAATAGGCAAAAAGACCAAGATGCAATTAAAACTATTTTAGCTCATTTGCAGTCTGGAGATGTCCCTCTCAGTCCCACACACATCCGTCTCTTTCTTGATGATGCCTCTTTGTATATGAGTTCTGGGTGCAAGGACTTCTGGAGCATTTCTAGAGACTGTCTTTATACATGAGCTGGTATTGCAGAGGTCTAGTGGATACTGACAGCACAGGGAGGAACAGTTCTGCCTGACTAACACCATCACATAGCTGATCTGACTCTCTAATAAAGCACAGCAGCTTCCTAAACAGATAGATGATGGACTTCGTACATTTGAAAGACCAGCTAGATCTCTTAAGAGAACACAGTCTGCTTTGGCTCAAGACCACTGTACCTCTGCATTGTATATTTGATGTTTGATGGGTGTCTGGCTAGAAAAATTGTGGCTTTCTATGTTAAATCAATTTTACCTGTTCTTTCAAAGCCATTTGGGCTCATGAATGACCCTGTGCTGAAAAAACATCCTCAGTGCAGCTGGTGCAGCAGTTTTTGTTCAGCTATCAATCATTTCTTTTGAGGGCAAGGAAACAAGAAGTCTGCTTGACTCTTAGGTTAGCCAAAAACTACAGTTAAATTTGTACACACTCTGCCTTCATTTCCCTATCTGTAAAGCAGCAAGAGTAAGAGCCAAGCTGTTGCTTTACCCAGGGACTGCTGCTTCTGCCATAGGCTGTAATATTCAGGCAAGTACCAGAAGGAATAATCACATCTCTGACAATGAGAAGGCTCATTCTATTACGCCTAAATTGCTTTGTTTTTGCCAGCGTTGTGGGACCAAGTCTGAGCCACCAGTAACTGGGTGCAACTTTGTGGACTTCAGTAGAAGCTTCTCTACATTTGAGTTTTTCCCTGGAGCTCAGCCAGAAAAATCTCAAATAATTCCTGTACTCTGAATTCCTACTTCTTTTTTTTCCTCTGTTCTTTTCTGTCTTTATTCACTCTTTATTAATTCCTCATTTTCCCTGTTTCCTTGCCTTCCTCACTTTTTATTTTAAAATCTGCTTTCTACTCTGGAAAGTCCCAAAGCATTTTCCAGCCTGTATTTTTAAAGTTTGATTCCCCCATGAGTGTGCATCTACTGGCAGAAGTTGAACAAATGGGATTATTCCCTCACCTCTGAATTGCAGCCACTTCTGAGGTAGAGCACTGCAGCCACTCCGTCTTCAGCGTGTGCCTTGGGTCTCTGGAGAGGGAACGAAGGATAACCTTTTCACCTGAAAGTACCTTTTTAGGTAAGCTGAACATAACTGGGAATTAAGCCAGAATACCACAGTTAACACTTCTTTAAGAGCATAGTTTGGGATTGCGACCAGAAATGTCAGAACATTCCTCTGATGTCTGTCTATTAGACCTATAAATGGAAAGTGTGAAAGTTTCGTCTTTCTCCTATATATATGTGTGTATATTGCAACTATATGTATGTCTGTGTGTGTGTACTCCAAGGCTTTGGAAGCAGAGCCTCCTGGAAAGACAAATACAAGTAAACAACCAGTGGGGAATGTTTTCATAATGGTAATTCTTTTACCACATTGATGTTCCAGTGGATGCCCTCATATTTGCAATGCTTTTTAATACCTCTGGGTAAAATCAAATAAAACTGTATGGTAAAACCCCAGACAGGACTTCCTTTTCACAGGTGTGATTATTCTGATGATGTGACAATAATGTTTGGTTACAGTTTGCACACAGTACCTCCATCTGTTCATTTATGCTGTTTTGCTGGTCATGGATTGTGCATACAATTCAATCTGGCTAAAACACATTTAAATCTCAATAAATCTACCTGTTCTCCATGACTGCTAACCCTTTGTTTATATACATCCAATTGCCTTGCCCTTATGTAAGCTCCTTGAGTCACTAACTTCAGCTACCTCCATGTGTTCAGAAGTTCAAGTTCAGAGAGAAGTTTTCTGTCTCCCACCTGAAGTTTCACCATGGTCCAGACAACCAGATGAACCTTCAGGTTCACAGAGGAACCTGTGGAAAGGTCAGGAATGCAGCTAACCCAGGGAAAATGCTACCTTAGAGCTCAAGATTGGATGCCTCATTTGGAGTAAAAGATGCCATTCCTACACCTTGTGCTGTCTGCCTGAATCACATGAGAGTGATCAAGTCACCAGCTCATGCATTATCTTGAGTGACTGTGGGGAAAAATAAAGGCAATTTTTGAGGTTCTACAAGCTTCTCTGCAATTTTATGGTGAAGAGTTTTTGCTGAACCAATACAGAACATCTCATGACCTGGGCCTCTCAAATGCACATGAAGTTTACCCCAGACAGCCATTGGATAGATAGCAAAATCTTTTTTGGGATCAGCAGCTAATTTTAAATGGGAAAACATCATCAGCAAGATTATAACAATCAAAATGGAAATTTTGCCTGTGAGTTAGAACACTCAGGATTCTGGATTTATGTCTCAGCTGCAAAAATGAGGAAAGATCCTAGCATCGTTCTCCAGGCTTTTTTTCCAATATTGCATAAAAAGTGGAGAACGAAATCTATCTTGGATATGCTCACTGGATGACCTTCAGATTAAACTCAGCCTTGTTTAGTTCATCTGATCTCTCAAGAGTGCAGGAAAATGCAGTTAATTGGTTTATAACTCTTCTAAATAAGGTACCCTAACAGTGGATGTGGTGTAAAAAGGACAAGCAAAATTTGTTGCTTTTCCATTTTTATCAGTGTAGTAGTGTGTTTACCACTGAGAAAAGACCAGAAACAGCAAAAGGAAATCTGTCATCAACAGAGAGAGCAACACTGGATGAGTCAACCATCCGAAGGATTATTTTTCCTTAGATCTGTCAAACACACACTTGTGTGTCTGCGTGCACATGCATAAATACATATATATGCAAAAATATGTAATGGCCTGTCTGTTATGTGTTTGTATACATTTGAATCAGGTGTAAACACCAAAGCAGACAAGGGTGCATTTGCATATTCAGGTACACCCATTTCTTTAAAAACAACCAAAAACCCCTCCTCTGTGTCTGTGTTCATACTTTCACATTGACATGCATACAAACACATCTTTCTCCTCCTGTTTTTCCTTGTCAGAACACTTTAAAAGAAAACATGGATTTTGGTACTTCTTTCAGGCAGAGAATTGAAATGTACAGTTCTATGGTTTTTCTTTTTTAAAAGAATAATCAGTGAAGAGAAACTGTTCCAATTTTCTTCAGCTGCTTACATCAATTCCTGCGATGAGTTATTTGAAGTGTACATTACTAGCTGCCTCTCAAATGTGTAGTCCATCACAGAGTTACCACCAGAGCTCTGTATGTGATGGAGATGTAACAGGGAAACAGTCCAGCTCTGTACTGACCCATCAGAAACATGAGAAGGAGCATAACTTCCTTCTGAAATTTGTTTAAAAATTGAACTTGACATTGTATGATACACTGCACTTCACACGATTAGTTCCCTTCATGTTGGTGATACATGTAATGACCAAACTCTACATATAAAGTCCAACACATCAACAAGCGTTCAAGGAACGTGTAGACGTGGCACTGCAGGACACAGTTTAGGGGGCATGGTGGTGCTGGGTTGATGGTTGGACTTGATGATCTTACAGGTCTTTTCCAACCTTAGTGATTCTGTGATTCTGTGATTCTGAACTGCTTTAAAGGGACCACCAGGAACGTGCTCTCTCTTTTCCAAATTACACACAGAACAAACAATACGAATCTCTTCTTTCTAAACTTTCAACAGACCAGTGAACATCTCTTACTATGCAACAGATATGAAAACCACAAAATGACAGGTTGTATAAAGAATGAGGTGTTTCAAATAAAACTTTCCTACACCACAAATACTAACTATTTAACTTACTGCATGAATTTTAAATTTGGCCATGGTCTATTTCCACTGAAGTCAAAAGTAAAACTTTCACACTCTTCCATATTTCCTATAGTGTGAAAAATCCCATTGAATTAACAGGGCATATATGAGCAAATATTTAAGCTTGTACATGCAGTTTTTTGCAGGATCAAAGCCTAAGGTCAGATCTTATTTCCAAAAAGCTTCTTGCCTTGAAAATCAAAGCTGATTTAGTGCAAAAGAAATTCTCATTATTGCCTTTTCTTTCCATTCAGCCATGAAATAACCCATATCTCTTGGAAAAAATAGTTATTGGGCAAAGAAAGCTTCCAGGAGAAAGAAGATGAGGAACACAGGCCCATATGAGATCCAATTTATCTCAAGAGAAGACAATGAACCTGTGATTTCTCACTAATAATGTAAAAGACTATATTTTAAACACATACACCTCTGAACTCTTATTCAAAGCTTTTTCTGCTGTGCAGCCTCATTTGCTTTTGTGTCTTTAAAATGTCCCTCTAACCTGATGCTGTAACCTAAGTGGCTCTATTCTGAAAAACGCTCAATGTTTTAGCTAGTTTTATCTTCTTGTCATCTTCAGTTCCTGCTTTCCATATAATTTAAGAGGGGATTTTTCCAAAGAAGCCTGTGAAAACCCCTTCCCGCACTGAATTCCCTGGTGCAAAGCGTGTGTTCTGGGTAGCACAGCAAGGGACTGTTCACACCATATCAACATCACGTTGCATCAGCCTTGGGGCTAATACCTGCAGGTTGCTCCTTTACTAGTAAATTGAACAGTGTCAGGGAAATGGACTCAGGTGCCAAAGCTAACTGTTTATAAGAATAAATAATTAGAGTAATCACCGGCATCTTTTGGCATGGACCAGCTAGCACTCACCCCCTCCAAATACTGAGTTCTGTGGTTGGTCTCAGCATTATTTCTGAGGGGCAGAAGGATGAGGGCACTCTATTTTGAAAGATAAAAGATGTTAATAAACATGGCCAGAGAGCAGGCTCTGGCAGCTTCAGTTTACTAGTAGGGACTCTGCCTTAAATTCTAGGTGCTTTGAACTGTCCTCAGACTGCCTGCCAGAGGGGTCTTTGCTTCCACTCCCTCCCAACCTCTGTTCAAAACCCCACGTGCAAATCAGATCACAGCTACCGCTTTCCTGAATAAGCTCCGCGGTGGTTTTTGAAGACGTATAGACATGCATGACTCTGTATACCTATGTGGATGCAAAAAGGTTTACATAAATATGTCCCTATCCAGAATGGGATCTTAAAGTGCAAAAGTGATGCAAACAAATAGGAGAAAAAGAAAAACTTTGTGGGATTCACATTAGTTTTGGGTACAGGGGATATCAGAATGAGAAAAAACTGTAATTGCCTTCATAAATTCAAATGGTATTTTGTTGGAGTGTTTTCCTGGTTATACGCAACCTAAGTGCTAGAATTCATATCCTCCACTGAGCAATATCTATACAGTTGCTGTACAGCAATTTTGTCTTTGGATTAGTTAGGGGTAATTCTATTTTGGTTTATAAAGTCAATGGAGCAGAACATTGTCATAGGATAGTGGTCTCCCACTGCTACCTCGTTTAAGCGATCAAGCAAAAATAAAGCATATGTTACACCTTGTAATGTATTTCTCATTCTTGTATTCTTACACTATTTTCATTGTCATAATGATCCAGTATATCTTTATCTGCTTGGACTTTTTATATAAATTAGCTTCTCTCTAAGGTTTACAAGTTAATAATTTAACCAACAGCCATGTACTATATATTATTTTTTCACCCAGAAGCACAGCCTTCCTGAGTTACAGTCCACAGAAGATAGCTCAGCTACAAGAGAAATGGCCTACATATGACAGCAAACTTCGACTATTATTCCACATTGCATGCCTAATCTGTGCTGTGTTAGGTGAGCCTTTGTCGCTGTGTTCTTCTCAAATGAGTGACTTCCACAGACTGTTTCTGACACACACAAGAGCATTAAGACACCTGAGGGTTACGTTCATCAGGATTCTGGGGAAATAGCTTATGACTTTCTTGTACCAGATGAGAAATAATATGAACTCCTCTCGCCATTGACTGAAAAACGCAAGGATGGGTTTGTGGTTAAAATATTTGATGGAGATGAAAACAATTGTGCTAAATTCTTGGTTTAGCCATGTTGTCCCTGTAAGACTTTCGGCTAGTGACTTTGCTCCAAAAGCACTGTGGATGATGCTGTCATGTCAAAATCAATGGAAATTAGATGTTTAAAAGCCATCAGGGTTATGGTACTTATTAGTTCTTTTTTAGGAAAACAGCTCTATTACCATTAGGAAATAATTGTTAGGAAAATATAATGCAGTTTTCCTCTGCCCACTTTTTCTATTTGGGTGGAAAAGATTGTAGTTAAGACACTTCATCCCATTACATATTCTTACTAATCTCTCATAAGCAGCTCAGAAGGGTGCTGCAGAGCCAGTATAACCAAGATAATAGAAATCTAAGTTCACAGTTTCAAAGCCAAGTCAAAGCTGTAGGGTCTCAGTTAAATTCCTTAAACATCACCACCTCTAACAATATTTTAAATACCTACAGTATCTCTTACTTGTGCTCCACCCACCAGTGCAGCAGGGTACAAAACTCATCTGCGTCTTGCATCACAGCTGCCACCCCATGTTGATGTCTCAACTATCCTTGAGCTTCTCAAAAGGCACTAAGTATCAGTGCACAATCAGTTGTGTCAAGCCCTTGGTGCACTCTTCATTTGTTCGTCAGTAAAGCCAGTTAGACTGGACGTTTTCCTGAACTTTTAATTTATATTTATATATAAATATATACATATATTTAATTTGTACCTTTGGTTCTACCTGCTGTTGGTGTCACTGTTGTGTTATTATTTCATAGATCACTTTTAAAGGCGTTTAGTTCTATCTCTCATGACTTTGTCCTTAAAGTCTTAAGCAGAATAAAATTACAAAACTGTGTAAAAGAATATTTTAGCTAAAGATCAAGAGAAATATCTATTCCAGACCCCAAGGTGTGTTTGACTGGAATTTTCTCCCAAGAGAAGTAATGGAAGCCTCCATACTTGAATTATTTAAAATTCAAGTAGGCAAAGAGTTGGAGAATCTTCTAAGGATCAATTCTGTATTGACAAGGGGATGGATTAGCTGAACTGGCAAGGCTTTTTCATCTCTAAATCAGGCGATTTTAAAAAACAAAACTATGCCTTCAACGAGTACTTGGCCTACTCTGTGGGTACAGCGGCAATAGCAGTAGATATGCTGCTGGAATTAATCCTTTTAGCCTGGGTGGAAGCGGTGAACCTGGGAAGTCTGAAATGCCCTTAAAAGTTCCGTGGTGTAAATGGAGTGAACTTTCTGTTTTGCTATTTATATAGTACATTGCACATTAGGATCTTGACCTGTGACCAGTAGTCTTGAGGAGGGAAGGGAGAAGGCTAATAAAAAAATACTAGCTTGTTGTAAGTTATATTTTTATTTCAGGATTTTTGGAGGAAGGGAGGATGCAAATTCCAGTTTTCCAAGTCCAGTCTGCAAAGTGCATGCCTATATTGTTCCTTTAAGTTGCATCAGGGATGTGGGGCATGGTCCTTAACAATCCGATATAACTTCAGAACTGTTCCTCCTTTGAAGAGAGGTCTGGTCCAGACGATCTCCTGAGATCCCTTGCAACCGAAAAGATTCTACAACTGAATTATTTGGCTTGCTCCACATGGGAGCCCTGGAGGTAATTAGCATATATGCGGTATTGATGATCTAGAGCCTGAGTCTAGAAGCAAAACAAAGAATGAGTCAAATCAACTGCAGTATTCAGATGAAAAAAAATCCTTAGTCAAGTTCACTGTTTTCTTTGTACATCTACAATAGAACTACCACAATTTGATGCTTTTTTCAGCTAAGGGCTCAATGGAGGTCAATGGAACTCAGAGCTATATTACAAGGGCTTTAACTCAGTTTCCATCGCTGACTATATATGCAAGTCACAGACTCTTGATTTTTTACTGAGAAACCTGATATTTATTTTTTTTTCTCTGTCAGAAACCAGGACATTAATCCTGCAAACACTTAGCAATTGTAGCTAATGACTCAGTGTCAGCTACATTATACCAGACAGAGGTTTCATCTTCATTCCTCTTTTTAAAGCCTTTATCTTCCAGTAAGGCAGAGATCCCTGACTGAGCCTTACCATGCTATTATGGTAAAAACAATAATAATTGTCCAACCAAGGCCAGGTTGGACGGGGCTTTGAGCAACCTGGTCTAGTGGAAGGTGTCCCTGCCCATGGCAGGGGGGTTGGAACTAGACGATCTTTAAGGTCCCTTCCAACCCAAACCATTCTATGATTCTATAATTCTATGATAATGAAATAAGGAAAGCAATGATCAAAACACCCCAAAATTCGGGTCTTCCATTACAAGTGAGGATAGAAGGATTAGCTTTGGGATTTTTAGATTAGACAGCTGAGATTTATTTGATGATCTCATCAGGTAACCAAAAATTACCTTCCCAGTGTTGCAGGCCTTTGTTTCAACATTTATGTGTTGATTCTACAGCTTCTGTTGTATATAAGTGAAATGGTATCTACATTGCCAATGATTGAGGTTTTTAGTAAAATGGTATTTTGGCTTTTATTGTAACTTGGTCTTGATGATATTAGTTGAAGCCAGAAGTTTTGACATAATGGAATGAAATCAATTTCCAAAAGATGTCTCTGTAACATAAGCATTCAAGACTTCAAAAAGAAGAAAATATTGATCCCTTACCTATTAATTTAAAAATAAGTGGTTTTGAACTCAAACTCCCTTTGAGGATGCTGTAATGAATACGAGTCACGATCCAGCATACTTTACTCCTTTTGACTAATGCCCTTTTTGACAGGAACAGTGAAAGGAAAAAAAAAATAATCTTTTTTTGTGGTTATTCTTTCTTATTTATATACACACGCTGAGGCAAATGACTTTCCTGTCACTGGAGGGACATCAAAAAGGAAAGCAGTTGCAAATTTCTCACAGAGCTGAACTTCCTGGAATACTTTACTTGGCTTCCAGAAAATATTACAAAAAAAGTCATTTCTTACTTTCACTAGCTCCTTGAGGCAGGTGGAACTGAGAAATAGCTAACGGGTAGTTCCATAACTAAAGAATTATCTAGAGTATTTTATCTTGATTTTTTTAAGTGTTCAGATCTGACTTTTCAGACTAGCTTATTATTAGCTGGATTTCTTGCTGACATTATTAATATATATTTTTTTAATTCCTTACTTGAAATAACGTAAATGAGACTGATTTTCAAAAAGGTATTAAAACCTTAATTTTTTGTGTTGGGAATTTTGAGACGACCATTTTGAGATCATCAGTAATTTTGGAAGGTCATAGGTTCTCAAGAGGTCTGAGGAATTTAGATGTGAGTATTTGGAGTCCTGCTCATTTCTATTCATAAATGGTGTGTGGGAGAGGGATTTTTGTTTCTATTTTGTCCCCTGAATATTAATATCAGACCTGATTCTGCATCCATCATATCTTAATTCAGGTGGTAAAAATCAATTCAATGTTGATGTGAGCTTTCTATTATAATAGATTGCCAGTAAATCCTGGAAATGTTCAAGGTCAGGTTGGATGGGGCTCTGAGCAACCTGATCTAGTAGAAGATGTCCCTGATTATTGTGGGGGGGGTTGGACTACATGACCTTTAAAGGTCCCTTCCAACCCAAACTGTTCTATGATTCTATGAAATTAGTTAAGATATTTGTCCCAAAATTAAAAGTTAATACTGGGAAGAAAATGACAATATTAAATAAATACAATGACAATATTAAATAAATACAATGACAATATTAAACAAAGCCAGTGAAAAATTACTACAGTAGATATAAACGTGTAAACTCAGATATACACATGATT